>NC_041381.1:34422178-34512761 GCF_002162155.2 Triticum dicoccoides | reverse complement strand
CGGTGACGAGGGCGGCGGTTGCGGCCTCCGGCGGCGGCCGTGAGATGCGGGGACGGCGGCGCCATGCGAGGAGGAGTGAGAGAGAGGGGGCGGCGCTATTTATGGAGGGGGGAAACGGCCTCGGGAGGCGTGGAGGAGGGGGCACGGCGACAAGGGGACTCCGGGCGGAGTACGGCGGCGAGCGGTGGCGTGCCCAGGGCGGACTCCATCCTGGGGTCGGTGACGATGGCAGCTGGGCTGGGCCGTGGCCTGGCAGGGGCTGGGCCGGCCCAGTCGGCGGCGGAGGAGAGGTTTTTTTTAAAAAAACATTTATTTCTACAGAAAAAACCAAATAAACTAACATATACTATAGCATATTGTATATCCAAATTTTCAGGAAAACATTTTCTACAAGCTGAACATTAATCTAACTTCAAATAAAATCCAGAATAATTCAAATAAAACAAAGAGTGCTACTTGTCCAATAAAATCCAATAAAAATCATTTTAAAAATACCAAAATGATTTCAAATTTATTTCTCTCCAATTTTCTGATGTAGGGAATCATGTTACCCTATTTTCCAAATATTTTATTTTGGAGAAAAATAATTTGAATAAAACCCAAATAAGGCCTAATTGAAAATAATTTTTAACGGGGCTTTAAATTGGATTTGTTTTAAACTCCCAACTCATATTTCATATGTTTTGAAGAAGTCATTTTATCTTCTATCATGAAAATCATTGAGTTGCTTGAAGTTTCTAAATTTGAAAATATTTCCAAATGAAATTCAAATCTTTTCAAAACCCTTTTTCATTTATTTAAATGGAAGAAGTCATATTATCTTCACTCCAGGGTTTTGTGTTTGAAAAGTATTTTAATCGATGGAGATCAGAAAGCAAAGGTGAAAGTTTGGGAAAGTCCTTTTATTCCCTCTCATTTAACTTTCAAAAGTTTCAAATTTCACTCAATCAATCAAACCAACAATCAAACTATCTATTTAATATAACATTCCAAAATTTAGAATTTTGGGATGTTACAAAAACAAAGATATCTTGTCACCAGGGAGGGGGCAAATGAACACGAGAGGAGGGCGGAAGCAGCCCGCCGTCAGCCAGCAGCTGAGGAGGCAATGACTGCTGCATCTCAGTACGACCCCAGTTACAACTATGGATATCAGTCAGGCTATCCATGGCCATAAACCAACTTAGGCCAAAAGCCTAAGCTTGGGGGAGTACATATTTCCCATCGACTTTACGTTCATGTTTACACACTATTCTAGTCGTCGGTGCCCATACTCTTTCATTGTACTATATCCATGCTAGTTTAAATTCTTTTTCTAGTTTTCTTCTTGTGTGTTTGATAAACCTTATAAAAAAACCCCAAAAAATAGTTAGTTTAATTTTCATGCTTGTAGTAGAAGTAATTAAAAAAAACCACAAAGATTTCTCGTTCTTCTTTTACTTGTTGGGAGCTTTCCCGTGTAAATAGTTTTATTTCTTTTTCCTTTCTTTGGGGGTTGAGAGTAGAAGACCATATTGAAAATGTTTAGTGGCTCTCTTATGCATGATTGTGGATTTAATTTAGAGCCCATATTACCTTGTCTTCTCTCTTGAAATGAATGCTTGCAGATTCTAGCTTAGTCCAATGCATGTACACTCTTATTATCATACACATCGTTCGATCGTGTAAGTGAAAGGCAATGATGACGATATATAATGGACTGATTGAGATGAGAGAAGCTGGTATGAACTCGACCTCTTTTGTTTTTGTAAATATGATGAGTTCATCATTCCTGATTCAGCTTATTATGAAGTAGACATGTTTGCAATGACATTTAGAGATTATAGTTGCTTATGCCATGCTTAATTAGCTATGAGTTATAATGGTTTACCTTGCGTGCCAACATGCTATTAAAATGATTGTGATGTGGTATGATGAGATGGTATCCTCCTTTGAATGAATTGAGTGACTCGACTTGGCACATGTTCACGCATGTAGTTGAAACAAAATCAACATAGCCTTCACGATATTTATGTTCATGGTGGATTATATCCTACTCATGCTTGCACTTAGTGTAAATTAATTTTAGTGCATGTTCATGACTGTTGTCGCTCTCTCAGTTGGTCGCTTCCCAGTCTTTTGCTAGCCTCCACCTGTACTAAGCGGGAATACTGCTTACGCATCCAAACTCCATAAACCCCAAAGTTATTCCACATGAGTCCACCATACCTTCCTATATGCGGTATCTACCTACCGTTCCAAGTAAATTTGTCTGTGCCAAACTCCAAACCTTCAAATGAAATTCTGTTTTGTATGCTCGAGCAGCTCATGTTTCAACTAGGGCTGCATGTATCTTCCATGCTAGGTGGGTTATTCTTAAGAGGAGTGGACCCCGCTCCTCATTCACAAGAAAGGGTCGGTAACCGGGATGCCCAGTCCCATGATCCAAAAAGATCAAAGCAAATAAATATAATTAAACAAAACTCCCCCAGGGTTGTTGTTAGTTGGAGGCACTCGTTGTTTCGAGCAAGCCATGGATTGATGCTTGTTGGTTGTGGGGGAGTATAAACGTTTACCATTCTAATTGGGAACTGCCTATAATGCATGTAGTATGGAAGATATCGCCATCTCATAGTTGTTGCGTTGACAGTGAAAGTATGCCGCCCAAAATGTTATTCAATCTCTATTTTAAAATCGAGCTCTGGCACCTCTACGAATCCCTGCTTCCCTCTGCGAAGGGCCTATCTATTTACTTTTATGTTGAGCCATCACCTTCTTATTAAAAAGCACCCGCTGGAGAGCACACTGTCATTTATATGCATTCCTATTAGTTTATATTGGGTATGACTTGACTAGATCTCTTTTACCATGAATTACAATGTTTAGTCAGTCCTTGATCTTTAAAGGTGCTCTGCATTTATGTTTTGCGGTCTCAGAAAGGGCTAGCGAGATACCATTTTGTTATACCATATTATGATTGTTTTGAGAAAGTGTTGTCATCCGAGTTTTATTATTATAGCTTGCTAGTTGATTATGCCATTGATATGAGTAAACATGAGACCTGAGTGTTATTGCGAATATGGTTAGTTCATAATCTTTGTTGAAACCTTGAGTGCTGGCTTTACATATTTACAACAACAAGAGCAAGCAGAGTTTGTAAAAGTTTTTCTTTATCACTTTCAGTTTGTCAACTGAATTGCTTGAGGACAAGCAAAGGTTTAAGCTTGGGGGAGTTGATACGTCTCCAACGTATCTACTTTTCCAAACGCTTTTGCCCTTGTTTTGGACTCTAACTTGCATGATTTGAATGAAACTAACCCGGACTAACGCTATTTTCAACAGAACTGTCGTGGTGTTATTTTTGTGCAGAAACAAAAGTTCTCGGAATGACTTCAAAATCCTCAAAGATAAGTTTCAGAAAATATAAAAAATACTAGCAAAAGATGAAGGCCACGGGGGCCACACCCTGTCCACGAGGGTGGGGGGCGCCCCCCCCCCCTATAGGGCGCGCCCCCTGTCTCATGGGCCCCCTGCTGCTCCACCGACCTCAACTCCAACTCCATATATTCCGTTTCGCGAAGAAAAAAAATCAGAGAGGAAGTTTCATCATGTTTTACGATACGGAGCCGCCGCCAAGCCCTAAAACCTCTCGGGAGGGCTGATTTGGAGTCCGTTCGGGGCTCTAGAGAGGGGGATTCATCGCCATCGTCATCATCAACCATCCTCCATCACCAATTTCATGATGCTCACCGCCGTGCATGAGTAATTCCATCATAGGCTTGCTAGACGGTGATGGGTTGGATGAGATTTACCATGTAATCGAGTTAGTTTTGTTAGGGTTTGATCCCTAGTATCCACTATGTTCTGAGATTGATGTTGCTATGACTTTGCTATGCTTAATGCTTGTCACTAGGGCCTGAGTGCCATGATTTCAGATCTGAACCTATTATGTTTTCATGAATATATGTGAGTTCTTGATCCTATCTTGCAAGTCTATAGTCACCTACTATGGGTTATGATCCCACAACCCCGAAGTGACAATAATTGGGATACTTCTCGGTGATGACCGTAGTTTGAGGAGTTCATGTATTCACCAAGTGCTAATGCTTTGGTTTGGTTCTATATTAAAAGGAGGCCTTAATATCCCTTAGTTTCCATTAGGACCCTGCTGCCATGGGAGGGTAGGACAAAAGATGTCATGCGAGTTCTTTTCCATAAGCACGTATGACTATATTCGGAATACATGCCTACATTACATTGATGAATTGGAGCTAGTTCTGTGTCACCCTATGTTATAGCTATTACATGAGGAATCGCATCCGACATAATTATCCATCACTGATCCAATGCCTACGAGTTTTTCATATATTGTGCTTCGCTTATTTACTTTTCCGTTGCTACTGTTACAATCACTATAATACTGCTATCATTACTATCTTTACCTTTACCACTGTTACCATTACTATCATACTACTTTGCTACTAAATATCTTGCTGCAGATACTAAGTTATCCAGGTGTGGTTGAATTGACAACTCATTTGCTAATACTTAAGAATATTCTTTGGCTCCCCTTGTGTCGAATCAATAAATTTGGGTTGAATACTCTACCCTCAAAAGCTGTTGCGATCCCCTACACTTGTGGGTTATCATTAGGATATCATTAAAGGTGATCTTTTGCAAATGTTCCATGATTTGTTTAATGGCCAGCTACAACTGTTCCACATTAACTATGGAACTATTACGTTGTTGCCAAAGAAGGAGGAGGCAGTTCACATTGAGCAGCTAAGACCAACTTGTCTGCTTAATGTGAGCTTTAAGTTATTTAAAAAAGTTGAAATTAATCGACTCACACATATTGCACATACTATGGTGCAGCCGACTCATACGGCTTTCATGAGGAAATTACATATCCTGGAGGGTGTGGTCGTTCTTCATGAAACCTTGCACGAAATTCACTTGAAGAAACTAGATGGAGTTGTCTTCAAAGTGGACTTCAAGAAGGCGTACGATAAAGTTAAATGGCCATTTTTGCAACAGACCTTGCATATGAAGGGTTTTTATGCGGCCTGAAGGAAGCAGGTAGAATCTTTTGCACAATGAGCAGCATTGGGTTAAAGGTTAATGATGACATAGGTCATTCTTCCACACAAATAAGGGATTGAGATAGGGGGATTCGATGTTTTCTATCCTATTTAATACCGTGACCAATATACTTGTGCTTCTCATTGGTCGAGCAAGAGAGGATGGTCGGGTGGGTGGGCTTACCCCTCATCTTGTGGATGGTGGGGTTTCCATTCTACAGTACGCCACACTATTATTTTCATGGAACGTGATTTGACAAAGGCTAGGAATATGAAATTGGTTTTGTGTCTCTTCGAACAACTGTCTGGTTTGAAAATTAATTTCAACAAGAGTGAACTATTTTGTTTTGGGTGCGCTAAGGAAGATTAGGAGAACTGTAGACAATTGGTGTGAGTTGGGGTTCCTCCCATTTAGGTATTTGGGAATACCAATCATCAACGTAAACTAACCAACAAAGAAAGGAAGTTCATAGGGGATTGATTTGAGAAGAAACTAAGCTGCTGGAAGGGCAAGCTTATGTCTTATGGGAGTCGAGTAATTCTGATAAACTTCATGCTTACAAGTAATGTCGATGTTCGTATTGTCCTTCTTTGAAGTACCTATGGGGGTACGAAAAAGTTTGGACTTCTATCGATCACGTTTTTTCTGACAAAGCAAATCAAAATACAAGTTGGCAAAGTGGGATATAATTTGTAGGTTGAAGGACCAAGGGGGCTTAGGGATCGAAAACCTTGAGGTAAAGAACAGGTTCCTACTTATTAAATGGTTATATAGACTATAGAGGACGAGGGTGTGTGGATACAATTATTGCGTAACAAGTATTTGCACTCCGAGACCCTTGCACAAGTTACTACGTAGTTGGACGATGCGCCTTTTTGGAATAGGTTGATGCGGACAAAGGTTGTCTTTTTTAATAGGAACAAATTCATTATTGGGGACAGTAATAAAACTAGGTTTTGGAAAGATACATGGTTAGGGAAAACACCACTGGCCATACAATATCCAACCCTTTACAATACTGTACAGTGTAAGGAGGCATTCATAAGTACAATTCTAGGATCGGTTCCCTTAAACATTTAGTTCAGAAGATCCCTCATGGGGAAGCGATGGGATAAATGGCTACATCTCATGCGCAGGTTGATGGATGCTAGCCTTTCTGATGAGCCAGATACACTACAGCGGAAACTTTCTATGTCAGGGGTATTCTCAGTGAAGTCTATGTGTATATATTTCATAAATACTAGTCCAATCCCAAAGTCGCTTCACATTTGGAAAATCAAGGTGCCTTTAAAGACAAAAGTTTTTATGTGGTTTGTTCGCAAGGAAGTGATCTTGACTAAGGATAACTTGGCAAAACGTAGTTGGGAGGATAGTAAACGATGTTGTGTGATTGAGATGAATCATCCAACATGCATGTGGGCCTTCGTGACAGTCCTCCTAATACCTTAGCCACTTTATTTGGGACTTGCCTAAACGGGGTAGAGCCTAAATTAGCTGCGCATATTTGAGTAGGAGTGTACGCATTACTTTGGGCCATATGGAACTGTCAGATGACGTGATTTTTAACAGACAAAACATTTTTTTTGCAGGTCATCTATAGAGCAACTAGATGGATTTGTACGTGGTCATTACTCAGTCGTGCGGAAGTCAAGGATCATATGGCTTATGGGTGCAACCGTTAAGATACGGTAGCACAGGATACTTACAACCGGTTCGAATGGTGGTCTAACAATAGAATATATGTATAATCATCTAGTCCTATTTTTGCCGGATGTGGCTTTGTTCGTCTCTTTTTAACTCATTTTTAGTTCTTGTATCATACTACATACTTGGTGGCTACTTTGATTAATAATATGGCTGCATGCATCATTTTGATGTAGAGGTCGGGGGCAATCCTCCTTTTTTTTAAAAAAATATTTTCTTTATAAGTAAATTTCAACAAATAACCTATATAGTCTGTGTTGCATAGGTTATATGTTGAATTTGAATGGACCTTTATTCCTTGTGATATTGGCAAAATTGACTAGCCATTTTCTTTTAGCGAAGGAAGCAGTAGGCAACTTCCTAAGTTGAGCACTTTAGAGACACACAAAAAGTATTTAACTTCCAAAGCTGGGTATGAACAACACAAGCAATGTTATGACGTGTTTGGAATTTCATTGTAGTGTTTGTGGTTGAAGCAGTGTAAACCGGCAGTGAAACAACTATTGAGGCATCGTTGTACCCTTTTTGTGGAGTTTGATTTCGGTTTTGTGCTCTGGTTCATTGATTCTCCACTCCATGACAATGTAAATTACATTTAAATCTGATCATTTTAATTCTATTATATGTTACTACTGCTTTAGTTTTCTCAATTATATTTATATTATCTGCTCAAGATGAGCATAATCAGAACTGGTGCTTCTGATGCATCCATGTTTTTATGGAAATTCCTATGAGTGTTATTCTATCATACGATAAAAATGGGGATGTTGCAAACATATATTCATCTCAACATTCATGTTTTGTGTCTATTTTTATCCAATTACCTCACACTGAAGGCCAAAATGGATAGGCGTGGCAACGCGCGCCATCAATGATCTAGTCTATTCATTAATTTGTGGCAATATCTAACTAAGACTATGGAAAGCCATAATACATATTGTTTTCATCAACTATTGGAGCTAAACTTCCTTTATTAGAGCCCGAATGGTCGCATTGTTTGATTTTGACAAAAAATGCATATTGGTCAACATTATTACTTTCTATGATGATCCACAAGTATAGAAGTCATTCGCGTAGGTCAAAAGACAGTCACCGATGAGAATGGTGAGAAAACAAAACCATGTGAGAGGCGGTAATGAACCATTACATGATAGCATTTCACCAAAAAACGCATGTGACGTCCCCTATAAGTGACGTAGAAAACATGTGTGATGAGGTTTTATCCATGACCGCCTCTATACTAGCAAAATTAATAATTGACCAAAGAGTAGTTTTTCTCCATAAAAAGATTTTTTTGTAGTTGACTTATAAGCCCCATTGCGTTGAGAATCTACAATCAATAAAAACTGACACCATATCTCTAGATATCTATACAACAAGGTGCACATAGTCCTAGCAAATCCGATATATAACAGAATAGGTAATTTCCACAAACTTACTCTTCTCAACGTGCAAGCATGTCATTTGAACAAGCAACCATGGATGGAGAAGAGACCCACCTCAACATGCAACTATATGATGGAAAAGGTTTTCCATTCCATATGATACTTATATTAATTTCATATTTTAGCTGTTGTGGGAATAATTAATTATAGAAAGGTGTCTAAGTTAGTCCTACATGGCGTGGCAACGAAATCCAAGACGGGCAACAAAAGTATAAGCAAATTTCCATAGTCAACAAGTCAAAGGAGAGTGTGAAATAAAATAAAGGCAAAGTCAACCACGTGGGCAAGAAGCAAAAAGGCTCAAACCAAGAAGGGTCCCATGTATACAAGGCCCGTTCATGGAAGTATAAGATCTAGTGACTCACATTTCCATTCCCATATTATTAATCTAAATATTCATGTTTCATACAACCAAATCGAATTGTGTATTATAGTGCAACCAATACTCGCAGCAACACGTAGGGTATCATCTAACTACAACTCGTCGCGTACAAATTTGAACGGTGAAATACACACCCAACCAACAATAACAATGACAGAAGAGCAGTCCATCATGTTTCATACATTCGTCACCGCGGCAGTTCGATTGGCACCACACGTTGCACTCGTCGTTCTGCTCTGGCAGCTTGCAGCCAATGTTCTTCAAACCATTGCCCCAGTTGTGGTGGTTTGCACAATAATGTAGTTCCTTTGGCGAGCTCGAACAACATTAATCAAGCACACCATCTAGAGTTTTTTAGTCACTAGTCACAAATTAAAGTTCATTTACATTACATAAAACAGGGGCATGTAATGCAACACAGCCTTGGCAAAAACAATTGGTAAAACTTACTCGCAGAGGCGACCAACGAATGTAGGATAACAAGGGCCAATAGTGCAGTGAGACGAGTCATGATCGGAATAGGATTTGTGGCTCTCAAGTGCCACACACCCCTATATGAATATAGGGCTAAAACTATTTCTGGAAATTTCAAAAAATCTGAAATTTTAGGATATCAAACATGGGTGTCAATTGTACATCTGTGTTCAATTTCGTGGGGATTGGATGCCTGTAGTAATGTCAGTAAAAAGACAAAAAAATGTATGTATAGGGGAAAATGGACGAATCGTATGTCTGACCATAATTCCTATGCCGCGGATACCACGAGCACCCTTTCCCCGTAAAAATAAACACGAGTGTACAATTGGCACCCAATTTTGATATCCCAAAATTTTAGATTTTTTGATATTTCCTAATATTTTTTAGGGATTTTTATTTCCATGTCCCTCGTTCCTTAGTTGCGCTTAGTTTTCCCTGCCCATCTAACTTTGCTCGCTTTTTCCCTCCTTTGCGCGCCCGCGCCTCAGAAAAGGCCAAACGGTGCCTTGCCGACTGGTCAAAGCCTTTAACTGTTACTTCGCTGGTGCTGACGTGTGGGGCCTACATGTAAGGCCGCATGCATTCGGCTAGGCACGGCTGCCGCATGCATTCGCGTGGGACCCATATGTAAGGCCACATGCATTCGGTTCGGCGTGAAGGTCGCATGCATTCGCGTGGGACTGACATGTGAGGCCGCAAGCATTTGCGTCGGCATGAAAACAATTATAGAAAAAAGAAAAAAGGATCAAAATCCCAAATTGCAATCCTTTAGCATGGAGGCCTCTTATGTGCAATGAATTGTGGGAAAATGATAAAGTGACAATACCACAAATAAAAAAGTTAATTTTCCATTTTTAGTGCCATACATGACTTTTTCATAAAGCAAGTGCTATAAATAATATTGTAAATAGTGCCCTCATAATTTTCACCTGAAGTATACCACACAGGATTCCATCTGCCAATTTTTAATGAATTTTTGAGTGATATTGCCATTTTTCATATATTTATTGAATTTCACGCAATTTACATCAAGTAATTCAAAGTTGAACTACAAGTGTGCTCTAGTTTGGTCCAATAAATTCTGGAAAATCATTTTCATCTTCCACATTACGAATGTAGGCAATACCAATAAATAAAACTATAATTCCCAACCATTTTATATGATTTGTTATCCATGCAATTTTGACAACACGTTGAAATAAATTATAAGAAAAGGAAAAAGTCTCAAAAATTGAAATCCTTTTGCATGGAGGCCTCTCATGTCCAATGGCTTGTGGGGAAAATGATAAATGACAATACCACAAATAAAAAGTTAATTTTCTATTTTTTATAGTGCCATACATGACTTTTTTTGTGAAGCAAGTGCCATAAATAATATTGTAAATAGTGCCCTTACAATTTTCACCTAAAGAATTCCACATGGGATTCCATCTGCCATTTTTTCATGAATTTCTGAGCGATATTGCTATTTTTCATAGATTTATTGAATTTCAGGCAATTTATATGAAGTAAATCAAAGTTGAACAGCACGTGCGCTTTAGTTTGGTCCAATAAATTTTGGAAAATCATTTTCACCTTCCACATTACGAATGTAGGCAGTACGCACAAAGAAAACTATAATTCTCAACCATTTTATATGATTTGTCATCCATGCAATTTTGACAACACATTGAAATAAATTATAGAAAAAGGAAACAAAGGCACAAAAATTGAAATTCTTTAGCATGGAGGCCTCTCATGTGCAATGGCTTGTGGAAAAAATGATAAACTGACAATACCACAAACTTCAAAAAAAACTTCACAAAATCGGCCTATCTCATATGAAGATCGATGACTTCCAATTAAGATGACCTTACCCATGAGCATGTTCATGGCATAGTGATTATAACATGAAAAATTTTGGTACTAACAAGGGTGTTGTCATTGTGAGGAATCATTCCACAAAAAGATTGAAGATTTGGTTAATAAAAAGTTAATTTTCCATTTTTCTACAGCCATACATGACTTTTTTGTGAAGCAAGTGCCATAAATAATATTGTAAATAGTGCCTTTACAATTTTCACTTCAAGTATACCACATGGGATTCCATATGCCAATTTTTCATGAAATTTCCGAGTGATATTGCCATTTTTCTTAGATTTATCGAATTTTGAGAGAATTACATCAAGTAATTCAACGTTGAACTGCAAGTGTTCTATAGTTTGGTCCAGTAAATTCTGAAAAAATATTTTCACCTTCCAAATTATGAATGTAGGCAGTACCCACAAAGAAAACTAAATTCCAAACCATTTTGTATGATTTGTCATCCATGCAATTTTGATAACACATTGAAATAAATTATAGAAAAAGGAAAAAAGGCTCAAAAATTGAAATCATTTTGCATGGAGGCCTCTCATGTGCAATGGCTTGTGGGAAAACTGATAAACCACAAACTTGAAAAAAAAACTTCACAAAACTAACCTATCTCGTATGAAGATCAATGACTTTCAATTAAGATGTCTATACCCATGATCATCTTCATTGCATAGTAGATGATAACATGACCATTTTTTATACTAACAAGGCTGTTATTATTGTGAGCAATATTTTCACATAAAGATTGAAGATTTGGTTAATAAAAAAATATTTCCATTTGCTAGTGGCATACATGATTTTTTTGTGAAGCATGCATAAATAATATTGTAAATAGTGCCCTTATAATTTTCATAAGAAAATACCACTTGGGATTCCATCTGCCAATTTTTCATGAATTTCTGACCGATATTGCCATTTTTCATAGATTTATTGAATTTCAAGCGATTTATATCAAGTAATTCAAATTTGAACAACAAGTGCGCTCTAATTTGGTCCAATAAATTTTGGAAAATCATTTTCACCTTCCACATTACGAATGTAGGCAGTATGCACAAAGAAAACTATAATTCTCAACCATTTTATATGATTTTTCATCCATGCGATTTTGACAACACATTGAAATAAGTTATAGAGAAAGGGGGGAAAAGCTCAAAAATATAAATCCTATTGCATGGAGGCCTCTCATGTGCAATGGCTTGTGGAAAAATTTATAAACTAACAATACCACAAACTTGAAAAAAAACTTCACAAAACTGACCTATCTCATATGAAGATCGATGACTTTCAATTAAGATGACCATACCCATGAGCATCTTCATTGCATAGTAGATGATAACATGACAATTTTTTGTACTAACAAGGGTGTTATCATTGTGAGGAATCATTCTGTAAAAATATTGAAGATTTGTTTAATAAAAAGTTAATTTTCTATTTCTCTAGTGCCATACATGACTTTTTTGTGAAGCAAGTGCCATAAATAATATTGTAAATAGTGCCCTTACAATTTTCACTTGAAGTATACCACATGGGATTCCATATGCCAATTTTTCATGAAATTTCCGAGTGATATTACCATTTTTATAGATTAATTGTATTTCGGGCGATTTACATCAAGTAATTCAACGTTGCGCTGCAAGTGTGCTCTACTTTGGTCCAATAAATTCTGAAAAAACATTTTTCACCTTGCACATTACGAATATAGGCAGTACCCACAAATAAAACTATAATTCCCAACCATTTTATATGATTTGTCATCCATACAGTTTTGACAACACATTGAAATAAATTATAGAAAAAAGAAAAAAAACTCAAAATTGAAATCCTTTTGCATAGAGGCCTCTCATGTGCAATGGCTTGTGGGAAAATGAGAAAATGACAATACCATAGACTTGAAAAAAAACTTCAATACATAAACAAACAAACAAACTTTAGTAGATAAGGTAGCATACACATCTCGGATCAACATACTAAAAGTAGATAAGGTAGCATACACATCTCACATGAATATAGCAAACTTCAGTAGAGAGTGACAAATAAACAAAAGTACATCACAACTCCAATTACATAACTATGAGCTTCCACTCATCCTCCAGCTTTGCGTTGAACATGACAAGCCCTAAAACATCGTCGTCTTCGCTCATACGCTTCATGGCATACGAATGACTATCCTCCTTTGCATATTTATCCTGGTGCTCCTCCTCATCGGCGGCCGGAGCAGGCTTGACAACCAAGCCTCGTCCTCCTCCCTGTTTGCTCGTCTCCGAGCCCAGGCATTTCGATGGTCCTCATAAACTCCTCCACATTATCAAGCATAATTATGTGTAGAGACATACCAAGAGGAGGCTGGACGTATCTCACCAACAGATTAGCTGCAAGCTCAAGTTTGACCTTTAGATCCGGTGGGTCGCGGCGAGACCCGTATGAATACCAGCGAGCTCGCTGACGAGGATCCGGCGACTCCATTGCCTCATGCATCGCCTAGACGAAAAACCCCTTACAAGTTACCCCATTAACAGGATCTGGAATCATCTGCCGGATCTCATCGGGTGTTGCATCTCTCAACAATTGCAACGCATGTGTAACATCCCAAATTTTCAATTTGGAATGTTATACATAGATCATCATTGCATATCATATTTTATTGCATTTTGCCTTGATCCTAGAAATTTCACGCAACTCAAGGACCCACGGAGAGAGTTGGGAATTTCGTTATTTTCATATTTGAGATTTCTCAAATTTTGAAAATAGGATCATTTGATTTTATTTATTTTATCTTCAATTATTTCTATAATAAAATATGAGAGAGGGAATAAAATGACTTTCCCAAAATAAAGAAATATTGAGGATTTAATAAAAAAACAAAAAGATTCTATTTTGAAGTTTATTGCTATTTTATTTGAATTAGGAAAAAATGCGCGTTTTTCAAAATTGCATTTAGGCCCCAAATAAATGTGCATCTAAATCGGCTTGATTTTAGAAGTCGGGGAAAATTTATTTCGGGATTTTTGGAGTCCGTTTAGTATTTCTTTTATTTGTTTTTCTGCGCGTAATGTTTAAATTTTCTGCGCGGAAAATTTATTTCGGCAGTTTTCCTCGAGAAAACCGTTCGGTTTTTCGCCGGTTTTTCGTTAGGTTTTTTAAAAAAAACCTAGATCTGTTTTTTCGGTTTAGTTTATTTAGCGGACGTTCGTCCGTACGTTCGTTTTAACGGACGGTTTTTCTCGTTTAGCCGCAGACAGTGAACGTTCGTTCGTTAGCCTGTTCGTCAGTTTTTCTTTTTCTTGGATTTTCTGCCATTATTTCTGATCGCGATTTCCGATCTGTTTTTTGTTTTAGTTTATCTTTTCGCTCGTTTATCGGAATCAGGCGATTCAAGTGCCTAGAGTTTCGTCTCGAAACCCTCTTTCCATTTAACCAACTCAAACAAGTTTTTGCCACTGTAAATTTTGACTTAGGTCTAGATTAGTAAACGAAGTTTGTTTCTTTCGCCGTTTGACTTTCGTTGCTTCGTTTGATTTGATTCTTTTTGCGAACCGGAGTTCTTAAGTTGAACTTTCTGGTTATATCTATTATTTGAGTTTTACCCATGCATTAGATGAGTGCTTATTGTATGCTTGTTTGTTTGCGATAGAGTACCCGGAGTGCGCCGCTTGGTACTTCGAATCTCTAGGTTTCACGGATCATCAGCAAGGCAAGTAAAACTTTGATCATACCTCCTTACTACCCAGTTTTATTGCATTAGATCAATCCTCAAACAATTGCATGATTAGGATCTGATTAATATGTGGGTTTTGGGAAGTAGATGAGGTAGTACCTATCACCTGTTTTATTATTAAACCCTTGGGAGTTACTTCTACGTTTGCTTATTGCCATGCTATGCTAGTAGATGTGGATTGGGTGAGTGTTTCCATGACAGATGTGAGATTGTTAATTAATGGTTTATTTTAAGGTGGCAACTTTAATACACATCTGGGTGGATTGAGGCACCTGGAGAATCCAGTGTTGCCTGTATTTTTGGAAATCCTGGGGTTCCGTGTGATGTTTCCTATGGACCGCCACCCATACTTAAAGGGATCATAAGATTATTCATGCTAGAAACTTCCGTGTGCAGCCACATGCTATTATGGGCTCTGGCATAGTTGATTAAGTTGTGTGAACTCTTACAGTGGTAGACTAGCAGATGTAGGGGAAAGTAGGCGTACAGGTCTACCCAATCGTATGGTGCTAGCTCTTCTGAAAGACTATGTCTCGGTCATCCGTTTCTCAAACACCATGTAAAAGGACCACGATGTCGCCTAGAGGGGGGTGAATAGACGTTTTAAAAACTTCTACGGATTTGGCTTAATCCTAATGCGGAAATAAACTAAGAGGATACTTTTCAAGAACAAATCCTAAATACACTAGGCTCAACTAAGTGCACCAACAACTTATTATAAATAAGATGAGCACAACAAGGATACTAACAAGAACAAGTAAGTTGCACAAACTTACTTGAGAATATGACAAGATATGAAAGTGTATGACACAAGTTAGCAATTCACACTAAACACAAGATATATCAATAGTAGCAAGTATGAATTGCGGGATATAAAGTGTAGGCCTAAATAATCTCTTCAAGGAAATAGCCAACACAATATAATGAGGACAACAATATATAGTGAATGCAAGGTCAAGAGACCAAAGTAAACCACAAGTAGTGGCTAGGGTTAGAGATAACCAAAGACACGGAGACGAGGATGTATCCCGATGTTCACTTCCTTGGAGGGAAGCTAGTCACCGTTAGAGAGGTGGATGTTACCACGAAGGCACACCAACGCCATGAAGGCTCACCCTATTCTCCCTTTGAGACAACACCACGAAGGCGTTTCTCAACCACTAGTAATAGACCTTGAGGCGGCCTCCAAACCTTCACAAACTTTCCAGGGGCAAATCACAAGTTGATTCCTCACTGGAGCACTCCTACCGCCTAGGAGTCTCCAACACCAAGAGTAACAAGATCAAGGCGGAAATGCTCAAGACTTGCTCAAATCACGAATTCCTTTGGTCACAAGAGGGAGAGGGAGTGGATCTATCACTTGATTGGAAAATCTCTCAAGAACTCTCATGAATCTCTCTAGGATCTAAGATTTGGTGTAGGAGAAGTGAGAGGGAGCCTTTCTATGTTCTAGGGTTCATATGAATGTGTTGTTCAACCTTCTCCCGGGGTGGAAGAAGGTTATATATAGTAGTAGTGCAAATATGGCCGTTGGAGTGTAAGTGGTTGTGTCAGGCCGGACATCCAGGCCTGGGGCCGCACATCCGGGTGCTATGAAGTGTGCACACACGTACGCAGAAAAACAGGTTACAGGGCCTGGACATCTGGCCAAACTTGGGGCCCCGGACATCCGGCCAAGGGCCGGACATTCGGCGTATACAAACAGCATTTCGGTAAGGTTTCTGGACATCTACGGCCGGACATCCGGGCCAGGGGCCGGACATCCGGTGATTTCACACAAATCAGATGCCCTCTGGATAGCAGTGGACGGACATCCGGGGAAAAGCCCGGACATCCGGCCAACACAAAAACTACAGCCGCCCCAAAAGTAAAACATGCATAACTTTCACATCCGGACTCCGATTTTGATGATCTTGGGCTCATTTTGAAGCTATGGAAAAGCTCCAGGTCCTCAAATAGACAACCACCCAAGATAAACCAAAATGGAGGGTGCAAAGTATGGAAAGGTAAGATCATATACTTTGGGGAACCTATTTGGCTATGGATTTTCTTTGGTAGATGTGTAGGCATTTTGTATTTGCTTTGGATTGGAGTGAAATATGCCTATGTTGGAATATGATGTGAGAAGAATAGAAATAGATGATGTTGACTTGAGCAAATCCATCACTAACCCCTTTGATCCCCTCTTAATAGTGCGGGATCCCTATAACTCAAGAATCATAAAAGAACTATACTAGATAGCTTCCGGAAACTCATTCTTGAGCATATATCCTTTTCGATGGTCATCGATCCTCGCTTCTAAAGCCAAAGGAACTAATACCTTTGACTATAGCCTTTCACTTGAGCTTTATATTGATGTTTCTTCATGGCTCAAGTTGAAGGCGAGACATTGGAGAAGTCTTCAAGTAGCTTCCCCATACACAATGTGGGAAGCTTTGCTTTGCATTCATCTTCACTTGTACATCATCATTAATTACTTGATGACATCCTTTGATGAGCACCAAGCTCATAAGAATTACCTAACCCACATAACATAGACAACACATAGTATGGGTTAATACACAAAGCGCAATTGATAAATTCTTACCATGCCACAATATCTCATGTGGCACATGATATGTGCTTGTGTGTTGTCCATATTAGAGGTCAATCTTTGATCTTCATCTTGGTCAAAATTTATCTTTGCTCCATGATTAATATTGATGTCTTTAAGGCCCTATTGATATCTTCACTATGCTTCATTTCTTCAAGACATAATAACCAATATCTTAATTCATCATGACCATATCAATTTTCTCCTTGAATATCATATTGGACCTCATTTGCTCGTTCTCATGCTCCAACATAGTATCTTGAGAGGCACAATGAATTCTTCACTTGAATTACTTGCTTCATGACATACTAATCCATGACTCAACATATGAGCTCATAATGATCCTATCTTCAAGCATATGTAGAATTCTTCTCTTTAATCATTCTCTCAAGATGTTGATCCATCATGGTTCAACCCATAAGCCTTGATGCATGCACAACAATATGTACATGTCATTCATTTGAAATCCATTCTATCTCCTTCTTGCATCACCATGGAATAAACATACTTCAGTTCATCCAATATTCTTCATGCATTGGAAATGGAACTTTCCTTCAAATGTATAACTTAATGCAAACATTAGTCCATTAGGATTATCATTAATTACCAAAACCACACATGGGTATTACATGTACTTTCACCATGTAGTGTGAGAAAACCAACGGAGGAGATTGGGTCTTGTGGGGAAAAGTGCACAAACCTCTACAGAGTGTATAAACTAATCATGGTTAGCCGTGTCCCCGGTTATGGACGTTTTGAGTATCTAGTACTTGAATTATCAAGTGAATTCTCATCATGTTACTTTAAATTACTATTGTGGGGTTTAAATGATGATACTTAATAGGGATTGAGAATGTTGTCAACCATTCTCAATGATTAACAACCACCATGATAGTTAAATAAAATTTATTCCTTTGCAGTAGGGAAAACTTGGCTTTATGCAAAACTGTAACCATAGAGCTTTCCACCAGCCATATATGCATGTAGTATAGCATATTTTTGTTCATTACTCTCTATGTGTTACATTGCCAGCATATTCCTTGTGTTGACCCATTTTCGGGCTGCAACGTTCATGTTGCAGACTTTTCAGGCGACGAGTAAGATGCCTTAGGATCGTGGTCCTATACTCAGTGATACTGTTGGAGTTGATGAACTCACTTATCTTTCAAGCCTTTCACTGTTATCATTATTAGATGGCCTTAATCCATATTTATTGTAATAAGTTCTCTTTTCAGACATTCGATGTAATAAGTGTATGATTGCCACTCTGTTATAAATCCTTCAAGTATTGTGCGTGTTAGCGTTACTGATCCAGGGATGACACTGATGCACAAAGATCATACTGTTTGAGGTCTGGTCCCTACAAGATGGTATCAGAGCACACGCTGACTGTAGGACACGACCATTAAGCAAAAGCCCTATATCACTACTCACTCTTCTCATTTCTGACTCCTCATCTTTTCTACTCTCTTTTAGGATGGCGGATGCAAGGAACAAGTTCACGCAACCGGATGAAGATACACCCTTTGGACGACACCTGAAGGAAGTCACCAAGTACCTGAACATCGTAGTGCCAAGCTTCACCGGGACCTACAATGCCACTTTACCTGAAGAGGAGCGCTAGACGATTCAAGTTCTCAAGTTCTAGGAAGGACGTTCATGCCCGTCACTGAGCCCATAGAGTTTTCCTTCGATGCACCAACCTGGAGTCTAGGAAAGAGCATGGCAGCCCACATCACAATGGGACGTATTGGAGAAGTTTCCCACAAGGAGCTTAAGGATACTATCTACCAAATTTGTGGGCGCCGAGATGAGCAATGGAAGATGATCAGTACCAGGAAGGACAGATCAGTTGCTTCCTTCATTCAAGAGTTAAACCAGCACATTCGACGCCAGGAGAACCAGATGTGCGCAGGCATGATAGATCTGAAGAAGGACAGAACCAAGATCACGGAACTGGAGGAAGAACTCAAGTATACACACGATGGATATGAGGAGGAAATAGAAACACTAGTGGAGAAGAGCGATGATCTGAAGAAGAAGCTAAAGGTATTCATGGGATTCCCCACAACTGGAGGAGAAGACAAAGATTGCACCTATCCAGAGAACTGCATCATCATCGACGACACCGACTCGGATCCAGACGATAGCGATGATGACTATGTTAATGAAGCTGGAGCAGATATCATGGAGTCTTCATTGGAGCAGTTTTTCTAGTCGACCACCATAACAGTAGTAGTATTCCCCCATGTATCTAGTATAGTCTGAGCATTTTGTAATGATAGTTAGACCGATGTATGCCCTTGTTTGAATTGAATGAAGTGTTTTGATTGCAAGTTTGTCTCATGTGCATATGGGTAGTGTTTTCCCTCTAGACCTCATTCCTATTCTATATTCTCATCTTTTCTAAACCCTCAGATGCCTCCGAGACGTGACAATGGATTTGCTTTCCCACCGGAGCTCACTCAGTTGATCCAGCAGTAGAATGCCTTCATGCAGTTGCTAGTCTAGAATTAGAATTAGGGGAACAACAACAACAACAACAACCCACCACCACCTGTTGATCACTTAACCCGTTTTCTTAGGCTGAATCCACCGGTGTTCTCCAGTAGCACCGAGCCGATTGTTGCAGATGATTGGCTCCGCAAGATAGGAAGGGAGTTGACCACTGCAGGATGCACGGATGCGGAAAAGGTGCGCTTTGCGGCACATCAGCTTGAAGGACCCGCAGCATCATGGTGGGAGAATTTCACAGCCACTTATCCTCTAGACATTGTCATATGGGACCAATTTCAGCAGGCTTTCCGTACTGCCCATGTTTCAGCAGGAGCTATGGCCATGAAGAAGCGTGAGTTTCGCCACTTGCGCCAAGGAGGACGGACAGTTGGCCAGTATGTGGATGACTCTAGTAAGTTAGCACGTTATGCCCCATAGGACGTTGCTATGGATGCAGCTAAGCAGGAGAAGTTTCTGGAAGGACTGAATGATGAGCTGAGCATGCAGTTGATGGTAGCAAGTTTCAACAACTACCAGGAGTTGGTAGACCGTGCTCTTATGATTGAAGGGAAGCAGCAGCAGATTGAAAACCGCAAGAGGAAGTATGGACAGGGGAAGAACAATTCTGGAGCTCAGCAGAAGCCTCGTTTTACCCCGAACTCGGGAGGACATTTCCAGCATACCCATGAAGGAGGTAGTTCGCACAACCATAGTGGCCCCAAGAATGGTAATGGGAATGGAGGAAGCAACGGCCAGAACCGTACCAACCCACCAACACCAGCCAAGAGGGATCTGAACCGCATCACCTGTTATAAATGTCAGAAGACTGGGCATTATGCCACTGAATGTCCTGAAGCAAAGAATGGTAATGGAAATGGAAGCTCTAGAAAGAAGTCTAACCCTTTCAACAGGGGACAGGAGGAATGTGAGGCCAGTTTCCAGGAGTTGAAGGAACCTTTGGTTACCTCGCCAGTATTGATTCTGCCAGATCAAAGCAAGGATTACGAGGTGTATTGCGACGCCTCACGTCGAGGACTAGGAGCCGTGCTTATGCAGGAGGGAAGAGTTGTTTCGTATGCTTCACGACAGCTTAAGACCCATGAGTTGAATTATGCTACCCATGATTTGGAGTTAGCAGCCGTAGTGCATGCACTGAAGACCTGGAGGCATTTTCTCATAGGAAACCATTGTGAGGTGTATACGGATCACAAGAGTTTGAAGTACATTTTCACACAAAAGCAGTTGAATCACAGGCAAAGGAGATGGTTGGAACTCATCAAAGATTATGATATGAGATTGCATTATCACCCGGGAAAGGCTAACGTAGTAGCCGACGCGTTGAGCCGAAAGAGCCATGTCAACACCCTCATGAATGGAGAGTTACCGAAGGAGTTAGCCGAGGACCTTCATGAGCTATGTTTGGAGATAGTTCCGAGAGGCTATGTAGCAGCACTGGAGATTCAATCTACTTTGATGGATAAGATCAGAGAAGCTCAGAAGACTGACAAAGAGATTGTTGATGTAGAGGAGAGGATGAGCCAAGGAAAAGCTAAGGGATTTCGTGAGGATGAGCACGATACCATATGGTTTGAAGATCGTGTTTATGTGCCTAATGACCCGGAGATCGGAAAGTTAATTCTGCAAGAGGCCCATGATTCACCGTATTCGATCCACCCAGGAAATACCAAGATGTATTTGGATTTGAAGGATACTTTCTGGTGGACCGGAATGAAGAGAGATATTGCAGAATATGTAGCAGTTTGTGATGTATGTCAGAGAGTAAAGGCAGGGCATCAGAAGCCAATAGGATTGTTACAGCCATTGCCAATACCCGAATGGAAATGGGATAAGCTAGGCATGGATTTCATTACGGGCTTGCCCAGGACTCGTTCAGGCTATGACTCGATTTGGGTTATAGTCGATCGTTTAACGAAGGTAGCTCATTTCATCCCAGTGAAGACCACTTACACCTGTGCTAAGTTGGCAAACATATACATGACCAGGATCGTATGTCTGCATGCAGTTCCGAGGAGCATTGTATCAGATAGAGGAACCCAGTTTACCTCAAAGTTCTGGAATCAGTTGCACGAAACTTTGGGTACCAGGCTAGAGTTCAGTACAGCTTTTCACCCGCAGACAGATGGACGGACCGAAAGAGTCAATCATATTTTGGAGGATATGCTGAGAGCCCGTGCGCTAGATTATGGATCTAGTTGGGATGAAAATTTGTCATATGCAGAGTTTTCCTACAACAACAGTTATGAATCCACTTTGAAGATGGCCCCTTTCGAAGCCTTGTACGGAAGTAGGAGGAGAACCCCGTTGTCGTGGGATGAAGTTGGAGACCACCGGTTGTTTGGGCCAGATTTGATTAAGGAGTCTGAACAGAAGGTGAAATTGATTCGCGATAGACTCAAGGTAGACCAGTCCAGACAGAAGAGCTACGCTGATTCAAAACGCAAGGAGACAGTTTACGAAGTCGGAGACAGAGTTTATCTTCGAGTATCTCCACTTCGAGGAGTTAAGCATTTTGGTGTTAAAGAGAAGTTAGCGCCACGTTTTGTGGGACCATACAAAGTTTTGGAGCGTATGGGAGAAGTTGCATACAAGTTGGAATTGCCCGAAGGATTGTCAGCAGTTCATGATGTATTCCACGTGTCCCAGTTGAAGAAATGCCACGCAGAGATGGCTGATATACCGCTGAGAGATACAGTGCCGCTAGAAGCGATTCAGTTGGATAGTGATTTGACCTATGAGGAAAAACCCGTAAAGATTCTTGAGTATGCCACTCGAGTCACCCGCAGCAAGGTTATCAAGTTTTGCAAAGTTCAGTGGAGCCACCACACCGAGAAGGAAGCCACCTGGAAGCGAGAGGAAGATCTGCTGAAGGACCACCCTCACCTATTTTCTAGCCAACCCGAATCTCGAGGGCGAGATTCATCTTAAGGGGGGTAGGTTTGTAACATCCCAAATTTTCAATTTGGAATGTTATACATAGATCATCATTGCATATCATATTTTATTGCATTTTGGCTTGATCCTAGAAATTTCACGCAACTCAAGGACCCACGGAGAGAGTTGGGAATTTCGTTATTTTCATATTTGAGTTTTCTCAAATTTTGAAAATAGGATCATTTGATTTTATTTATTTTATCTTCAATTATTTCTATAATAAAATATGAGAGAGGGAATAAAATGACTTTCCCAAAATAAAGAAATATTGAGGATTTAATAAAAAATCAAATAAGATTTTATTTTGGAGTTTATTGCTATTTTATTTGAATTAGGAAAAAATGCACGTTTTTCAAAATTGCATTTAGGCCCCAAATTAATGTTCATCTAAACCGGCTTGATTTTAGAAGTCGGGGAAAATTTATTTCGGGATTTTTGGAGCCCGTTTAGTATTTATTTTATTTGTTTTTCTGCGCGTAATGTTTAAAAAAACGAATACGACTTTGGGTCGTGTTCGGCCAGGACTCCGCCTGGCCGGGCCTTTATAATGCGCCGCCCAAGCCCACCCGAGCCACCAGCCCGCCCCGCGCCCAAACCCTAACCCTAAGCCGCCGCCGCCGCCGGATCCCGCGCCGCGTCGCCCCGCCGCCGACGCCGCCACCCCGTCGCCGACCCCGCCGGACGCCGCCACCTCGCCGCCGGACCCCGCCGCCCCCTCGCCGGAGGTAGCCGCCGCCTTGCCGCCGACGGTTTTCCTCGAGAAAACCGTTCGGTTTTCCGCCGGTTTTTCGGTCGGTTTTTTTTAAAAAAACATAGATCTGTTTTTTTTTGTTTAGTTTATTTAGTGGATGTTCGTCCGTACGTTCGTTTTAACGAACGGTTTTCATCTTTTAGCCACAGACAGCGAATGTTCGTTCGTTAGCCTATTCGTCAGTTTTTCTTTTTCTCGGATTTTCCGTGATTATTTCTGATCGCGATTTCCGATCTGTTTTTCGTTTTAGTTTATCTTTTTGCTCGTTTATCGGAATCTGTCGATTCAAGCGCCCAGAGTTTCGTCTCGAAACTTTCTTTCCGTTTAACCAACTCAAACAAGTTTTTGCTACTGTAAAATTAGACTTACATCCAGATTAGTAAACGAAGTCTGTTTCTTTCGCCGTTTGACTTTCGTTGCTTCGTTTGATTTGATTCTTTTTGCAAACCGGAGTCCTTAAGTTGAACTTTCTGGTTAAATCTCTTATTTGAGTTTTATCCGTGCATTAGATGAGTGTTTATTGTATGCTTGTTTGTTTGCGATAGAGTACCCGGAGTGCGCCGCTTGCTACTTCGAATCTCTAGGTTTCATGGATCATCAGCAAGGCAAGTAACACTTTGATCATACCTCCTTACTACCCAGTTTTATTGCATTAGATCATTCCTTAGACAATTGCATGATTAGGATCTGATTAATATGTGGATTTTGGGAAGTAGATGAGGTGGTACCTATCACCTGTTTTATTATTAAACCCTTGGGAGTTACTTCTACATTTGCTTATTGCCATGCTATGCTAGTAGACGTGGATTGGGTGAGTGTTTCCATGACAGATGTGAGATTGTCAATTAAGGGTTTATTTTAAGGTGGCAACTTTAATACACATCTGGGTGGATTGAAGCACCTGGAGAATCCAGTGTTGCCTGTATTTTTGGAAATCCCGGGGTTCCGTGTGATTTTTCCTATGGACCGCCACCCATACTCAAAGGGATCATAAGATTATTCATGGTAGAAACTTCCGTGTGCAGCCACATGCTATTATGGGCTCTAGCATAGTTGATTAAGTCGTGCGAACTCTTACAGTGGTAGACTAGCATGTATGTCTACCCAATCGTAAGGTGCTAGCGCTTCTGAAAGACTATGTCTCGGTCATCCATTTCTCAAACACCATGCAGTGCGAGAAAACCAACGGAGGAGATAGGGTCTTGTGGGGAAAAGTGCACAAACCTCTGCAGAGTGTATAAACTAATCATGGTTAGCCGTGTCCCCGGTTATGGACGTTTTGAGTATCTAGTACTTGAATTATCAAGTGAATTCTCATCATGTTACTTTAAATTACTATTGTGGGGTTTAAATGATGATATTTAAGTGGGATTGAGAATGCTGTCAACCATTCTCAATGATTAACAACCACCATGATAGTTAAATAAAATTTATTCCTTTGCAGTAGGGAAAATTTGGCTTTATGCAAAACTGTAACCATAGAGCTTTCCACCAGCCATATATGCATGTAGTATAGCATATTTTTGTTCATTACTCTCTATGTGTTACATTGCCAGCATATTCCATGTGTTGACCCGTTTTCGGGCTGCAACGTTTATGTTGCAGACTTTTCAGACGATGAGTAAGATGCCTTAGGATCGTGGTCCTATACTCAGTGATGCCATTGGAGTTGATGGACTCACTTATCTTCCAAGCCTTCCGTTGTTATCGTTATTAGATGGTCTTAAGCCATATTTATTGTAATAAGTTCTCTTTTGAGACATTCGATGTAATAAGTGTGTGATTGTCACTCTGTTATAAATCCTTCAAATACTGTGCGTGTCAGCATTACTGATCCAAGGATGACACTGATGCATAGAGATCAGACTCTTTGAAGTCTGGTCGCTACAGCATGCTCCGCCAGAACTTGTGTGCTAGGAAACCAATAGGAGATCTCCTTGCACTTCTCTAGTAAGACAGGGTCACCGGCGCAGAACACCTCCATAGTCACGTCAGCCGACGGTGGCTACGGGATTAGGGGGTGGGGGCGGGGATGGGGGAGGTGGAGGTGGAGGTGGGTTGCTCGGGCCGCGGGGGGTGCGAAATGAGAGAGATAATTCGTCCCCCTCTTTTAGACAAACGCGTCAGCACCGGTTGTCCGCCAACCGATCCCACATGTCATCGTCTCACGTCGGCCCCATGCCTCAGCACCAATCGGTCCCACATGTCATCATCTTAGATTGGGCCCACGCGTCAGCACCGGGAAGTAACGGTCAAAGGCTTTGACCAGTCGGCAAGACACCATTTGGCCTTTTCTGAGGCGCGGGCAAGTGTTGGGGAGCAAAAGTGAACGCACCTAGATGGACGGGGGAAACCTGAGCAGAACAAAGGAAGAAGGGCCATGAAAATAGAAATTCCTATTTTTTTAGTGCTATTTTCATATAGGGGTGTGTGGTACCCGGGTGCTCCAATGCATTTCCCACCATGTTCTTCATTCTTTCTGTTGTCGTGTGTCTTCTTGGCTCGGATATTAAGCCGAACTCAAAGTGTGCTTATCTCACGTTGTGGATTGTCTAACACTCGCGTTGTCGTACTGTTTATATATTCTCCAGATTCGTTCCCTCTTTAAAAAAGGGAAACAGGTTAAGCAGTATTATTACTCTTGATTCGCTAGGATTTGCTTGGCGCATTATCAGTAAACGAAATCCAGCAGACCATCCATTGGAGATACTGCAATATTTTGTCGCCTACGCCACCGGCTCGTCGCATTCACAAGATCGGAACACGTCTTGGTTTAGCAGCAGAGTAAGCCTTTTTTTTGCCACTCGACAATGGAGCAGACGCACAACAGGTTCAACGAGTGTAGCTTCAGAGCCCTGGTAAACATTCCGGCTCTAGGAATTGCACAAGGGAAGAGGAACCTGAAGATTTGTCCACCATGTGAGCAACAGCTTCAGTTCTGTTCGTCAGTTACATGTCAGCTATGGTCTGTACAAATATGAGAGGATTTTGTGCTCGTTATGTGAGCTTACGAATGGAGGGTCTCATTGGATCCCAAATAATTCATGAAACAAATTTAGTTCAGTTCCAAATCTGAATAAATGAACAGAGACAAATTCAGTTCAGAAACGCTTAGTTGATAATTCATAAGTCAAGAGGAAGCAAGCGGCTTCCCCTTTGTTCGCGATTACATCAGGGGCGCAGGATACAGAGTGAAGCAGCTACTACATCTAACCAAACTCGAACCATCAGCACACCGCACTACTACAATCTACGCTTTGGTGGCTTTCTTGGGGGACTTGGTGGCCTTCTTGGGCGACTTGGCGGCGGTGCCGGCCTTCTCAGCCTTCTCGGCGGCCTTCTTGGGGAGCAGCACCGGGTTGATGTTGGGGATGACGCCGCCGTGGGCGATGGTGACGCCGGACAGCAGCCTCCCGAGCTCCTGGTCGTTGCGGATGGCCAGCAGCAGGTGCCTGGGCACGATGCGGCTCTTCTTGTTGTCCTTGGCGGCGTTCCCGGCCAGCTCCAGCACCTGCGTTGCACAGTCGCGCCGTCAGCACATGACCGGAGAGGATGTAAAGAGGAAGGAAGGAAGGAAGGACGGCGGCGTGGTGTGCATACCTCGGCTGCGAGGTACTCGAGGACGGCGGCGAGGTAGACGGGGGCGCCGGAGCCGACGCGCTGGGCGTAGCGGCCCTTCTTGAGGAAGCGACCGATGCGGCCGACGGGGAACTGGAGCCCGGCCTTGACGGACCTGGTCACCGACTTCTTCCTCGGCCCGCCGAACTTCTTCCCGGCCACCTTCTTCAGCTTGCCGGCGTCCATCTTCCTTGCTTGCTCCTTGCTGGGGCTCCGGCGAGAGGTGGAGTAGGTGGGATTGATTGATTGATGTGGTTTGAGTCTGGAGCGGCCGCGTTCGGGGTATATATACCCCGGCGCGGGATGGAATGCGGGGGGCGATCCGCGTGACGTGCGGCGCGGGCCGTTGGATGGAGGGGGGCGTGGACGGTGGATGTTCGCTCGCGGGGGGCGATCCGCGTGAAGTGACCACGGGCCAATCAGGAGCGGGAGTGGGGAGCGTGACCGGGTGAGGCCCTCTCGTTATTCGCGAGGCTCGGGTAGAAATGGATGCCACGTCAAAATGCAGATGCGTGTGTGCTTTCAGAGAACGCCTAACCCACATGCTTATCTGGCTTGACATTGCCCAACATAGTAGTACTCCCCCTGTTAAAAAGTATTTACCAAATAAATGAATGTATCTAGACTTATTTTTGCTCTAAGTGCATCCATTCTTATTTATTTCTCCGATAAATGTTTTCGGACGGAGCAAGTACAAATTTTCTCCTCTCTCGTATCTTAAAAACGCCTCCACCTCCCTTCTACATCGGCCTTTTTGCCTCGATTTCTTGGCGTTTTTTCCCACACTTACTTCTGCCATCGAGACTTCAGCCCCCCATCGAAAACCATCTACCCCTCTCCTAATAATCTTGAAATATGCTTTCACGCCGCTATAATATACCAAAGTAACACAAACCAACCTATAAAAGAAGATGAGGAGACTCTGACAAAGTAGATGAAAGTTATGTCCATCCGGCCGCGATTGCACGTCCATCATTCTGTTTTTTTAGAACTAGAGCAATATAGAACTACTCAAACAAGACCGGGACATTCAGACATCAAGGCTTCATTTGGATTTCAGGGGAGCTATTCCCAGGGAATAAGTGCCTCGGGTGAAATTAGCTCGTGCAAACTTGAACCCGGTGAAGAATCTACATCGCCCTTTGGGTGTCGGCGCTCAGGGGTAACTGGGGATTGGGGAAGGCCAAACCGGGAGACAAATAATTGAAGCAGTCAAATTCCCAGTGGCCATGGTGCAGACGTTGTCGATGAGCACCAGAAGTCTTCCGCATCAATCACCGTCGTACTGTCACTGCCGCTCAGCAGCCGTTTGTGGAGGATCTGAAGGCGTTGATGTTGAGCACAAAGGTGACAGCAGCGGCGCATGCGTGTGGGAGGCAAAGCCGTCAGTCGCCGAACACCATGAGATCTACAACACCGCGCGGCCGGCCGGGCACAGACAGATTAGAAGCAAAGAAGGGTTTCTAGGCGAAGGGGGGCTTGGAGGAGAGAAGAGGAAAACCACCGGACGGTTACCGCCGCCGTCACCGGAAGGCCGCAACGCTCGAGGGAGGAAGGAGCGGGCAGGGTCGCTCTCGATCGTTGTTAGTGAGTCGCGGGAGCAAGCGAGACGGGGATTTCCTCCACGGCCTGTGGTGACCTGGAAATCTCGGTCGGGGAAGGTCCGGGGAAAGGGCTGGGGTCGCTCCCCTTCGTTGGTCACCAAATGCGGCGGTACGCTCCCCGAGATCGATTCGGCCTAGGTATTTTTCAGCCAGGGAAGGAAGGAGATCCCGGGAGGATCCCTGGTTACCAAATGAGACCCAACAGTGGTCGAAGTCCCTCCGGTACTTCTGCGGTCATCATCTGGTCTCCGCTCTTTTTGGTTTCAGTTGCAAGTTCATGGGCAAGTGTGTTGCTGTTGAAATATGAGATGGGCCTAGAGCCCATATGGCAATTTCAGATTTAATCTCTAAGGGCCCATGTAGGTGGCATGACAAGGTGGTGGGAAGTTTAGTCCCACCATGCTAGTGGAAGGAGAGTTGGAGTAGTTTATAAAGGATTCTCTCCCTCATGCTATTGGAGCTTGAGAAGAAAAGAAGCCCTCGCGCACTCCTCCTCCTCCGCTCGCCATGCCACGCCTCGTCACGACGTGCCGCGCCACGGGTTGCGGGATTGAGCCGAGCCAAGCTCACTCCTATGCGCTTCTTTTTGCCGGTCAGGAACAGAAAGTCTTTGACAGGTAGGGCCACGATCTGAGACGTCAGATCATGGGCTACCGACTTGGACGTGGGTTCAGCCCACGTCTCTCCACGCGCGGCCGCACATATATATGTGGGGCGCTGCCAACCCTAGCCACTGCAAAACAGAACGCATCTACGCCTCCACGCCCACGTCGTTCCTCTGCTGCTGCTGCCGCCGGTGACTCCATCCCGTTCACCGCGTACACGGTTGACGGGAGAGCAGGCCTCCGAAAACCCGCCTCTCCGGATCCTGTACGGGAGAGGGGCGATTAGGTTTTTGGGTAGCGACTACGCGATTGCTCGCTTTTGTTCATCTACGTCTGAATCACCTTCGTCATCACCATGTCGACCGACACCAACCGTGCCGCCGCTGAGAAGGCCGAGGCTGACAAAGAAGGCTGCCGAGGATGCCGCGGCTGCTGCCACCGTCACTGCCGCCGCGTGGCCAATTGGAGGGTATACATCGCTTATCCCTCTCGTGTTTCTTTCTGTTGTAGTAGTACTAGCGATATGCGTAGATGCTTCTACTATGTGCGTAGTACATGCTCTGTTAGATCGTAATCAGTGTGTTATCAATGCTATCAATGTCATGCTCATGTTTCATTCGTGGATTAATTTATTTGAAAAACTGCCTATTTACTCAACAATCCAAAAACCTAACGTGTGTAGGAGTTTTTCGAATTCCGGTTTTACTGCTGCACTGAAACCGTCCCCGTTTACGGGGACGTACTTTAAGCGTTGGCAGACTAAAACCACCTTATGGCTCACGGCCATGAACGTGTTCTGGGTCGCCGGTGTGACTCCCATAGGAACGATCGCTCCTGAACAGGAGAAGGCGTTCAAGGAGGCCACTGTCGTGTTCCTCGGGGCAGTTCTGAGCGTGATTGGAGATAAGCTGGTTGATGCGTATTTACATATGCGGTCTGCCAAGGACTTGTGGGAGGCGCTCGAATCTAAGTTCTGGGTTGCCGATGCAGGGAGCGAGATGTATATTATAGAGCAGTTCCACGATTACAAGATGGTTGAAAACTGTCCTGTATTGGAGTAGGCTCATGAGATAATATGCATTGTTATGGAGCTTGAGCTTCTTAAGTGCGAGTTACCGGGCAAGTTTGTCGCGGGCTGCATAATCGCTAAGCTCCCCAATTCTTGGAGGAACTTTGCCACCACTCTGAAACATCAGAGGCGTGAATTCTCTGTGGAGGATGTCATTGGCCATCTGAGTGTTGAGCAGAATTCAAGGGCAAAGGACTCACACGGAAAAGGGGTCGAAGGAACTTCTGTGGCCAATATGGTGCACCAAAAGAACTCCAATTCCCACAAGCCCAAGGGAAAGAACGGTGTCCAACAGAATGCCAACTTTAAGAAGAAGGGTAAGAAGACCTCCCTGAAGAACAAGAAGGATGAGGGCTGCTTTACTTGTGGTTTGGTTGAACATTGGGCCAACAAGTGCCCAAACAAGTACAAGAAGCAAGGGCAGGACTCCAAGTCCGTCAATATGATTGTGAGCAACAATGAGAGTGGTGCATCTGGGTACGGTAATTTATTTGCTATATTTTCAGTTTGGCCGTCCACCGATTGGTGGGTCGACACAGGTGCAGGTGTTCATGTGTGTGCTAACATTTCATTGTTTTCTTCTTACCAGGCCACAGGTCACGGGTCTGTACTGATGGGGAATGGTGTGAGTGCTTCTGTTCTTGGTGTTGGCACGGTCGATCTGAAGTTTACTTCGGGCAGGATCGTGCATCTAAAGAACGTGCAGCATGTCCCCGCCATCAAGAAGAACCTCGTTAGTGGCTCCCTTCTATGTAGAGAAGGGTTTAAGTTGGTATTCGAGTCTAATAAATTAGTTGTTACGAAATATGGATTATTTGTTGGAAAGGGTTATGAATGCGAAGGCATGTTCCCCCTTTCTCTTGCAGATATATGTAATAAAGTCATGAACAATATTCATTTGAGTGTTAATGAATCTGAAGTCTGGCATTCACGTCTTTGTCACATTAGTTTCAGTGTTATGACGCGGCTAGCAAAATCAAATTTAATCCCGAGTTTCACTTTAGCCAAAGGTTCTAAGTGCCATTCGTGTGTGCAATCTAAGCAACCTCGCAAGCCTCACAAGGCAGCAGAGGAGAGACACTTGGCGCCACTTGAACTCATACATTCTGATCTTTGTGAGATGAATGGTGTGTTGACTAAAGGTGGAAAGAAATATTTCATGACTTTGATAGATGATTCCACTAGATATTGCTATGTGTATCTGTTAAATAACAAAGATGAGGCTCTACACTACTTTAAAATCTATAAGGCAGAAGTTGAGAATCAACTCGAAAAGAAAATTAAACGAGTCCGGTCAGATCGTGGTGGAGAGTACTTCTCAAAAGAGTTTGATGCCTTCTGTGCGGAACACGGTATTATTCACGAGAGGACGCCTCCCTACTCACACCAATCAAACGGGGTTGCCGAGCGGAAAAACCATACTCTAACTGATTTGGTTAACGCCATGATAGATACGTCAGGTTTATCCAAGGCATGGTGGGGGAGGCTATAATGACATCATGTCATGTCCTGAATAAAGTTCCGACAAAGTATAACGAGATCACTCCTTATGAGAAGTGGACCAAGAGAAGGACAACACTCTCATACTTACGAACTTGGGGCTGCTTGGCGAAAGTAAATGTGCCGATCCCCAAAAAGCGTAAGCTTGGATCAAAGATTGTGGACTGTGTTAATTTGGGCCACGCTATGAATAGTGTTGGCTATAAATTTCTAGTAGTGAAATCTGAGGTACCTGACATGAAGGTCAGTACAATTATGGAGTCTAAGGATGCTACATTCTTTGAGGACATTTTCCCCATGAGAGATGTACAAAGCACTTCTAGACAGGAATGTGAGGAGACTCCAGAACCTGCCATTCCGATGGAATATTATAAAGAAACACATGATGAAAATCCTAAGGAGGATAATGAGGAAACCCTTGGTAGGGGCAAGAGACAAAGGACTGTAAAGACCTTTGGTGATTATTTCTTCATATACCTCGTGGAGGATAGTCCCACTTCTATTTCAGAAGCGTATGCATCTCCAGAAGCTGACTACTGGAAGGATGCGGTCCGTAGCGAGATGGATTCCATCATGGCTAACAGGACTTGGGAGCTTACTGAACGTCCTTATGGTTGCAAACCATTGGGATGCAAGTGGGTGTTCAAGAAGAAGCTTAGGCCCGATGGTACGATAGAAAAGTACAAGGCTAGGCTTGTGGCCAAGGGCTACGCCCAGAAAGAAGAAGAATATTTCTTCGACACTTATTCACCTGTGGCCAGACTGACCACCATTCGAATATTACTCTCGTTGGCGGCCTCGCATGGTCTTCTCATTCATCAGATGGATGTTAAGACGTCTTTCCTAAACGGAGAGCTAAAGGAGGAAATCTATATGCAACAGCCTGATGGCTTTGTGATAGATGGTCAGGAAGGAAAGGTGTGTAAGTTGGTGAAATCTTTATATGGCATGAGACAAGCACCTAAGCAATGGCACGGCAAGTTTAATGAAACATTGACATCTCTTGGCTTTGTTGTTAATGAGGCCGACAAGTGTGTATACTATCGCTATGGTGGGGGCGAAGGAGTTATACTGTGTTTGTATGTTGATGACATACTGATATTTGGAACTAATCTCAAGTTGATCGAGGAGGTTAAATCTTTCCTATCTCAGAACTTCGAGATGAAGGACCTTGGTGTGGCTGATGTTATCTTGAACATCAAGCTATTAAGAGATGATGAGGGTGGGATTACACTTCTGCAATCCCATTATGTTGAGAAGGTGTTGAGTCGCTTTGGATATTCGGACTGCAAACCATCTCAAATACCATATGATCGTAGTGTGTTGGTCCGGAAGTTCGAAGGCACAGCTAAGGATCAACTGAGATACTCCCAAATCATTGGTTCACTCATGTACCTAGCAAGCGCAATGAGGCCTGACATCGTGTTTGCTGTGAGCAAATTGAGCCGGTTTGTTTCCAATCCGGGTGATGTACATTGGCATTCTATTGAGAGAGTTATGCGCTATCTGAAGGGTACTATGAGCTATGGACTTCACTATACCGGATACCCGTCGGTACTTGAAGGGTATAGTGATGCGAATTGGATCTCTGATGCTGATGAGATGAAGGCCACAACAGGGTATATGTTTACTCTTGGAGGTGGTGCTGTTTCCTGGAAGTCTTGCAAGCAAACGATCTTAACAAGATGGACAATGGAAGCAGAACTAACAGCATTTGACACATCGGGTGGCGAAGCAGAATGGCTTCGAGATCTGTTGATGGACTTGCCAGTGGTTGAGAAGCCGGTTCCGGCCATCCTTATGAACTGTGACAATCAAACAGTTATTGTCAAAGTGAAGAGTTCAAAGGACAACATGAAGTCCAATAAACACATACGAATGAGACTGAAAGCTGTCAGAAAATTGAGAAACTCCGGAGTGATAGCGTTGGATTATATCCAAACGGATAAGAATCTGGCAGATCCCTTTACTAAAGGGCTATCACGTGTTGTGATAGATAGCGCATCAAGGGAGATGGGTATGAGACCCACATGAGTTGCCATGGCAGTAACCCAACCTATGTGATCGGAGATCCCATGAAGTAGGACCTGGGAAAACAAGCCAGTGGTGAACTGAGGAGAGTAACTTTACTAACCCACTCCGTTGGAGATGCGATACTCTCGGAAACTGTATGGAAGGATGACTACTGTCTTAGTGTGTTCCAAGGCTTATATGTATAAGCAAGATGCTATCCTACAAAGCGATCTTTGGAGGAACACACCTATATGAGCCCGACTGTTGGTCACGGTCTATGAGATTGGGGTGATCTCTAGCAAGCTCATGAACAGGCCAGGAGTGTGACTAATATGCTCCACCCGAGGGGTCAGCCTTCGACAGCCTCGTATCAGTGAGACTTGTGGTGAAACTTCTTGACGCCAATTTGACAATTCAAGGCATAGTCGATTGTTCAGTTGTGAAGGAGTGTAACTACTTGGTCTAGGTGGAGCTCAACCTTAATCGGTCTCCACTGAGATGCTGGTATATCAAAGCAACATTTGGAACAAGGGACAAAGTGGGCCCCTGAGATCTGGTGGGGGATTGTTGAAATATGAGATGGGCCTAGAGCCCATATGACAATTTCAGATTTAATCTCTAAGGGCCCATGTAGGTGGCATGACAAGGTGGTGGGAAGTTTAGTCCCACCATGCTAGTGGAAGGAGAGTTGGAGTGGGTTTATAAGGGATTATCTCCCTCATGCTATTGGAGCTTGAGAAGAAAAGAAGCCCTCGCGCACTCCTCCTTCTCCGCTCGCCTCGCCACGCCATGCCTCGTCACGACGCGACGAGCCGCGGGTTGCGGGATTGAGCCGAGCTGATCTCACTCCTATGCGCTTCTTTTTGCCGGCCAGGAATGGAGAGTCTTTGACAGGTAGGGCCACAATCTGAGATGTCGGATCATGGGCTACCGACTTGGACGTGGGTTCAGCCCACGTCTCTCCACGCACGGCCGCACATATATATGTGGGGCGCTGCCAACCCTAGCCGCCGCGAAACAGAACGCATCTACGCCTCCACGCCCACGTCGTTCCTCTGCTGCTGCTGCCGCCGGTGACTCCATCCCGTTCACCGCGTACACGGTTGACGGCAGAGCAGGCCTCCGAAACCCCGCCTCTCCGGATCCTATACGGGAGAGGGGCGATTAGGTTTTTGGGTAGCGACTACGCGATTGCTCACTTTTGTTCATCCACGTATGCATCACCTTCGTCATCACCATGTCGACCGACACCAACCGTGCCGCCGCTGAGAAGGCCGAGGCCGACAAAGAAGGCCGCCGAGGATGCTATGGCTGCTTTCACCGTCACCACCGTCGCGTGGCCGATTGGAGGGTATACATTGCTTATCCCTCTCATGTTTCTTTCTGTTGTAGCAGTACTAGCGATATGCGTAGATGCTTCTACTATGTGCGTAGTACATGCTCTGTTAGATCGTAATCAGTGTGTTATCAATGCTGTCAATGTCATGCTCATGTTTTATTCGTGGATTAATTTATTCAAAAAACTGCCTATTTACTCAACAATCCAAAAACCTAACGTGTGTAGGAGTTTTCGAATTCTGGTTTTGCTGCTGCACTGAAACCGTCCCCATTTACGGGGACGTACTTTAAGCGTTGGCAAACTAAAACCAGCTTATGGCTCACGGCCATGAACGTGTTCTGGGTCGCCGGTGTGACTCCCATAGGAACGATCGCTCCTGAACAAGAGAAGGCGTTCAAGGAGGCCACTGTCGTGTTCCTCGGGGCAGTTCTGAGCGTGATTGGAGATAAGCTGGTTGACGCATATTTACATATGCGGTCTGCCAAGGACTTGTGGGAGGCGCTCGAATCTAAGTTCTGGGTTGCCGATGCAGGGAGCGAGATGTATATTATAGAGCAGTTCCATGATTACAAGATGGTTGAAAATCGTCCTGTATTGGAGTAGGCTCATGAGATAATATGCATTGTTATGGAGCTTGAGCTTCTTAAGTGCGAGTTACCGGGCAAGTTTGTCGCGGGCTGCATAATCGCTAAGCTCCCCAATTCCTGGAGGAACTTTGCCACCACTCTGAAACATCAGAGGCGCGAATTCTCTGTGGAGGATGTCATTGGCCATCTGAGTGTTTAGCAGAATTCAAGGGCAAAGGACTCGCACGGAAAAGGGCTCGAAGGAACTTCTGTGGCCAATATGGTGCACCAAAAGAAATCCAATTCCCACAAGCCCAAGGGAAAGAACGGTGTCCAACAGAATGCCGACTTTAAGAAGAAGGGTAAGAAGACCTTCCTGAAGAACAAGAAGGATGAGGGCTGCTTTACTTGTGGTTTGGTTGAACATTGGGCCAACAAGTGCCCAAACAAGTACAAGAAGCAAGGGCAGGACTCCAAGTCCGTCAATATGATTGTGAGCAACAATTAGAGTGGTGCATCTGGGTACGGTAATTTATTTGCTATATTTTCAGTTTGGCCGTCCACCGATTGGTGGGTCGACACAGGTGCAGGTGTTCATGTGTGTGCTGATATTTCATTGTTTTCTTCTTACCAGGCCACAGGTCACGGGTCCGTACTGATGGGGAATGGTGTGAATGCTTCTGTTCTTGGTGTTGGCACGGTCGATCTGAAGTTTACTTCGGGCAGGATCGTGCAGCTAAAGAACGTGCATCATGTCCCCGCCATCAAGAAGAACCTCGTTAGTGGCTCCCTTCTATGTAGAGAAGGGTTTAAGTTGGTATTCGAGTCTAATAAATTAGTTGTTACGAAACATGGACTATTTGTTGGAAAGGGTTATGAATGCGAAGGCATGTTCCGCCTTTCTCTTGCCGATCTATGTAATAAAGTCATGAACAATATTCATTTGAGTGTTAATGAATCTAAAGTCTGGCATTCACGTCTTTGTCACATTAGTTTCAGTGTTATGACGCGGCTAGCAAAATCAAATTTAATCCCGAGTTTCACTTTAGCCAAAGGTTCTAAGTGCCATTCGTGTGTGCAATCTAAGCAACCTCGCAAGCCTCACAAGGCAGCAGAGGAGAGACACTTGGCGCCACTTGAACTCATACATTCTGATCTTTGTGAGATGAATGGTGTGTTGACTAAAGGTGGAAAGAAATATTTCATGACTTTGATAGATGATTCCACTAGATATTGCTATGTGTATCTGTTAAATACCAAAGATGAGGCTCTACACTACTTTAAAATCTATAAGGCAGAAGTTGAGAATCAACTCGAAAAGAAAATTAAACGAGTCCGGTCAGATCGTGGTGGAGAGTATTTCTCGAAAGAGTTTGATGCCTTCTGTGTGGAACACGGTATTATTCATGAGAGGACGCCTCCCTACTCACCCCAATCAAACGGGGTTGCCGAGCGGAAAAACCATACTCTAACTGATTTGGTTAACGCCATGTTAGATACGTCGGGTTTATCCAAGGCATGGTGGGGAAGGCTATAATGACATCATGTCATGTCCTGAATAAAGTTCCGACAAAGGATAACGAGATCACTCCTTATGAGAAGTGGACCAAGAGAAGGACAACACTCTCGTACTTACGAACTTGGGGCTGCTTGGCGAAAGTAAATATGCCGATCCCCAAAAAGCGTAAGGATGGATCAAAGACTGTGGACTGTGTTAATTTGGGCTACGCTATGAATAGTGTTGGCTATAAATTTCTAGTAGTGAAATCTGAGGTACCTGACATGAAGGTCAGTACAATTATGGAGTCTAAGGATGCTACATTCTTTGAGGACATTTTCCCCATGAGAGATGCACAAAGCACTTCTAGACAGGAATGTGAGGAGACTCCAGAACCTGCCATTCCAATGGAATATTATAAAGAAACACATGATGAAAATCCTGAGGAGGATAATGAGGAAACCCTTGGTAGGGGCAAGAGACAAAGGACTGTAAAGACCTTTGGTGATTATTTCTTCATATACCTCGTGGAGGATAGTCCCACTTCTATTTCAGAAGCGTATGCATCTCCAGAAGATGACTACTAGAAGGATGCAGTCCGTAGCAAGATGGATTCCATCATGGCTAACGGGACTTGGGAGCTTACTGAACGTCCTTATGGTTGCAAACCATTGGGATGCAAGTGGGTGTTCAAGAAGAAGCTTAAGCCCGACGGTACGATAGAAAAGTACAAGGCTAGGCTTGTGGCCAAGGGCTACGCCCAGAAAGAAGAAGAAGATTTCTTCGACACTTATTCACCTATGGCCAGACTGACCACCATTCGAGTATTACTCTCGTTGGCGGCCTCACATGGTCTTCTCATTCATCAGATGGATGTTAAGACGGCTTTCCTAAATGGAGAGCTAAAGGAGGAAATCTATATGCAACAGCCTGATGGCTTTGTGATAGATGGTCAGGAAGGAAAGGTGTGTAAGTTGGTGAAATCTTTATATGGCATGAGACAAGCACCTATGCAATGGCATGGCAAGTTTAATGAAACGTTGACATCTGTTGGCTTTGTTGTTAATGAGGCCGACAAATGTGTATACTATCGCTATGGTGGGGGCGAAGGAGTTATACTGTGTTTGTATGTTGATGACATACTGATATTTGGAACTAATCTCAAGTTGATCGAGGAGGTTAAATCTTTCCTATCTCAGAACTTCGAGATGAAGGACCTTGGTGTGGCTGATGTTATCTTGAACATCAAGCTATTGAGAGATGATGAGGGTGGGATTACACTTCTGCAATCCCATTATGTTGAGAAGGTGTTGAGTCGCTTTGGATATTCGGACTGCAAACCATCTCAAACACCATATGATCGTAGTGTGTTGGTCCGAAAGTTCGAAGGCACAGCTAAGGATCAACTGAGATACTCTCAAATCATTGGTTCACTCATGTACCTAGCAAGCGCAACGAGCCCTGACATCGCGTTTGCTGTGAGCAAACTGAGCCGGTTTGTTTCCAATCCGGGTGATGTACATTGGCATGCTATTGAGAGAGTTATGCGCTATCTGAAGGGTACTATGAACTATGGACTTCACTATACCGGATACCCGTCGGTACTTGAAGGGTATAGTGATGCGAATTGGATCTCTGATGCTGATGAGATGAAGGCCACAACACGGTATATGTCTACTCTTGGAGGTGGTGCTATTTCCTGGCAGTCTTGCAATCAAACGATCTTAACAAGATTGACAATGGAAGCAGAACTAACAGCATTAGACACATCGGGTGGTGAAGCAGAATGGCTTCAAGATCTGTTGATGGACTTGCCAGTGGTTAAGAAGCCGGTTCCGGCCATCCTTATGAACTGTGACAATCAAACAGTTATTGTCAAAGTGAAGAGTTCAGGGGACAACATGAAGTCCAATAAACACATACGAATGAGACTGAAAGCTGTCAGAAAATTGAGAAACTCCGGAGTGATAGCGTTGGATTATATCCAAATGGCTAAGAATCTGGCAGATCCCTTTACTAAAGGGCTATCACGTGTTGTGATAGATAGTGCATCAAGGGAGATGTGTATGAGACCCACATGAGTTGCCATGGCAGTAACCCAACCTATGTGATCGGAGATCCCGTGAAGTAGGACCTGGGAAAACAAGCCAGTGGTGAACTGAGGAGAGTAACTTTACTAACCCACTCCGTTGGAGATGCAATACTCTCAGAAACTGTATGGAAGGATGACTACTGTCTTAATGTGTTCCAAGGCTTATATGTATAAGCAAGATGCTATCCTACAGAGCGATCTTTGGAGAAACACACCTATATGAGCCCGACTGCTGGTCCCAGTCTATGAGATTGGGGTGATCTCTAGCAAGCTCATGAACATGCCAGGAGTGTGACTAATATGCTCCACCCGAGGGGTCAGCCTTCGGCAGCCTCGTATCAGTGAGACTTGTGGTGAAACTTCTTGACGCCAAAATGACAATTCAAGGCATAGTCCATTGTTCAGTTGTGAAGGAGTGTAACTACTTGGTCTAGGTGGAGCTCAACCTTAATCGGTCTCCACTGAGATGTTGGTATATCAAAACAACATTTGGAACAAGGGACAAAGTGGGCCCCTGAGATCTGGTGGGGGATTGTTGAAATATGAGATGGGCCTAGAGCCCATATGACAATTTCAGATTTAATCTCTAAGGGCCCATGTAGGTGGCATGACAAGGTGGTGGGAAGTTTAGTCCCACCATGCTAGTGGAAGGAGAGTTGGAGTGGATTTATAAGGGATTCTCCCCCTCATGCTATTGGAGCTTGAGAAGAAAAGAAGCCCTCGCGCACTCCTCCTCCTCCGCTCGCCTCGCCACGCCACACCTCGTCACGACGCGACGCGCCGCGGGTTGCGGGATTGAGCCGAGCCGAGCTCACTCCTATGCGGTTCTTTTTGCCGGCCAGGAACGGAGAGTCTTTGACAGGTAGGGCCACGATCTGAGACGTCGGATCATGGGCTACCGACTTGGATGTGGGTTCAGCCCACGTCTCTCCACGCGCGGCCGCAGATATATACGTGGGGCGCTGCCAACCCTAGCCGCCGCGAAACAGAACGCATCTACGCCTCCACGCCCACATTGTTCCTCTGCTGCTGCAGCCGTCGGCGACTCCATCCCGTTCACCGCGTACACGGTTGACGGGAGAGCAGGCCTCCGAAACCCCGCCTCTTCGGATCCTGCACGGGAGAGGGGTGATTAGGTTTTTGGGTAGCGACTACGCGACTGCTCGCTTCTGTTCATCTACGTCCGCATTACCTTCGTCATCACCATGTCGAGCGACACTGACCGTGCCGCCGCTGAGAAGGCCGAGGCCGACAAGAAGGCCGCCGAGGATGCCGCGGTTGCTGCCACCGTCACCGCCGCCGCGTGGCCAATTGAAGGGTATACATCGCTTATCCCTCGTGTTTTTTTCTGTTGTAGCAGTACTAGCGATATGCTTAGATGTTTCTACTATGTGCGTAGTACATGCTCTGTTAGATCGTAATCAGTGTGTTATCAATGCTGTCAATGTCATGCTCATGTTTTATTCGTCGATTAATTTATTCGAAAAACTGCCTATTTACTCAACATTTGCCGCTGCGTCTGATGCATTTGACTTTGCAATCTGCAAACAAGGACATCGTCATCATTCCATCATTCTAAGTCTGCTTGTAAGATGTTTCGCGTTTGTCCGTTGGGTTTGGTTGGGAGATTAATTAGCGAGAGCAGGGGCGTTGCATGCAAGCTGGAGGGCGCGAGGCCACATGTGGAAACTAATTACTTGTGTTTGCCTAAGAGCAAGTATAGTACTACCAGGCTTATAGCCCGCTTACATGACAATTTGCATATGTGGAGGAAAGAGGTATGAAAAACTAAGGGGAGTGGATGCCACGTCAAAATGCATACGTGTGTGCTTTTAGAGAACCTCTAATCCACACCCTATCTGGCTTGACAAGTTGACATTGCCCAAGATACCAAATTTCTCCTCCCTCCTATCTTAAAAACGTCCTCCACCTCCTTTATACATCGGTCTTTTTCCCTCGATCTGACCTAGTTTTTTTTCCAAACCGGCTTCTGCCACCTCGACTTCAATCCCCCACCGAAAACGTCTGCCCTTCGCGTAGCTTTATATAGGAAGTAATACAATCAAATTGATACAAGTTTATGAGGAGACTCTCTTACAAAGCAGATCAAAGTTAAAACAAGAGTGCTACATCTGTTCGGGTTTAAAAGTTCGTCGGGCCACGATTGCACGTCCATCATTCTAAGTTCGCTCAGGCTGGCCATAGTGGGGGTAACGTAAGTAGTATCATGCACTTGGGACTCGCAAACATGATTATGTGGTAGACAATTAAAGAAGAGAGAGATGGTTATAGTAACATAGGTAAATACCGTAAAATAATAAATGTGATGCTACTATGTGTCATGCATGGCAATAAATGAGACCACCTATGATATTAATCTATGATACTATGCACTATGAATGTAGTACCATACACTAGTATCATATGTATGAGTACTAGTATATGATACTCCCCACTATGACCAGCCTCATAATATGTTTCGTGTTTGTTCATTGGATTTAGTTGGGGCAATGTCCACTGATTGTACGATTAATTAGCTAGGGTAGGGACGTTGCACACAAGCGCAAGGGGCGAGGCTGCATACGGGAATTAATTACTTGGGCGATTTTTAAATTAAGGGCCTTCCTCTCTATCTTATGCTAGCCACAGTGGAAGTAACTTAGGTAGTAACATAACGCACCCCAAGACATATATGCTTATGTGGCATGGAGTTAATGAGGAGAGAGGTGCTTGTGGTAACATAATATGTTACCATAACATAACGCATCCCAATACAAAATGAGTCTACAATGCAATAAATGAAGGCTTGCATGACACTACACTTATGTTACTACCCACTATGATGATAGTAACTTAGACTAGTAACATATGCTACCCACTATGACTAGCCTTATGCACCATTGGTGTATGTGGCGAGCATTGCATGTGGAATTAAATACTTTTTGTAATTGCCCCAAGTATTGGCCTCAAAGTTGAGCTAATCACGCTTTTGATATATAAGCTTGCATTTCTTAGCCCTACAACTTATGTTTCAGCTAGTACATTTCGTTCATTTGCTGTTATGTCTCTGTTAAACTCTGCATGCCAGATGGCCCACACTCCATACCTGCGCATGGGGCACGCTTGTCAGTGGAAAAAACAGATATACAAATATAGCCAAAAAAACAATTTGTGGCCGCTGGCATTCGAAACCGACAAGTTACCTACCACACTCGTAGCAGCAGCCACCAAACCAGCTGTTACTTTCCTTTACTATTTCAGATAGACATTTATCTTAGATGGCTAGGAATTGATTGAAGGACGTGGCTAGCGGGCATCCGAGCGCCCGTTGGTGGGATCAAGCGCTTGTCCAAATATGAAAGGAGCAGCCAAGCGTGCCTTATACAGTCCGTTAGAAAAGGAATCTAGTCCATACGTGCATTTATTTGGGGGTTTAAATTTTTAAAATACTGTAACTTTTGATTTAAGCGTCAAAATCCAGTTTCGCTTTCACGGTTGGGTTTCTCATGACGAGTTCTTCAAAACTAGATCTCATATTGATAGGTTTCGTTAAACTTTTTTTATGCAACTTTGGGTACGATGAAGGCAACTTTAGTGTTATAGAAAAGCAACTTCATTTTTTGTCCTTGTAGATGTGCCTTTAAGGTTGGTTTGTGTAAAAATGAAAAAATCACACAAAACATGAGGCACCTTTAGTGCTACATATAAGCAATTTCATTGCACTATGTGTATCAATGAATTTTGCTAACATTATCCCAACTTGCTTGTCGTGTTTGCTCAGTTGCCTACTATGGATGGTCAGTTGCCTACCACTGATGCCCAGTTGCCAACAATACTATGAAAATTGGCCTACCATTGATGCACGGTTGCCTGCTATTCGTAATTAGTTGCCTATCATTGCTGCTTAGTTTTCTAACTTTGCAAATTAATTGCCTAGAATATTATGGAGTTGTTATCACAAGGCAATTAATGTGTACTCTCGGTCTAACTTGGTATCTAGACAAAAGCAATGATATAGGGAAAAGTCTAAGTTCTCCATTGATGAGGTTAGTAGAGGCAAAACAAGGACAATGACTTTGAGATTATTATGCACTCAAGTATCACACAAAAACCATTCGCAACTTTTGAGGTGTTTTTGTGCAACTCTAGTGCATTCGACAAGTAATTCATGTGTTTTTCCATTATTATATCTGAAGATTTCAATAATTTTCGCGGGCAACTTGTGCAAAAATTATGAACAACTTGCGTATGTTTGTTGGCAACTGTCTAATCGGCCCCCTATATAAAAAAATTCTCATCATGCTAGATGCAAGTTCTCATATGCCCCCACTTATGCAATTACTCAACACCCATGAGCTGGATAGCCAACATTCACACGCTCAGTAGTATTGCAGGGAGACTCCCCTAGAAAAGGAATGCACAAGGCAACCATCCATCCCAATATAGTTTTAAAATTTGGAATCATGATAGATAACTTAGATCCCACAAAAACTTTTCAAGATTGTAGGCAAATTAGGTCCCCTGATGGACAACTTAGGTCTCATCTTCCCTCACTATGCAACTGGTCCTCACATTTTGAGCAACTCCTTCTTGTTGTGTGAGCAACTCATTCCCATCCTATAAGCAACTCCTGTATGCGTCAACCTCTCGACCTCACTCCTCTCCAATCCTGCTCATCACATGCGTGATAGTTAAAATCCCGAAAGAACTCTAGCATTACTACTTTAGGCACAAAAGTAGTGAAACATCATATCATAGAAAGAGTAAAAAATGGCATCACAAAATATGATCAACTTACATAGATTTGTGGGCAAACTGTTAGATATGCCCCCTATGCAACTCCTGATCCCCCCTAGCAACTTGATGTCACACTATGTGCAACTCCTACTCATATTTTGTGTATGCAACTATACATATTTGCATATAGAAACTGTTATTGCAAACTCTCAGCAACTTCCCCCTAGCAGAAATCCACACAGTTGTTCTAGCAAAGATCCAAAGTAACTATTCCTAGCAAAAAATCCAAACAATTATCCTAGCAAATCCTAGCAATTGTATTACCAAAACACAATGCTTGTTTCTAGCAAAACCAAGCACGTGTATTAGCAAACCACAATGCAAAACTGAGCAATTCTCCTACAAAACCAAGCAACTGCATTACTAAGAAACATATATGGGAAAATTGTCCTAGCAAAACCAAGCAAACTGTCCCTAGCATTACTACTTGAATTGTCTACTTCAGGCAAAAAAACATATGACCAACTTGAATAAGCTTTGTGGACAACTATCTGACCCCCACCCCCTCCCAATGCAACTTATCTATTCTAGCAAAAATCCAAAACAACTCAATTACGAAGAAAAGACAAAAATGAAAAACTGTTCTAGCAAAAAAACAAGCAATTGTTCTAGGAAAACCAAGCAACTGCATTAAAAACAAATGCAAAAACCTGTTCAAAACAAATCCGAGCAATTGCCTAACAATGATGCCCTCGCTAATTAGTTGGCTAATATACTAGGAGAAGTTGTGTGTCGGTGTAGCTCATATTGCAAAGTGTTAGCATACTTGATAGTGTGGTAGACAACTTATATGTCAATTTAGTGAACATGATAGTCATGGGATGCAACTTATAAGGACTTCTCGTTGATAGGCAATCATAGTAGGCAAACAAAGAAGAAGTTGCTTTCCTATAGCACTAAAGTTGCCTCATCAGCACTCAAAGTTGCTCTAAAAATAAAGTTTGCCGAAACAAACCCATGTGAGATCTAGTTTTGAAGAACTCGTCACGAGAAACCCAACGGTGAAAACGAATCTAAATTTCGATACTCGAACCAAAAGTTATGCCTTTTTAAATTTTATAAAACCCAAATAAATGCACATACTTTTCCATTCTTAACTGATTTATGTAAAGTAGGGAGCATTCGAAGGGATGGGGACAAGATACTTTCTTTTTTATAGTGTAATGATGACAAGGGATGCTAATTATCTTTTATGGTAGGCATGCTCGGACGCACCGCGTGCCATGTGAGTTTTTTATAAAAAGGTCCAGTTTATGCAAGATGGTTTGTGCACCTTATCACTTGGAAGAAAGTTGTTATGTGAAAACATATGCATATGATCTCTATTTGGCAATATCTGGCCCTTTAAATTGAAATTAAATGAATTTTTGAATGATATCAAAGACATTCGAGGGTCACTAGAATTTTCGGTAGCCGGTTGACTGGGAAAAAAAGGGATATGATGTTGGGGAACGTAGTAATTTCAAAAATTTTCCTACGCACGCGCAAGATCATGGTAATGCATAGCAACGAGAGGGGAGAGTATCGTCTACGTACCCTCGTAGACCGTAAGCGGAAGCATTATGACAACGCGGTTGATGTAGTCGAACGTCTTCACGATCGACCGATCCCAGCACCGAAGTTACGACACCTCCGCGGAATGCACACGTTCAGCTCGGCGACGTCCCACGAACTCTCGATCTAGTAGAGCTTCGCGGGAGAGTTGCGTCAGCACGACGGCATGATGACGGTGTTGATGAAGTTACCGACGCAGGGCTTCGCCTAAGCACCGCTACGATATGACCGAGGTGGATTATGATGGAGGGGGCACCGCACATGGCTAAGAGAGATCAATGATCAACTTGTGTGTCCATGGGGTGCCCCCTCCCCTGTATATAAAGGAGTAGAGGAGGGGGAGGGCTGGCCCTCTCTTGGGCGCACCATAGGGGAGTCCTACTCCCACCGGGAGTAGGATTCCCCCCCTTCCAAGTTGGAGTAGGAGAGGTAGGAAAGAGGAGGGAGAGAAGAAGGAAAGGGGGGTCGGCCCCCTCACCCAATTCGGATTGGGCTTCGGGGGGGGGGGGGCACCCCCTCCTAGGCTTCCTCCTCCTCTATTCCACTAAGACCCAATAAGGCCCATACACTTACTTGGGGGTTCCAGTAACCTCCTTGTACTCCGGTAAAATCCTGATTTCACCCAGAACCATTCCTATGACCAAATATAGTCGTCCAATATATTGATCTTTATGTCTGACCATTTCGAGACGCCTCGTCATGTCCGTGATCATATCCAGGACTTCGAAATACCTTTGGTACATCAAAAGAGATAAACTCATAATACCGATCGTCACCGAACTTTAAGCGTGCGGACCCTACGGGTTCGAGAACTATGTAGACATGACCGAGACACGTCTCCGGTCAATAACCAATAGCGGAACCTGGATGCTCATATTGTTTCTTACATATCTACGAAGATCTTTGTCGGTCAAACCGCATAACAATATATGTTGTTCCCTTTGTCATCGGTATGTTACTTGCCCGAGATTCGATCGTCGGTATCTCAATACCTAGCTCAATCTCGTTACCGGCAAGTCTCTTTACTCGTTCTGTAGTGCAACATCCTGTAACTAAATCATTAGTCACATTGCTTGCAAGGCTTATAGTGATGTGCGTTACCGAGAGGGCCTAGAGATACCTCTCCGACATCAGAGTGAAAAATCCTATTCTTGATCTATACCAACTCCATGAATACCATCGGAGACACTTGTAGAGCACCTTTATAATCACCCAGTTACGTTGTGACGTTTTGTAGCACACAAAGTGTTCCTCCGGTATTCGGGAGCTGCATAATATCATAGTCATAGAAACATGTATAAGTCATGGAGAAAGCAATAGTAGTAAACTAAACAATCAAGTGCTAAGCTAACGAAATGGGTCAAGTCAATCACATCATTCTCCTAATGATGTGATCCCATTAATCAAATGACAACTCATGTCTATGGTTAGGAAACTCAACCATCTTTGATCAACGAGCTAGTCAAGTAGAGGCATACTAGTGACACTATGTTTGTCTATGTATTCACACATGTATTATGTTTCCGGTTAATACAATTCTAGCATGAATAATAAACATTTATCATGATATGAGGAAATAAATAATAACTTTATTATTGCCTCTAGGGCATATTTCCTTCAGTATCCCACTTGCACTAGAGTCAATAATCTAGATTACACAGTAATGATTCTAACACCCCTGGAGTCTTGGTGTTGATCATGTTTTGCTCGTGGAAGAGGCTTAGCCAACGGGTCTGCAACATTCAGATCCGTATGTATCTTGCAAATCGCTATGTCTGCCACCTGGACTCGATCCCGGATGGAATTGAAGCGTCTTTTGATGTGCTTGGTTCTCTTGTGAAATCTGGATTCCTTTGCCAAGGCAATTGCACCAGTATTGTCACAAAAGATTTTCATTGCACCCGATGCACTAGGTATGACACCTAGATCGGATATGAACTCCTTCATCCAGACTCCTTCATTTGCTGCTTCCGAAGCAGCTATGTACTCCGCTTCACACGTAGATCCCGCCACGACGCTTGTTTAGAACTGCACCAACTGACAACTCCACCATTCAATAAAAATACATATCCAGTTTGCGATTTAGAATCGTCCGGATCAGTGTCAAAGCTTGCATCGACGTAACCATTTACGACGAGCTCTTTGTCACCTCCATAAACGAGAAACATATCCTTAGTCCTTTTCAGGTATTTCAGGATGTTCTTGACTGTTGTCCAATATCCACTCCTGGATTACTTTGGTACCTCCCTGCTAAGCTAATAGCAAGGCACACATCAGGTCTGGTACACAACATTGCATACATGATAGAGCCTATGGCCGAAGCATAGGGAACACTTTTCATTTTCTCTCTATCTTCTGTAGTGGTCGGGCATTGAGTCTGACTCAACTGCACACCTTGTAACACAGGCAAGAACCCTTTCTTTGCTTGATCCATTTTGAACTTTTTCAAAACTTTATCAAGGTATGTGCTTTGTGAAAGTCCAATTAAACGTCTTGATCTATCTATATAGATCTTGATGCCCAATATATAAGCAGCTTCACCGAGGTCTTTCATTGAAAAACTCTTATTCAAGTATCCTTTTATGTTATCCAGAAATTCTATATCATTGCAAATCAACAATTTGTCATCCACATATAATATTAGAAATGCTACAGAGCTCCCACTCACTTTCTTGTAAATACAGGCTTCTCCAAAAGTTTGTATAAAACCATATGCTTTGATCACACTATCAAAGCGTTTATTCCAACTCCGAGAGGCTTGCACCAGTCCATAAATGGATCGCTGGAGCTTTCACACTTTGTTAGCACCCTTTGGATCGACAAAACCTTCTGGTTGCATCATATACAACTCTTCTTCAGAAATCCATTCAGGAATGCAGTTTTGACATCCATTTGCCAAATTTCATAATCATAAAATGCCGCTATTGCTAACATGATTCGGACATACTTAAGCATCACTACGGGTGAGAAAGTCTCATCGTAGTCAACCCCTTGAACTTGTCGAAAACCTTTTGCAACAAGTCGAGCTTTGTAGAAAGTAACATTACCGTCAGCGTCAGTCTTCTTCTTGAAGATCCATTTATTCTCTATGGCTTGCCGATCATCGGGCAAGTCAACCAAAGTCCACACTTTGTTCTCATACATGGATCCCATCTCAGATTTCATAGCCTCAAGCCATTTTGCGGAATCTGGCCTCACCATCGCTTCTTCATAGTTTGTAGGTTCGCCATGGTCAAGTAACATGACTTTCAGAATAGGATTACCGTACCACTCGGGTGCAGATATTACTCTAGTTGACCTACGAGGTCCGGTAGTAACTTGATCTGAAGTTTCATGATCAATATCATTAGCTTCCTCACTAATTGGTGTAGGTGTCACATGAACCGGTTTCTGTGATGAACTACTTTCCAATAAGGGAGCAGGTACAATTACCTCATCAAGTTCTACTTTCCTCCCACTCACTTCTTTCGAGAGAAACTCCTTCTCTAGAAAGGATCCATTCTTAGCAACGAATGTCTTGCCTTCGGATCTGTGATAGAAGGTGTACCCAACAGTTTTCTTTGGGTATCCTACGAAGACACATTTCTCTGACTTGGGTTCGAGCTTATCAGGTTGAAGCTTTTTCACATAAGCAGCAGCCCCAAACTTTAAGAAACGACAACTTTGGTTTCTTGCCAAACCATAGTTCATAAGGCGTCGTCTCAACGGATTTCGATGGTGCCCTATTTAACGTGAATGCAGCCGTCTCTAAAGCATAACTCCAAAACGATAGCAGTAAATCAGTAAGATACATCATAGATCGCACCATATCTAGTAAAGTACGATTACGACGTTCGGACACACCATTACGCTGTGGTGTTCCGGGTGGCGTGAGTTGCGAAACTATTCCGCATTGTTTCAAATGTAGACCAAACTCGTAACTCAAATATTCTCCTCCATGATCAGATCATAGAAACTTTATTTTCTTGTTACGATGATTTTCCACTTCACTCTAAAATTCTTTGAACTTTTCAAATGTTTCAGACTTATGTTTCATTAAGTATATATACCCATATCTGCTCAAATCATCTGTGAAGGTGAGAAAATAACGATACCCGCCGTGAGCCTCAGTATTCATTGGACCACATACATTAGTATGTATGATTTCCAACAAATCTGTTGCTCGCTCCATTGTTCCAGAGAACGGTGTTTTAGTCATCTTGCCCATGAGGCATGGTTCGCAAGTACCAAGTGATTCATAATCAAGTGATTCCAGAAGTCCATCAGTATGAAGTTTCTTCATGCGCTTTACACCAATATGAGCCAAACGACAGTGCCACAAATTAGTTGCACTATCATTATCAACTCTGCATCTTTTGGCTTCAATATTATGAATATGTGTATCACTACTATCGAGATTCAACACAAATAGACCACTCTTCAAGGGTGCATGACCATAAAAGATATTACTCATATAAATAGAACAACCATTATTCTCATATTTAAATGAATAACCGTCTCGCATCAAACAAGATCCAGTTATCATGTTCATGCTTAACGCTAGGACCAAATAACAATTATTCAGGTCTAAAACTAACCCCGAAGGTAGATGTAGACGTAGCGTGCCGACGACGATCACATTGACTTTGGAACCATTTCCCACGCGCATCATCACCTCGTCCTTAGCCAATCTTTGCTCAATCTGTAGTCCCTGTTTCGAGTTGCAAATATTAGCAACAGAACCAATATCAAATACACAGGTGCTACTGCGAGCTTTAGTAAGGTACACATCAATAACATGTATATCACATATACCTTTGTTCACCTTGCCATCCTTCTTATCTGCCAAATACTTGGGGCAGTTCCGCTTCTAGTTACTAGTCTGTTTGCAGTAGAAGCACTCAGTCTCAGGCTTAGGTCCATACTTAGGTTTCTTCTCTTGAGCAGCAACTTGTTTGCCGTTCTTCTTGAAGTTCCCCTTCTTCTTCCCTTTACCCTTTTTCTTGAAACTGGTGGTCTTGTTCACCATCAACACTTGATGCTCCTTCTTGATTTCTACCTCCGCGGCCTTTAGCATTGCGAAGAGCTCGGGAATTGTCTTATCCATCCCTTGCATATTATAGTTCATCACGAAGCTCTTGTAGCTTGGTGGCAGTGATTGAAGAATTCTGTCAATGACACTATCATCCGGAAGATTAACTCCCAGTTGAATCAAGTGATTGTTATACCCAGACATTTTGAGTATATGTTCACTGACAGAACTATTCTCCTCCATCTTGTAGTTGTAGAACTTATTGGAGACTTCATATCTCTCAATCCGGGCATTTGCTTGAAATATTAACTTCAACTCCTGGAACATCTCATATGCTCCATGACGTTCAAAGCGTCGCTGAAGTCCCAATTCTAAGCCGTAAAGCATGGCACACTGAACTATTGAGTAGTCATCAGCTTTGCTCTGCCAGACGTTCTTAACATCGTCAGTTGCATCTGTAGCAGGACTGGCACCCAGCAGTGCTTCCAGGACTAATTCTTCTATGCAGCAATAAGGATAATCCTCAAGTTACGGACCCAGTCTGTGTAATTGCTACCATCATCTTTCAACTTTGCTTTCTCAAGGAACACATTAAAATTCAACAGAACAACAACACGGGCCATCTATCTACAACAACATAGACAAGCAAAATACTATCAGGTACTAAGTTCATGATAAATTTAAGTTCAATTAATCATATTACTTAAGAACTCCCACTTAGATAGACATCCCTCTAATCATCTAAGTGATCACGTGATCCAAATCAACTAAACCATAACCAATCATCACGTGAGATGGAGTAGTTTTCAATAGTGAACATCACTATGTTGATCATATCTACTGTATGATTCACGTTCGACCTTTCGGTCTCAATGTCCCGAGGCCACATCTGCATATGCTAAGATCGTCAAGTTTAACCCAAGTATTTCTGCATGTGCAAAACTGGCTTACACCCGTTGTAGGTGAACGTTGAGCTTATCACACCCGATCATCACATGGCGTCTCGGCATGACAAACTTTGGCAACGGTGCATACTCAGATAGAACACTTTTACCTTGAAATTTAGTGATAGATCATCTTATAATGCTAACGTCAATCAAAGCAGAATAAGATGCATAAAGGATAAACATCACATGCAATCAATATAAGTGATATGATATGGCCATCATCATCTTGCACCTTTGATCTCCATCTCCAAAGCACCATCGTGATCACCATCGTCATCGGCGCGACACCTTGATCTCCACCGTAGCATCGTTGTCGTCTCACCAACTATTGCTTCTACGACTATCGCTACCGCTTAGTGATAAAGTAAAAACAACTACAGGGCGATTGCATTGCATACAATAAAGCGACAACCATATGCCTCCTGCTAGTTGCCGATAACTCTGTTAACAAACATGATCATCTCATACAATAAAATTTAGCATCATGTCTTGACCATATCACATCACAACATGCCCTGCAAAAACAAGTTAGACGCCCTCTAATTTGTTGTTGCAAGTTTTGCGTGGCTGCTACGGGCTGAGCAAGAACCGTTCTTACCTACGCATCAAAACCACAACGATATTTCGTCAAGTTAGTGTTGTTTTAACCTTCAACAAGGACCGGGCGTAGTCACACTTGGTTCAACTAAAGTTGGAGAAACTGACACCCGCCAGCCACCTGTGTGCAAAGCACGTCAGTAGAACCAGTCTCGCGTAAGTGTACGCGTAATGTCGGTCCGGGCTGCTTCATCCAACAATACCGCCGAACCAAAGTATGACATGCTGGTAAGCAGTATGACTTGTATCGCCCACAACTCACTTGTGTTCTACTCGTGCATATAACATCTACGCATAAACCTGGCTCGGATGCCACTGTTGGGGAACGTAGTAATTTCAAAAAAATTCCTACGCACACGCAAGATCATGGTGATGCATAGCAACGAGAGGGGAGAGTATCGTCTATGTACCCTCGTAGACCGTAAGCGGAAGCATTATGAAAACGCGGTTGATGTAGTTGTATGTCTTCACGATCTACCAATCCCAGCACCAAAGTTACGGGCCTTACGACACCTCCGCGGACTACACACGTTCAGCTCGGTGACGTCCCACGAACTCACAATCCAGTAGAGCTTCGCGGGAGAGTTCCGTCAGCACGACGGCGTGATGACGGTGTTGACGAAGTTACAGACGCAGGGCTTTGCCTAAGCACCACTACGATATGACCGAGGTGGATTATGGTGGAGGGAGGCACCGCACACGGCTAAGAGAGATCAATGATTAACTTGTGTGTCTATGGGGTGCCCCCCACCCCAGTATATAAAGGAGTAGAGGAGGGGGAGGGTCGGCCCTCTCTTGGGCGCGCCATAGGGGAGTCCTACTCCCATCTCCCACCGGGAGTAGGATTCCCCCTTCCAAGTTGGAGTAGGAGAGGTAGGAAAGAGGAGGGAGAGAAGAAGGAAAGGGGGGACGGCCCCCTCACCCAATTCAGACTGGGCTTGGGGGGGGGCTCCTAGGCTTCCTCCTCCTCTATTCCACTAAGGCCCAATAAGGCCCATACACTTACCGGGGGGTTCTGGTAACCTCCCGGTACTCTGGTAAAATCCTAATTTCACCCAGAACCATTCCGATGTCCAAATATAGTCGTTCAATATATCGATCTTTATGTCTCGACCATTTTGAGACTCCTCGTCATGTCCATGATCATATCCGGGACTCCGAACTACCTTCGGTACATCAAAACACATAAACTCATAATACCGATCGTCACCGAACTTTAAGCCTGCGGACCCTACGTGTTCGAGAACTATGTAGAAATGACCGAGACACGTCTCCGGTCAATAACCAATAGAGGAACCTGGATGCTCATATTGGTTCCTACATATTCTACGAAGATCTTTATCGGTCAAACTGCATAACAATATACGTTGTTCCCTTTGTCATCGGTATGTTACTTGCCCAAGATTTGATCGTCGGTATCTCAATACCTAGCTCAATCTCATTATCGGCGAGTCTGTCTACTCGTTCTGTAGTGCAACATCTAGTAACTAAATCATTAGTCATATTGCTTGCAAGGCTTATAGTGATGTGCATTACCAAGAGGGCCCAGAGATACCTCTCCGACAATTGGAGTGACAAATCCTATTCTTGATCTATACCAACTCCACGAATACCATCGGAGACACTTGTAGAGCACCTTTATAATCACCCAGTTACGTTGTGATGTTTGGTAGCACACAAAGTGTTCCTCCAGTATTCGGGAGTTGCATAATTTCATAGTCAATGAAACATGTATAAGTCATGGAGAAAGCAATAGCAGTAAACTAAACGATGATGTGCTCCTAATGATGTGATCCCGTTAATAAAATGACAACTCATGTCTATGGTTAGGAAACTCAACCATCTTTGATCAACGAGCTAGTCAAGTAGAGGCATACTAGTGACACTATGTTTGTCTATGTATTCACACATGTATTATGTTTCCGGTTAATACAATTCTAGCATGAATAATAAACATTTATAATGATATGAGGAAATAAATAATAACTTTATTATTGCCTCTAGGGCATATTTCCTTCAGATGAGAGACCCACTCATTCAGTAAATCCCATGACATACACATTTTGGATTACCCTGCACAAAAATATACACATTTAGGGTTTGAAATCAATTTACAAGATAGCCTACGGGTGCATTTGGTTACCTGCATCATTTTTTTGCCACTTTGCATACTTGTTCCAGTTGGGTCTGGCTGAGCATATGTAGGCATAAAACCAACATCTACATGCTGATTGGTTGCCTGCATTGCATCAAGGCCCAGCTGGGTGCATGTTTGTGACGCCCGAATAATTAAGCTACACTAAACCTCTATTAATGATGCCACGTTACCTCGGTTACTGTTGATAAACTCGCGTTGATTCGAAACCGATTTAAATTCAAATTCAAAACCAAGGCAAACAATAAAAGTTTTCAAATGTTAGAACTAAAATGTTCGGGTGCTGTCAAATAAATGGTAAGCAATTATGGTGGTGAAACCAAACTTTTATGAAATACTTAAATGCACTAAAATGATTTAAATAGTAGCAAATTATTTAAATGCCTTTACTAATTAATAAAATATCAAACTAAATTTATTTGGGGACTAGACTTTTTGTGACAGTGGACTAAATTGAAATACTAAATTAGTTGCTAAGTATATATTTTACAAAAACTAAAATAATAGGAAACAAAGATAAAACAGAATAAAAGAAAAGAAAAACAAACAAACAAAAAATGAAAAGGAGAAGAAAACCTCCCTCGCCCTGCTGGACCGTGGCCCAGCCGGCCACCCAGGCCAACCAGGCCGGCCCAACCGGCCACTTCCCCCTTCCCCTTGTTCACTCCCCCCATGGCATCGACCGATGCCCGCCACGGCACCGGCCGGAGCCCTGGTGGCCATCTGCGGCGACTCCAACGATGCCCTGGCCTATAAGGCCCCCGCTAACCCTAGATCGGTTCTCCCCTCCCCCTCGCTCGCTCTTCTTCCTCTCCCCTCTCCTCTATCTCGATTCCGAGCTCGACCGCTCGAGCTCAACGCCACTGCTCGCCGTCGATGCGGACACTGTCCCTACCTCGCCTCGCCGACGCGCGCACCGGCCCCGCCGTAGTCCCCTACATCATCTGTCGCCTCAGATTGGAGCTCGGGGCCCCTGCATCGACCGCTGCAATCTCTTCTTCCTCGTCCGCTCCGTCATCGACATCGCAAAGATTTGTCGCCCTCCGACCATCGCCCGCTTCCTCGGGCCTTTCTTGCAACGGCCGTGAGCTCCTCCCCTTCCCCCTCACTCCACGTGCTTGATTTCAAGCTCTAGCGCTCTGTTTGCCGATGACCGAGCTGCTCCGCTGGATGCGATCATTGCCGGCATTGTTCTGGTGGCCCATTGGCCACGCGCGCTAGTCCACATGCTTGGTTGGCCTGCGTAGAAGTAGTGGGTAACTCGCGCCGCTCGTTTTGCTCGCCGTAGCCTAGTTCCTGACGACACCCGGAGTTCTGGCGCTGTTGTGGTGCTCGCCACCGTCACCTCCGTCCACCTCGGCCTCGCTTGGGCACATCTAACATCGCTTAATGTCTTGTCATGCATCATCATGCATCTGTTTGCATTGTATTCATTATTTCTCCCCCCTCTTCTCTCTAGTAGACTACGAGACTGACGTCGATGCTGCTGCCCCGATCAACCACTATGTTGACAACCCCTCCTTGTCGACAAACCCCCTTTGATCAACCAGATATCACCCACTCTCTTCTCTCTTATTCTTGCATTAGGTTTGCTACTGTTATTGGTTCGATAGCTCCTATTTTGTTGCATAGCCTGTCATTGTTGCTACAATTGTTGATACCTTTACCTGCTATCCTAATGCTTAGTATAGGTTGCTAGTATTACATCTATGGCCCTACACTCTTGTCCGTCTGCCATGCTATACTACTGGGCCGTGATCACTCGGGAGGTGATCACGGGTATATACTCACTACTAGGGAAAACCTTACACACAGAATCTTAGCAGCAGCGCGGTTTAAAAACAAACGCTACTGCTAATTAGCAGTAGCGAGCTTGACGAAAGCTCGCTACTAATAACGTGGTAGCAGTACCGCTCTAGGTGAAACAAGCGCTACTACTATAATTGCCACGGCGTTGCCTCCAGGCTAGATATAGTAGTAGCGCCCTTCCCTGGACGCGCTACTACTAAAGTACTTAGTAGCAGCGTTTTTCTTCAAAACTCGCTGCTGCTAAATATTGCACCTAATTAAGTTTAATTAGTCCCATACTGCTAAGCGAACAAGGTGTTTACCACCTTAAATATGTTACTTCTCAAACTATCTCGAGCACTTGGTCTTCATTGAACTATATGTGTAGGATTTGTGGCTACAATATGAATCTTCACCAGTGCCTATATAGGTACTGTGAGGTTTCATGTTGACTATTTAGATTCTACACAAAAAGATCAATGATGACCGATGTATATTTTTGATGTGTGCTTAAACTTATCAGTAGCATTTTATGTAAAACGCGCTATTGCTACGTTAGCTATAGCGCGTTTACTAAAGTGCGCTACTGCTAGTTCGACTTAACCACCCGCGGGCTCAAAATTTTGCTAAATCCTCCTCCCCCCTGTTCCCCTACTCCTCTGTCGCTGCCACCTGAGCATGCCCTCACCGCCGCCGCCCGAGGCCGCTCAACCTCACAGCCGCCGCCCGCCACTACTCTCGACCTCACCGTCGCCGCCCTCGACCTCACCGCCATCGCCTGAGCCCGCCCAGCACCGCCGCCTCCCGATCCCGAGCCCGCCCTCGTCGCCCCTACCTCTCCATCGCCGAGCACCTCCCCACCACCGTCTCTCCCCTCTCTGTAAGCCCCCACCCCCTTTCTCTCTGCTTAGTTAGTACTAGATGTTTTTTAGTAGTAGTAGATGTTAATTTAGGGTTCATAGATAATGATTTTTAGTAGTAGTATATGTTAATTAGTAGTAGTGATGGTACAAGTTAACTAGGGCAGTATGGTTAATAGTAGATGTTTTTTACTATTGTATAATGTAGTTTTTTTTACTGTTTTTAGTAAGTGTTTAAAATAATTAGTAAGTAAATTAATAAACTAGTTTAACTAGTTTAGTTTTAGTTGAACTAGTTTAGTAAGTAAATTAATAAACTAGTTGAATTAATAGAACTAATGTATTTTTAGTAAGATAATTAATATAACTAGTTGAACTACTTTATTTTTAGAAAGAACTAGGTTTTTTCTATTTATAGTAAGTTTATATTTAGTAAGAACTAGTTGAATTAGTAGAACTAGTTGAGCATGCCATATTTATTGTTATTTTTTAGTTTAAGCAATTATTCGGGGTGTATTAGTGATAGCTTATAGGGTTTTTGCTTTTGCAGAAATCAAGGAGCCCCTCCATCATCCCCGCCGTCGTCCCCGTCACCAACCCCCTCCAACCTCGAGGTGAGACCAGCCAAATCTCCATGTATATCTTGTGTTCCTCAAATAGGATACGTGGTTGCCCAAGTGGTCGGTCATGTTCACGTTACACCTCCGAGTGGCCTATGTTTTGCCGGAGTGTTGATTAATTTCCGTTCCGGCAAATTTCAGGCGCTCGATATGTCCTTTTTTAGCAAAGGTCATGCCGGATTTTTCCGTGAATTCTGGCATGACTTGTGCTAGAATATGTAGGAAATATCGAGTGGCCTAGATTTTCTCGAAAAATAATGATCTAATTTAGGTTTTTTAGTACATATATTTAATTGTACAAGTTTAATCTTTGAATTATAAACATAGGAAATTTCGTACTCGGACGACTAAAGTCTCCCGGGGGAGTGCAGCTGGTGCCACGACGATCGAGGTCTGTGCGACAGGTTCCTTCAGCTGGACGAAGATCGGCGCTTCAGCATTAAGCTCGAGGAGACATTCGATGTTTAAACGGTACGCAACGATGACAAATGTTTTTTTTCGTAATTAAGCATGACTTCAATTATTTCAATGTCTAATTTTCATATTTTACAATTCAACTAGCTTATCCCATGCCATGCAAGACGCTATGTCTTGGAGAGGATGGGTTTTGAAGACCATGAAAATTTTGAAACAAAGAAAATACACCTAAGGACCCATCATGATATGGATTCTGAAGTAAATCTGTACAATTCTCAGAGCGTAACCCATTTTGGTTGACAAAATTGGGAAGCACTTTGCAAGATGTATGGTTTTTATGAGGGTATGATTGTCACCATGGATCTTGGTGATCCTGACATCGAGCAAGACAATATGGACATCTGGGTCATTGTTGATACGCTTCCAATTCTACCGCTATGTGAGTTTCTCAAACATAGTTATTAACTAATTTATATTGTTTATTTCAAAATAGTTGACAGCTTACTTCCATTGACAACTTATTTTGATTTTTCAAAGAATGTGCGGAAGATGGTAGACAAAACCCACTATACCGATGGCTCCGAAATAACTTATAAGGAGAAAAATCATCTGATCGCATTTTGTACTTTACTTGAGAATTACAATACCTATTATCGAACTCCTCCAAATTATGGTGAATACGTGCCACTAGTGCATGTATTGAACCATAGTAACTTCTATGGAGATACCCTGGTAAGATTTTTTACTATTACGACATCCATGCATTATTTGCATACTTCTAAAACTAGCACATCATTGCTAACTACGAAGTTATTACTATGTTTTTCAACAGAAAATCCCGATGGATTGTGTGCCTCATCTGATGTATCAGAATGGTCGCCTTGCAGTTCTAAACATACAGCCAGGTCAACCTACGGATCTCACCTATGCATATCGGATTTCTAAAACCGATGAACACATGCTAATCAAAGAATGGAAAAAATGTTTGGACATTCGTAAGGAGGTTCTGGAAGTAACATTAAGCAAAAGGCAAGAATTAGAGACAGGATAATCTCCATTCTCCATAATGGAGAGTCAGGGGCTATCTTGTTTTTTGCTATTTTACCTTAGAGAATATAGTAGGTCCTAAGAGAATGTAGTAGGTCCTATGAGGTACAATATGTTTATTATCTGGTACAATGTGTTAGAGTTGATGATGAGGAGTAGTTGTGATTATGACTAGTGACCAATTTGCTATGTGATGTCTCATTGATGATAACGATGATCTTGAGGAGGTGTTATATGACAATGATGTATTATGATGATAAGTTGTTAATGATATGATGATGATGATGATATTTATTATATCATTGGGTGAAAGAACCGCGGATTAGTTTCAAGTGGATGTACATCCACTTGTACATCCACTTGAAACTAGTCCACGGTTCTTTCATCCCGTGATGTAATAACTCATTATGATGTAAAAACAATCTCTAAATTCCTGTTGTATGAAAACTTGTGTAAAGGTGTATGAATACAACATGAAATAAAAAAGAAATTAAATGTGAAATAATAGTAGTAGCGCGGGTAGGAAGAAGCACTACTACTAATTACCAGTAGCGCTCCTCGGGGAAAGCGCTACTACTAAGTCGATATAGCAGTAGCATGGGTTAAGGCACGCTACTGCTAACCTTTAGCTGTAGCGCCGTACCAGTAGTTCACCAGCACGCGCTACTGATAGGCCTAAAACTCGCGCTGCTGCTAGGCTTTTCCCTAGTAGTGACTATACTATTACATACTTATGTTGATGATTCGGAGATGGGGGCTGAAGGGGCAGGTGGTTCCACCCAGGTAGTGGTGGGCCTGGGTTCCCGGCAGCCCCCTGATTGTTACTTTGTGGCGGAGCGATAGGGCAGGTTACGACCACCTAGGAGACAGGTGGGCCTGGCCCCTGGTCGGCCTCCGCAGTTACTTAAAAAATAACACGCTTAACGAGATCTTGGTATTTGATCTGAGTCTGGCTACGAGCCTATACGAACTAACCAACTACACGGGAACAGTTATGGGCTCTCGACGTCATGATATCAGCCGAAGCCTTCTTGATGTCAGCGGTTGAGCGGCGCACATCGGATTGGACTGAAACGCCTGCTCTTGTATTAGGGAGGCTAGGTATGCTTCCAGCCGCCCACGCAACATGCAGGAGTGCAATAGGCGATGGACCCAGACCCTGTGCGCTTAGGATTTAGACCGGCATACTGACCTCTTTGTTGAGCCTAGGTAGGGTTTCAACGTGTTGATCTTCTGAGGTCGGACATGACCTAGTAAAGTGTGCCAGGCCAGAGGGATCGAGCGTGTTGGGTAATTTGGTGCACCCCTGCAGGGAAGTTTATCTATTCGAATAGCCATGTCCCTTGGTAAAAGGACGACCCAGAGTTGTACTTCGACCTTATGACAACTAGAATCGGATACTTAATAAAACACACCTCTTACAAGTTCCAGATACAACCCGGTGATCGCTTTCCCATAGGGCAACGAGGGGAGGATCGCCGAGTAGGATTTTGGTATGCGTTGTTACTTGATGCTGCACTTGCTACTCTCTTCTACATGCTTCAAGATTGAGGTTGCCAGAAGCGTAGTCTTCGATAGGACTAGCTATCCCCCTCTTATTCTAGCATTCTACAGTTCAGTCCACTGATCCTACCTATTTCATTGATACCAATGCATATGTAGTGTAGATCCTTGCTTGCGAGTACTTTGGATGAGTACTCACGGTTGCTTTGCTCCCTCTTTCCCCCCTTTCCTTTTCTTCTCGCATGTCGCAACCAGATGTTGGAGCCCAGGAGCCAGATGCCACCGTCGACGACGACCCCTACTACACCGAGGGTGTCTACTACTACGTGGAGGCCGCCGACGACCAGGAGTAGTTTAGAGGATCCCAGGCAGGAGGCATGCGCCTCTTTCGATATGTAGCCCAGTTTGTGCTAGCCATCTTATGGCACCTTGTTTAACTTATGTTTGTACTCAGATTTTTTGCTTTCGCTGACTCGTTTATGATCGAGCACTTGTATTCGAGCCGTCGAGGCCCCTGGCTTGTAATATGATGTTTGTATGACTTATTTGTTTTTACAGTTGTGTTGTGATATCTTCCCATGAGTCCCTGATCTTGATCGTACACATTTGTGTGTATGATTAGTGTACGATTGAATTGGGGGCATCAGAATGTTGTTTCGTTGCCTATGTTTGTGCTTCGGGTGTGAGCAGATGCAAAGCACAATTGTTTGGTTTGTGTGCAAGTACTTGATCTGCTCACCCCTTTCAAATGTGGTGGACTTACCACCCATTTGTCAGCACACAACACAGACAATATCCACAACACACACTGATCATCAGCAACAAGAACAAAGTAAGAACACAACAAGAACACAGCAAGAACAAACCAAGAACAAGAAGTAAGTACTACTAAGCATACGTTTTAAAATAGCAGGGCATCCCATGCCCCTGCTGGACCCCAGGGTGCTGCTCCCTAGGCAAAATATAGACAAGTTCACAACAAAAGAGAGGATCGGGCTTCAGTTCAAAGCTACACTACTTTAGTTCAGACTACAAGGAACAAACCATATATCATGAGAGATGTTGCCGACGCAGCTGTGCTTGGAGCACCAGACCGTGTAAATGTTGGAGCTATTGGCGTTGAAGACCTGCACCTTTAGCCCTAGGTCGGAGAGCTTGAAGATTACAATGTCGCCGGGGACGATCATGTGCCGGCAGCAGAAGTACTCCCAGCCGCGCCCCAGCACCATGTGCCTGTTGAACATCTACACCTGGACCCATAACTCGCACCACTTGTTGGCGGAGAGGCTGACGACGCGTGGAGAGCCGCTGAACAGCCATTGCTTCATCATCGATCTGAATTTAGGCGGGATGATGAGCATGACAATGTCCTCCTAATCACTGATTTGCACGTAGAACCTGGTAGGTTCCCATGCACCCTCCTCGTCGCCGGTCCTTCAACTCCTGCCAGCGTCCAACAACATCCTCATGTAGTCCACCTTGCCAAGGAGCACCACCCTATTCAGCCACCAGTTGGTGGGGATGATGTCCTCCGCCCCCTCTGCACCGGCGACGATCTGCGCACCACCGTCGGCTCTATCCCACTCCGTCTTCATTATCTTGTCAGCAAGATGGACATCAGTTAGCAACATTTGACACATGATCAAAGCTAACAAGTAGGACATCATCTATGCTCACTGAACACAGCTCACAATGATCACTACTAACACATGATCAGTGCTACTCTGGTCAGTGCTTACAGTTACCAATGCTTATAGTTATCAGTGCTAACAATGATCCACTCGCATGTCCTACTCTCATCATGTATGTCCTACTTGCACCTACTATTTTTGGTATTCAGCTATGTCCTACTTGCATGCCACATGCACTCACGTACCTTAGCAACAAGAGCAAGAGGAGCACTAAGAACTAACGACAACAACAAGAACATTAGCATATACACTAGTAATATAACAACACTAAGAACTAACAATGTGGCAGTAAGATCTAACAATGTGGAAGTGAAAAGTAACCATGTGCCACTACAAACTAATGATGTGGCAGTACAAAGTAACGATGTGGCACTAAAACGATGCAAACTAACACTGGATGGACAAAGTACACATGCACTCTGGTTCATCCCCAAAACAGTGGATTCTGATTGAATCCGGTCGAATCCATTCGAATCAGGTCGAATGTACTGTCCACAATCTAATCTAACACACTTAGAACTACCCTAAGAACCCTAAGTATGAAGCAAAGGGAGATTTGAGAGTTTACAGTGGGGGTGGCCGGTGTAGCGTACGCCGGCCGTGGTGAAAAACCCGGCGGGAAGAGGGGTGCTAGCGTCGCCGATGAAGAGGACCCGTCCATTCTGAGGGCCGCGGTTGTGGACCTCGTCCTGCACTGGTTCGAAGATGGCGCTGACGTCCTATAGCTCCCCGTCCTGCACCGGTTCGAAGATGATGCTGACGTCCTAGAGCTCCCCTCCCCATGCACCAGACGTAGAGGAGAAACGCTCGTATGGGGGTAAAAATACCCCCATAAGAGGGGCATGCAAAGGACGGCGCCGACAGGTATTGGATCCCCACCAGGTTTGAGCCGAAGGAGTAGATTACTGACTCCGGTGGTGGAGCCGGAGCAACCGGTGCTAGCGCTGCATTGGCCCGAGGCGGCGACATGGTGAAAAAAGGGGAGGGAACTCGCAGTGCCGCCGCAAGATCTACTCCAGTTGCGGAGAGGCCGGCAATCCACCTCTCTTGGATGGGATTGCTGTTGGCGATGACCGGAATGGGTGGGGCGTGGCGAGATGACTGCGTTGCCATCGGAGAAACCGGACAGGCCGATGAGGTGAGAGAGAGGAGTGGGTGTGAACTGGCGAGGGAGGTGACGGGAGGGGTGGGCGGAGTTATGAGCCATCGGGTCATCTCTCGCGCTTCCCTAGGCATGCAGGCACTCGCCACGCGTGGCTCGAGCAAGCCTGGCTCGCGAAAAACAGTCAATTCGGCCGTTCCTCCAGAGCCAGACCCAGGCCTGTTTGAGGTTCATGCGGACCACGAATCGCATGCGAGTCAGGCAACCAAACGGGCCAAATTCTACCCGCGCGGGCGCGGGCTTGGCTCGACCTAATGCAGCCTACCAAACATGTGCTATATAAAGTATGCATGTACCGACAAGAAACGGTAGATGGTGCAGTGGCTAACACCTAGCTTGTTGTCTAACGTTGCTGGTTTGACTCATGCTGACTGCACTTCTTTTTGCTGAGTTTTAGTTTTCGAATTTCTGATTTTTTTTAAATATGATCAAAATTTGAGAACAGAAACATTTTTGAAACTACTGAACATTTACTGAATTTGTGAACAAATTTTAACAATCTGAAATTCTAATTTTTTAATTTCAAATATTTTTTGAAAAGAAGCGAACACCTTTTGAAATTAGAAAGTTTGGGGGAATTTGTTAAGATTCGTGAAAAATTCTGAACAAAATTTGGAGACAGTAATAGTTGTTGAAAATCTGAACAAATTTTAAAAGATGTGAATATTTTGAATTTTTTAAATATTTGTTGGAAAAGAAAAAATAAACTTGAAAAATATTAAAAGGAAAGAAAATAAGAATGAAACAAAAATAAATAAAAACGTAAAATGAAAGCAAAGGAAGAAAGGAGAGAAAATAAGAAAAATTGATAAAAACAGAAAAAAGAAAAGAAACAGAAAACCTAGTTCAGGTCGTCTAAAAGTTTCCAAAACAAAAAACTCCGGCCTAGAACCTCATAGAAAGTTCCCAAAACCAGGATCTCAGAAACACTTAATGGGCCGGCCAACTCATATAGCAGAAATGCTTATTGGCCGGCCTACCCAAAACCAGGATCCCATAGATGTAGAGAAATTCATGAATTTCTATACCACTCAATTCTCCCAATTGTGTGTGACTTGTACTCTTCTAGGCTTCCTCTTTTCTCTTGACCCAATGACGCGTTGACGATTTCAAGGAAAAGTGAATGATTTCAATCAATAAAAGAATCATATGCTCGATCCGCCCAGTGCCAAAGTCACTGAATGGGTAAGTCACCAATCCAATCCCTTTGACAAAACGGATAGTGTGGGAATAACTTTGAATACTGATCGTTCGATAAACTCGATCGGACGGTTGAGAGGTGGCAAATCCGGACATGAACAACCATTGGATCAACTACTTAGATGTATTCAGATTGTGCCACGTGGTACTCAGCCAACTTCAAATCAACCATTAAACAAAGAGGATGGGACCTTCAGAAACTACATGTCCGTAATATATATACAAAGTGAGTCATGTGATCAACCGAACCGAGCGAGCGACCAAGGAGTACACTGCTGGCTAAAATTTTGTAGACCATCATGTTCATGAACAAGGGAGTGAGGTCATGAAAGTGGTTTCTTGAACATTCTGTTTCTAAAGTTAACCTCTCCAAGGTGCAGGTTAGTAGCCCGCCAAAATCTTGGTCCTCTCTAGACTGGAATCCTCCATGATCAATGGTTAAAGAAAATTTTTTTTAGGAGATTCGGATCATGAAAAAGGTATTAGGAGATTGACAGCACCTATGGTGTACCCGAGGAGCTTGACTGCGAGGCAGGGACCAGGGAGGCGTTGCAGTGGCCGGACGTGGTGCGTATCGGGGAACAAGCCATTCCTGGGGAAGACACCTGCAGCCAGCTTGACAACGGCTGTGCATGCCTAAATCCGTCTCGCCGTCGTCCTCACATGTCTGACGCCGTCCGGAGCTTCCGAGGAAGGTTTCCATGGTCGGTCAGGACGATGCGTGAAAGAAGACCTCGGGAGCAGCCTGGGCACGGACGCATGGAAAGGTCTAGGATTCTAGGGGTGAAATCTTGAACGCATGGTGGCTGTACCAGGTTGCCGCTACGCTTCCCAGCTGCCGGTGACCAGCTGCTCCATTGCCTCCACTGTGGAGAAAGGAAGATGGGTTGGGGAGAGTTGAGAGGGATGTGAGGGAGGAAGAGATAGTTCGAGGCAGTCTGCGTACTGGGCAGCGCAAGTGGATTCTACAGGCTTCTCGAACCTTGTGGTGAATTTTCTGAACATCACGCATGGCCCACATATTATCCCAGGGAGTAGACAACGCGTACGACACCATGACAATGTTTAGATGTTCGTCTAGACAACGGTATTTTTTTTATTCGGTTAAGACTGTACGAGTATACTTTTGAGTGAGTCTTAACAGTTTGACGTACTGGTCCATATAAAACTTCACATGGCTAAAACTATATAAGATTGATTAAAAAACTCTACAGGATTATGAATTTACTTGCTTATCACTTTTTATTCTAAACTGATTTATTTTTAATCCTAATAAAATCTGTATAAATAAACACATCGCATTTTTTTCTGAAATAAACAAGTACTCACTCCGATCCATATTTATTGTCACGGATTTAATACAACTATTACTAAATCAGTGACAATTAGTATAGATCGGAGGGATTAATAAATTTTGGAGTGTGACTGATTTCACTACCCTACGAATCAAATTAAATAAAAATCATGAAGTGAATCCATGGAAATTGCCAACAAGGTTGCAGTTGCATGTGAATCCATGGAATCGCTAACAAGTTTTTAATTCAACGTGCAAAGCACGTGCATAGTAAGAAAAGTTAGCAAATTTCATAATAATATGATAAAAATAAAAAAGAATAAATAAAAGATTAAAAATTGAAGAAATACAGATTGGAAGTTTATAGAAGCTTCCCCAAATAGGAAAACTCTATTTGCAGCTTGATACGTGAAATATTTTCAAATTCATGAACTTTTCATAAATTGGAGGACCTTTTTTTTCAAATATGGTTTTTTCTTATATTCTTGAACTTTTTTCGACTTCATATATTTTTCAATTTTGGCGAACATTTTTTGTAAATTCATGGACTTGTTTTTGAAAAACTGTGATTGTTTTCAATTTTGGGAACGAACCAGCTAGTTTTTTTAGGCTACAAACACTGCCAGCTGGCGACCGAGCGATATAACGAATCCCACTAGCATGACCCGGCGAGCGGCTTTTCGGCGGGGCACATTGGCTTCAGTGCGGACACTACATGGCAATTTGAGCGCCTTAAGCGCTGACTAGGAGCACTCATCGGTAAAAACATTTTTTGTATGTGGCGCTCACACTCCGACTCTTAGTTGCTTCTAATGTGTCGGCCTATGTATTTCTTTTTCACCCTACTAGAAGGGTTGGGAATGATCTAGAAGATTCTCTATGGTCACTCTTACTGGAATTTTCTCGTTTTTAGACTTGATTTTGTTATTTTATTATTTTTCTTTTTTCCTTTTCACCTTTTTAAAATTTCATGAATATTTTTTCATTCAAACCTTTTCCAAATATGTATTTTTTTCAGATTCAAACTTTATCGAAATTCAATATTTTCTTTTAATATTCAGAATTTTACACTAATATGTGAATATATTTTAAAAAAATTGAACTTCTTTCAATTTGGTTAACAATTTTTTACTAGTCACAAACTTTTCCAAGTTTATGATCACTTTTAGTTTACATACTTTTCAAATTCCTGCATATTTTTCAAAATACTAAATATTTTTAGTTCCACAAAATTTTTAAATTCATGAACATTTTTCAAACTTGTATTTTTTTCAAATCTGTGATAATTTTACGAAATCATGTTTTTTACAAATTCATGCACTTTTTTCCAATCCCATTAAAATTTTCAAAATAGACAAAGAGTATTCAATTTACATTTTTCTTAAATGTTGTGATTTTTTTATTCAGGATTTTTAAATTTCATGAATTATTTTTATTTAAAGAACCAGCTATTTTTGTTCTAAGAATCTTTTTAGTGAACTAAGAACAATATACCTACTGTAGCAAAGTAGAAGCGAAAAAGAGCTAGCGACGCCCTGGGCTTTGATTCACCAACTGGCGCCTTAAACCCCAAAGAGAGGACTCTTTTTAATAACCCTATATATAAAAAATAGGAAGTTCTCAAAAAAATGAAAAAGAGGAATTTCTCAAAAAAGGAAAAAGGAGGAGGACTCTTTTTTTCCAGAGGTCCAATTAGGCGCCTCGAGCGCAAGGAAACTTACTTGGCGCACACTAGCGATCTTATTGGGCCACAGGTCACTGCTCCTCTTTCGCTCGTTCGCACGTACTCGTTTTGTCGTTCGGTGCAGTTTTTTTCCGGTTCATTGGAAAAAGTTCATGATTTGAAAAAAAATCACGAATTTCAAAAAAATCACGAATTGTAAAAAAGCTCACAATATTAATAAAACGTTCACGTATTTGGAAAAAGCTTGTGAATACTTTTTCAATCAAATTTAAACCAACTGAAATAAAAAATACCAAATGGAAAAATAAAAAAATTAACCTAAGCCTCAATCAAATTTAGCCCACCATCGCTTGCAAGAGGAGTTTCCCTTTGTACCCTAATCCGACCCATAGGGAGTCACATGTGGGCGACGCAAGCGTCCTACTCGGAACGGGCGACACATATTAACACCCAGTCATTGCATGTCTCCTATTATCGGCAGTGCTCTCCAATATAAAAACTTGAAAAGACCTGAATTTGCATTGTCTCCATTTGCTTGAAGAAGAGAAGGAAAACCAATATCCTCAATACCTACTGAGGGAATCCCAAATTAGCCGAGCGCACCCTTGCTGACACTGTTAAATCCATGATGCCTTTGTATGGGGGGCTGACCCCAACTCCATGATGGCCCCACCCTCCTCACCCCTCCACTATTGTTCCCACTGTTCCTCAAGGAACTACAAATTAAATGTGCATTGATTACAAAAATTAAGTAAATCAACAAGCATTTTATTGATCAAATACTAGATATATTTTTGTTACGTTGATGGTTATTATGTGTTTTCTCAAATACTTATTTATCACGAAAGTCAAGAGAAAAGTATTGTTATTGTTATTATTTAACGGTCGCTTATAGAATGGTGCGCTTGTATTTATGTAATGCATATACGACATTTTATAAATGTATGACTATTGACTGCTATAGAATTCCTTGAAATGTTACATAGGTACTTATGGATGATTTTTCTGTTCCTAAACCATGTTAGATAATTTCCTGTGCAATTTTAACAATACTTTGCAACAATTTGAGGATAGTAATCTTGTGTTGAATTGGAAAAGGTACCACCTCATGACAAACATAGTCCCTCAAAGTTTAAATACAAAAAAAGAGAGGAAATATTCAAGAATTAGTCACCAACCGGAAAAGCAAACGAAACTTCAATTAACTATGAAGTTTCTTAAAAAGAAATACTAATCAATTCTAACTTGAAAAGTCAAGTTGGATAGGAATACATAACCACAAAGATCTCATGATTGCATACATATATTAGGCTTAATTTGCGGTTATTGAACTGTGTTGTGGTGTGATTATTTTATAATTCACCGTGGAAAATAGCTACGAAACTATAGATGTTAGCCAAATAGTAAAACCGTCTGAATGAGCTGGATTACCATAATGGACCGTGAAATACTAAGTGATATATATCTCCAATGTTGAAGCATAAAAACAAAGCATGTATTACAGCCATCCTCTACCAACAGTTGAATTAAAGCCACGGTTCAAAAAATACTATTGCTTCTTTTTCTTTCAAATGAACAAATAATAATTCCGATAAAAATTAATTGCAGTTTGTTATAAAAATTGCAAGCCTGCCATTGCTTCAAGAGAGCTATTTGCAAATGTAGAAATTGTAGGATGGCTATAGAATTATTGTGTTGTATTGACTGACCCGTTTAGGGGTATATATAGAGGTACAATGAAGGGAGAGAGACTTGGAGTAGGGGACAAGTTGTACATGGTTTAAACCAATTCTATTTCTAACTCCTAATCTCTAACTTAAACATAATTATACTTCTAACATTCCCCTCAGTCGTAACGGGAGTGAAGCGGTCGATGACGACTGAATTTGAACTCTTGTGCTTCCGTCGTCTCCTCCGCTGCGCCATCATCAACTGCGTCTCTGATGGGTCGACAGTTAGGGCGGTGACTGCGTCCCCTTCTGGTGCCTTCCTGCCTTCTCCTCTATTCCCTCCCGCAGTCACAGCGGGAGTGTCGTGGACGCAAGTGACGAGACGGACGCTGTTGACTGGAGTTGTTGCTGATGAGTTGCTGCAGACGTAGCCATTAATGTCGAGGTAGCCATTAATGTCGAGGTAGCCGATCATGGTGATGTAGCCCTGGTCGAGGTAGTCGTGGTCGATGGTGTGGTCGTTGTGGATGATGAAGCCGCACAAAGCCGGAGGCGCAAATAAAAACGCTATGACGGAGCAGCAGACATGGACGATGCACCTTGCGGATGTCAGAGGGTGCCGTCGGCGATGAGTCCACCAGTTTTGCCAAGACCGGAGGAAACCCATCGAGCACACATCGGTTTTGCCAAAACCGTATGGCCGTGTAGGGGTCATCACTATAGTGACGCCATGTCGGTGCAGTCGTGCCGTTGTGGATGACGCGGTCAATGCCATCATCGTGACGCAGTCGTTGCCGTCGTCGTGGTCGCGTCTTGCAGAAAATTCTGTCAGAGGACGCTAGGTGTCCATCTTGTGGACAAGGTGGCGGCGGTGTGTTGATGAAGATGTTGGTGAAGACGACGTTAATGAAGACCATGGCGATGTCGGCGATGGCGTCACAGCAGCGCGTCGACGATAATGTGTCGCTTGAAGGCGTCCCTCACGGCGACCAAGTGTCAACGCCGTGTCGCGCCGGAGAAGTCGATCAAGATTGCATCTCGTTCCACACCCGCCTGACGTGTGGATGGTGCAGGTTGAGATCGCTTCTTGTAGACGTGCTCGACGAAGTATATTGGCTTGTAGCCCGACGTAGTCGTACAGCTTGATGATGCGGCGCAGGGTTGGTGCAGATCATTCGATGCAGCGGCTCGTGGACGTACGCGGACAACTAGCTGGTTGGCGCTGCAGCGTGGAGTCCCTTGGCGAGGCCGCGGCTTCGGCGATGGCCATCATGTGCACCGGCTGGAATCCATCTGGGATCTGCGCATGTGTCCAAAGTCGATGAAGACAGCTGATGCTGATGAGGCCCAGCTGCATGCCCTCCCGTGATCGAGCGCCCACGGAGTTGCCGTGCGTCTGGATGATGTAGACACGTGCAACCGGGCCCTCGGAGTTGCATCGTTGAAGGCTTCAAGCTAGCCGAATCCAAACCAAGCCCGAGTCCAGATATAGCACGTACGTGCAGTTTTTGTGCATGCCATACAAGTGCATGTATGGCTGCATGGGTCGATGGAGGTGCTTGCCGATGAAGTGCAAGTGCCGGCTCCAAGGGAACCGATCTGCTCCCTGTCCGACTTGTCGACGCGATGGGTGTGTGTCGAAGCAGATCAAAAACAGATCGTATGCCTGGGCTGCCTGTCGCCTGTACATATCCCCGGCGTGCCGGCCGGAGCCAGAGGTCCATGAAGATGCGCTTGCGCAGATGCGCCGTCGGGCCGCCTGGACAGAAACCGGTGGCTGCTCTTCTGGACCGTGCGACCTGCCGCGTGTGCTCCGCTGTTGCACGAGTGTTGTGCTGGATTGATCTCACCGGATTTGAGGGTCGGGGAGAGGAATTTATTTGTGGCTAAAGAAAGAAAAATCAATCTAAGAGAATTTTGAATTGGAATTGTTCTAATCTATGGAATCGATCTAATCTATGGAACGATCTGATCTTTGCTCGATCGGGTGCCGCGCCCCCGGGGAGAGGAGATTAATCTCCCCGGGGGCGGCGCGCTGCGGAAGTGTGGTGGAAGGTTTCTAGGATCAGCGTCGTGAGACAAACCGCTCTAATACCATGTAGAAATTGTAGGATGGCTATAGAATTATTGTGTTGTATTGATCTGAACCGTGTAGGGTATATATAGAGGTACAATGAAGGGATAGAGACTTGGAGTAGGAGACAAGTTGTACATGGTTTAAACCAATTCTATCTCTAACTTCTAATCTCTAACTTAAACATAATTATACTTCTAACAGCAAACTCATAGCCAATCCATAGTGTCAATTCACACGGATATTCTCTTATTTGTCCTGTAGCCACCAACTTAGTACAAAGCACTGTACCTTTTTATATACAAAAAATAAGGCCAAAAGCAGGAGAGAAAGAGTCACAACGAAACCTATATATAGTTTTAAGAAAAGAAACGTTCCTGATTACACATATAAAGAAAAGCATCCTGGTAGCTGATTTGGTGAACGTTGTCAATTACAATGACACGTACGATGTGATCAGCACTCGGCCAGAAGCCCAGAACAGATGGATTGTCCTCTTGATCAAGCTCGCCGTCTTCGTCTGCTCTCGGCCGGATGCCATTTTTGTCTGCTGTTACCCCTTTGTTTGCTCTTGGCCGCTAGCTCAGATGGAATATCCTCCTCGTACCTGGTACTCTCCTCCGGCGGTCCGGCAATGCAGATCATCAGAGCCGACAGTAATTACGAGTTTACGACACTAGCTAGCAAGCGAGCGAGCTATACTCGTAGTCATGGCGCCGCTGGAGACAACGGCGGTGACGGTGGAGGAGGTGATGAGGGCGCCGCGGGCGGAGGGCCCGGCGACGGTGCTGGCCATCGGCACGGCAACGCCAGACAACTGCGTGTCCCAGGCGGACTACGCGGACTACTACTTCCGCGTCACCAAGAGCGAGCACCTCGTCGACCTCAAGAAGAAGTTCAAGCGCATGTGTAAGCAGTTTCTTCTTTTTGTATATAAGCATGTTCTTCACCAATGCATGCAAAACGGCTACCACCCTCACTACACTCGATTTCGAGAAATGGATGCTTTTGACATATACCCCCTTCAATTTAAACTAAAACCACGACGAGTAAATCGAAACGGAGGAAATATTAACATTGAGTTGTGCAGGCGATAACTCGATGATCCGGAAGAGGTACATGCACCTGACCGAAGATATCATCCAGGAGAACCCAAACATTGGCTCGTTCATGGCGCCGTCGTTGGACGCGCGCCAGGACATCCTGGTCGCCGAGATCCCGAAGCTCGGGAAGGCGGCGGCGCATAAGGCGATCAAGGAGTGGGGCCAGCCAAAGTGCAAGATCACCCACCTCGTGTTCTGCACCACCTCCGGCGTGGACATGCCGGGCGCCGACTACCAGCTGGTGAAGCTGCTTGGCCTCCGGCCGTCGGTGAGGCGCGTCATGCTGTACCAGCAGGGCTGCTACGCGGGAGGCACGGTGCTGCGCGTGGCCAAGGACCTCACGGAGAACAACCGCGGCGCGCGCGTCCTCGTCGTCTGCTCGGAGATCATCGCCATGTGCTTCCGTGGGCCCTCGGAGGCCCACATTGACTCGCTGATCGGCCAGGCGCTCTTCGGAGACGGAGCCGCCGCGGTGATCGTCGGCGCCGACCCCGGCGTCCCCATGGAGCGGCCGTTGTTCCAGCTGGTGTCGGCTAGCCAGACCATAGTGCCCGGCACGGATGGCTTCATCGAAGGCCAGCTCCGGGAGCTAGGGCTCACCTTCCAGCTCCACAAGGACGTGCCCCTGGCCATCTCGAAGAACATCGAGAGCGCGCTCGTAGCCGCCTTCGCGCCGCTGGGCATCAACGACTGGAACTCCATCTTCTGGGTGGCTCACCCTGGCGGGCCGGCGATCCTAGACATGGTGGAGGCGGAGGCCAATCTCGACAAGAAGTGGATGCATGCCACCCGGCACGTCCTCTCCGAGTACGGCAACATGTCCAGCGCGTGCGTCCTCTTCATTTTGGACGAGATGCGTAAGCGCTCGGCCGAGGAAGGGCAAACCACCACCGGGGAGGGCTTGGAGTGGGGCGTGCTCTTCGGCTTCGGCCCTGGCCTCACCATCGAGACCGTCGTGCTCCACAGCGTCCCCATCACTGCCCCATGAGGACAGTATCAAGTATCAACCAAACACAAGGCCCATCATTGGGATAGTTTGCCGATCGCCGATTGGACCGCTTCAGTTTTCTTGCCACGCTTTGGCATAGTTGGTCTTATATGGTTTGCTTTTTGTCAACGTGCTTTTATGGGTGTTGATGTTGGTTGAGTGCATGCTAGCTATGCAGAGGTCGGGTGTGTATTTATTGTGTTTTGTATCTACTTGATGCTTCATTTGGAGTCAATAGAATGTATCCTTTGTCGAAAAACAGCATGTCCGAATTACGACTCTACAGTTTCATGTTAAGTGTGTGATTGTGGATTTAAAAGACGGAAGCGCTTAAGCCTAAGCCCCTGTTTGTTTGGGCTTTTGCTTTTGCTTTTGCAGCTTTTCCATTTTAGCAAAAAAAGCCATAAATTTTCTAAATAGGGACTTTTTGCTTCGGCTTTTGACTTATGAATCAATATTGTTATATGATGATATAAGCCAAAATCTGAATTAAGAAACACTTATTTAAGAGGTTTTTTTTGGCTTTTTACTAAAGTGAAAAAGCTGCAAAAGCAGAAGCAAAAAGCCGAACAAACAGGGCCTAAGTCGATCGAGAATTAACAATTTTTTGCTCCATGTATGCCTTATGGTTTGTATGTACTCCTTTGTTCTCTTTCCTCATGGACCTATTTTCGGATCAACATGGCAATGGGTACCCGCAAACTCAACGGGTAAAAGCCTTATTAAGGTAAGGGTTTGGCAAAGTTTAATACCCATGGGTTTATAATTGGGAAAAAATGTATCCATCGGGTAAGCCGGGTACGGGTAAGGGAAGGCAATACCCATACCCTCTACCCGCCTACCCGCATATTAGTACATCTTATAGGTATGTCCCCTATGTCATTCACTAAAAAAGAAAAACCCCAAGCCTAACCCAGCTACAGCCTGCACACAAAATGCCCTCCCCTCACCCACCCATTGCGTCGTCAGACAACAGAACACAATCACCATATCCCCGTCTCGCCTCGGCTGAAATGCTAAATATACATGCTGAAATGTTGTGTTTTACACACTGAAATGCTGAAATTATACACGTTACAATTTGAACTGAAAGGTGACCGAGAAATATTGGGACCGGTGCGGGTTTGGGCTAGCATTACACGCTCCGGAACCCTGCGGGTGCCATGTTGATTTTTGGGCTTGCTAAATTGCTCTTGTTTTTTATTTTAACTTGTTGGCGGTCTACTAGCTAGAGACAGTCTTGGTGGATGTGCTTTTGACCCAGTGGCGTGAGCGTGGTGGCATTTCTTCGTAGATCCGAATTTGAATCTTGTGGGTGGCATTAATCATTTTGATTATTACAAGGATTGACCTGAATTTAGTGTCCCACATCTTCTTTCTTAATTAAAATATCCCGGGGCTCCTCTTCCCTTGATTTCCCCCCTAGAGACAATCTGCTAAATCGGTTAAGCTTTTTGATCATTAGCTATGGGTACCTTTTGCAAAGATTACACTCAAATGCCTCCTGTGATGACACATATGAGGCAACACATGTGCACCACTCCACTTGTCGTCATCAACGAGTTTTGGTGGACAAATCTAGGATGTGTGGGTGTTCTATATATACATATTTTTATATTCAAAATTCAATCTGAAATATCTTTCGATCCAAGCATCCAAACTTGATCGGTTTTTTCATTGTTGCATCCGCCACATCAATAACGTTAAAACTAGATCCAAGTTGATAGGTTTCGATGAACTTTTTTTGATGCAGCTTCTACTCCCCATGATAATGTACTTATACTTCCCACGTAGTGTACTACTAGTACTACTCTTTGTAGTGTATTTGTACTCACCCACGTGTAGTGCACCTATACTCCCTATGTAGCGTACTTATAATCCCCGCGGTTACCTGTGCTCCCACACATCACGAAATTGCACTTCTTGCATAGCGCACATGTGTACTCCCAGTGCAATGTACTCATTCTGGTCAAATGTACTCCTACGCGTAGCGTACATGTAAATCCCCTTTAGCATACATGTACCTCCTCCCGGGTAGTGAGTATGCACTAAGTACTAGTAGACGTACAATGAAGTGGACAGTACACACAAAAACTAAATATATGGTAAAAGAAGACGAGAAAGCAAGTGTTAATAAAAAGACACCAAAGAGAAATGAAGAAACAGGAAAATAAACAGACAAAACCCATCACGGAGCGACACAAATGGTGTACTACAACATGGTGCCGCTTGCATGCCCCCCCGGCCCTCTCCCCACATGCGGAGGGTACCCATATGTGTTAAGTCCTATAAAAACTAGAAGAACATCCGTGCGTTGCAACGGGGCCACATTAACTTTAAGAGTTCAATATCAATTATGTTAATATTACATTTAATATTCTCATACATATCAAATGACATTGGCGACCTTTTTACCATCAAATTCTCACACACACTCTCTCCCTCCCTCCTCCTCACTCTCTCTCCCCCTCTCTCCCTCTCTCTCTCTCTCTCTAACACACACATATCCATCTTATTGGGTACGGGACCATAATCCATCTATTTCACACGCACACGCGCTAGTGCATAACAATATGGATTATAAAACAGGTTCAAGGTAGTAACAAGGATTCTTCTCATGCATTAATAAACAAATGTTCTGCACTGAAGACAAGATAACCAATTCCCAAAGTGCATCAGAGCATCACAGAACATTACTGGCAAGATAAATGCACAACGATACACCCGACTTATTTAATTAATATAATTAAATTATCAGTAAATTAGTCACCAAACTGTTCGGATGAACCGGAACAGAGCCAACATATATCATCCTAGACAAACGCAACATCAACCATTTACCTTGGTACTTTAGGGACCGACAGGAGGATGCATGTAGAAGCGCTTCTTGCCTGCGAATCCACAGCCAGAGAGAGAAATTGGAACCCATCCCCATCACCAACTGATAAAGGAAGCATGTAAGAAAATTGATATCGGGCCAACTTGGATCTTCGGTGATTGTCCGCCGGTATGGAGAATTTAGGAGGGTGGATGCAGGGAGTGGCCTTGTGGATGATGGATGGAGGCGCGGAGGGATGTGGTCACCGGAAGATCGAAAGCGGAGAGGGTCGGGCACGTTAGGTGGAGCCGGTGGTGCGCGACAACCAGAGGCGGCCCAATTGTGGGCGGCGAACCGACGATAGCCTCGGCCCATCTCTCGACGCAGCGAAGATAGAGAGGGCGGCACTGCCGGTGCTCGAGGCCGCCGCTCGGCACCATCTACATCGAGGGGAAAGAGAGGCGAGAAAGCGATAGGGTGATGCGGGGCTAGGGATTGCGGAGGAGGGTGGGGGTGTGCGATTTGAATGGATGGTTCTGCCCACCGTTTTCTTGTACGTGGCGGTGGAGACGACGGCGTCCAGCCATGCAGGCGAGGCATGGGTCGAGCCGGGCACACGGCGAGGCGCAATAGCAGAGGCGGGGGCGATTTTTTGCTACTGAGATGCAGGGTGTGGGATTGATCGTTCATGTTCTCTTTTCCTTTTTAACGGGAGATGGATGCGATTTTTTCACGAGGGGAGAGATGCGACCACGTACAGATTCCATAATAAATTAATTAGGTCCATAACGGGATTTCTTTACAATGCGTTAAGATTTACGTGTTAGTTTTCTTAATAAAGAAATGCACTGATGTAGGGATCGATTGATTCGGATAAGGAAAGATAGATTCGTGATCTTTTGTATGTTAGGAAATTAGTGGTTTGCAAGGAAAGAGTGGAGAGAAAAAGAACCAATGCGACCACGTATAGATTCCATAATAAATTAATTAGGTCCATAACGGGGTTTGTTTGCAATGCGTTAAGATTTACGTGTTAGTTTTCTTAATAAAGAAATGCACTGATGTAGGGCGCGATTGGTTCGGATAAGGAAAGATAGATTCGTGATCTTTTGTATGTTAGGAAATTATTGGTTTGCAAGGAAAGAGTGGAGAGAAAAAGAACCAGTACGAGGGGGTGGTGGGAGGTGGGACGAATAAAAACCGGACGAAATTGGGAGGTGGGAGGGGGCGAGTAAAAACCGACAAAAAAAACCAACGAAATTGGGAGGTGGGAGAGAGGATGAAAAAAACCCAGGGGAGGTGGGAGGAGGACAAAAATAAACCGTACGAGGCTACCAACTGCTCCATTAGAAGTAGAGATTGTTTGTGAAAATAACATGCGACGACGACTTAGCGAGCGGATCCCCTTAAAAAAGACATAGCGAGCAGATTCCCTTAAAACTGGTAGAAATGGATACGATTGATGACATTGATAAATAGTGGTGAATATTGGCATAATTTACTATCATCATGCATGGAAACGAATCATCAAGAAAAAGAATACTTCCTATTACTACACTCATAGGAAGCTTCCTAATCTCTGCTACCAAACAGTTTCTGCCCAAACAAGGTTGGAAAGTTATGCACGTGATTCAAAAGGAAACAAATGTTATGAAGATTAATTAATTTAGATTTGATCTTTAGAGATTGATTGTGATTGATTCTTTTACATAAAGACATTACTAAATAATTTGCATCAGTATGGAAAGTTCTGATCCGTTCAGTTTTTTTCGTTGTGTGAGAGGGTGAAGTGAAAATAAACCGATGAAGTGGGGGAGGCGACGAAAAAAATGTAGGACAGTTAACCTACGAAAAAAACCCGGACGAAAGTGGTGGGACAAAAATTGACCGGCGAAGACTACCAACTGCTCCATTAGGAGTAGAGATTGGTTGGTTCGATTTTTTTTGCGTGGAGGGAACTACCTGGGAGGTGGGAGGGAGTACGAAAATAAACCGTCTCGGCTGAGCGGGAGGTGGGAGCAAGTACCAAAGAAGTACCAAAAAAGACCGGGTGAGGTGGGACGAAAATAAAACCCGGAACGCGACCTACCAACTGAGACATTAAGAATAGAGATGATCGAACCACACCGCTGTAGTGCCATCATGCAATTCCGGCGATGAACCATGCAATCGCATTGTCCTAGATTTTCGAGTAAATAGCATAAAACTACTATTTTACAGGCTAGGGTTCCAACAAACTACCTGTTTTTAATTTTTTTCAGATACCTACCAAGCAAGTGGTCGGTTGTTTCAAAAAACCCAAATCTTCGAGTGATTTAAAGTTGATCGCGATTATGACAGGTCGGGCCCGCACCTAAACGAACTGCATGTTTGACCGTTAGGTTGACCGTTAACTTACAAGTGCGGCCCACATGTCAGTGTCTCTACCTCATATTCAAACAAAAAAAATCTTCAATCCCTCGGTTCTTTTCTAAATTTACAAATATGTCCTCACCTTTTACAAAACAATCCCTATAAACATTGCTAAAAAGCAATCGGGTCCCTGTTGTTTTTCTGAAAAAGCAATCGGGTCCATGTAGTTTTTCTAGAAAAGCGATCGGATCCCTGTACATGGCCGCCGCCGCGCCATGCCGTGCTCCATGCCGCCGCCGCGCACCTGCAGGACGCCCTCTCCTGCTCCTTGGGCGGAGAGACGGCCGCTTCTGCTGCTCCTTGGCAGCCGCCGAGCCGCGACGGCTTCTGCTGCTGCTCCTTGCAGCCGCCAAGCCCCGCCTCGCGAGTGGGTGCGGCGCGTGTCCGCCGTTGCCGGTGCCACAACCAAGTTGGTGCGGCGTGTGGTGGCTTCCGGCGGTGCCCCGGTCGATCTGGCGCATCCGCCCTGGCCGTTGGACCTGGTCGTTTTCGGCGGCGGCTAGCTGGTGGCTTCTGGCGGCGGCGAGCTGTTGGCTTCCGGCGGCGGAGGAGAGAGGGAGGCCGGGGAGGGGTGTTGCCGGCTTGGGAGAGGACAGAGTCGCCGGCTCGGGAGGGGGTGCTTATCCTGCTCGTGCTCGAGAGAGAGAGAGTTTAGGGGAGGGAGAGAAAGAAAAGAGAAGGAAGAGACACTGACATTTGGGCCCCACTTGTAAGATAACGGTCAACCTAACGGTCAAACAGACATATCGTTTAGGTGCGGGCCCGACGTGTCATAATCGCGATCAATTTTAAATCACTCGATATTTTGGGTTTTTTTGAAACAGCAGACCGCCCATTTGATAGTTATCTGAGAAAAATTAAAAACATGTAGTTTTCTGGAACCCTATCCTATAAAGTAGTAGTTTTATGCTATTTACTCTAGATTTTCTGAGAGCGTCGCCACTTTAGGCCCTAAAAGCATAGACCAATTTGAAAAGTCCATAGAGACCAGGTCATTGCACTCGTACCCATATTATGCATCGAATGTTTATGTGAGCCAGCTCACCATAGACCAATCGGTTCAAAATCACAACCAGTCTAAATTGAAAGCATCAGAGACAAGACTCCAAAGTTGTTGTGCTGCACCACCACCAAAAAAACAGATGGTGAGTAGGTTCAGTTTCAGCACAACAAAGACATGAAAAGATCATCCACATTCATGTGATTAGCCAGGAGCACTAGGTTAGGAATTGTGAGTAGCAACACTCTCGACGCTCTCCACTAAATTAAACCACCTAGCCATCTACCCATGATGGGGCATCCCAAATGTGTGACACTAGTTTGGGTCCCTTCTTTCACTATGATGCACAAATTCTAGAGCCTGGGTGGGTGGGTAAACAACAATACCCAAACTATGAGTATACGCGCTGGCGACTCGAACAGGCGACCTCCTGCTTCGACCTAAGTAGCACTAACCACCGCGCCACCAATCTTCAAGCGTCTACTTCCATCTATTTTTCCCTTTTCTTCTTCTTTCTTCTTTTTCTTTTCACTTGTTTCTTTTCACTTTTTCCTTTCTTTCCACTTCTTGGTTCGATGAGCTGTTTCCAAATTCATGATTTTTTCTTCAAAATATATGAACTTTTCTTTTCAATTCGATGACCTTTTTTTAAAATTGATGAACTTTTCTTCAAATTCTGTGAACTTTTTTAAAAATTTGTGAACTTCAAATTCTATGCAGGGTTGAATCGCGAGAGCTATTTCTCGCATTCAGCGAGAGATTGCTGAATGGTTCGCAGTGATCGGCCCAGCCCATTAGCGACTTTGTTTCAAAAAAAGTGAGTAAAAATGGTAGCGCATTGGATTAGAACCTGGAACGTCCAGGCTGGGTCATTGCCCTACCAGCCACTAGGATAATATCCTATTTGTGTTAAAATACTTGGGCGCAACCTATTAGAAGGAAAGAACTGGTTTTTCACTGGTTTCTGTTTTTTTGTATTTTACCTTTTCTCCATTTTCTTATTATTTATTAGGTTTTCTTCACCTTTTTTCTTTCTTTTCTTTTTCTTGTTTATTTTCTTTTTTCTTCTCTATTTTTTTTTCATTTGCTTCTCGGTTTTCAAGCTTTTTTCATTTTCATTTTTTCTTTTCCGGTTTTTTGTTTTCCTTTCATTCCTTTTTATCCTTTCTACATTTGTTTCTTTGGTTTTATTTTTTGTTTGTTTCCTTTTTGGTTTATTTTGTTTGTTTTTTGGTTTTTATTTTTCAACTGCGCCCATGTCTCACACGTGGTTAGGACTATGCGTGTAATATACTTGAGGCGAGCGAAGCCGGTTTTTTCATTGTTTTTTCTCTATTTCCATTTCATTTTTCATTTTTTTCCTTTTTCATTGTTTTCTTTATTACCTTCTTTCTTATTTTGTTCTTCTTTGATTTTTCATTCTTTTCTTTTTTTCTTCTCCGAGTTGTTTCATTTTTTCTGTTGTTTCCCTTTGTTTTTTCATTCTACATTCTTATTTCCATGATCAACACTTGTTCAAAAAAATTTCAAACACTTGCTGAACATTTTTTTCAAACTTGTTCAACATTTTTATATACATGATCAACATTTTTTCAAATACTTGTTCAACATTTTTTTGAAATACTTGTTCAACATATTATATATATTTGTTCAAATTGGTCTTTCACCGTGATGATATAAAAGTGATGATAAAAATTGCAAATATAAAAGATGATAAAAATTGTAAAATTGATGATTTCGCACAACGTTTTTACTTTCACCGTGATTAGATTTCTTTCCTTCAATCAAATTGTTTTCTGTGTATAACTAATTTAGCTCATTTTTGTATTATAACTATGGACTATATCTTTACCCCTAGAGAAATTAGGGTCATCGAATCAATCATGTCCGCCCCTATGAAAACCAAGTTCGTGCACACTAGAGATGTCTTGTTATCAAATGACGAGTTGAAATGCCTTATAAACGATGATATGTTCTTGCACGGTGGTATAAGACTAATTTCACAAACTTTGTACTTAATAATACAAACCATATATAATTTCTAATAACATAAATATATTCTAAATGTGTAATTAATGTGGAATACAGGTGATAAATGCTTACATATATTATATATTGTATGCTTATTCACGAGCATCTACGAGACATGGCAGGTCAAAAGGTACATATTATTAGCATGTTCATATCTAGCCAAATAAAAGAAGACGAAGAAAGACAGACCTATCAAAATATCGGCACATCGTACAACATGTTAATACTTATTTACAACAAGATATGAGTAGTCTCGTCTCATTATCCATGCATATAATGATGTATTATTTCTAGTTAATCCATGTGTATAATGATTTATTATAATTATTTCCAATTGTGTCTATGACGTATATGATATTTACACCAGCTATTCCTTCCGATTAACATTCCTGGTACCATTGGTATCTATCAGTCATCAATGCCAAAAAAAACATGAGATTTAAGTATTGGACTCGATTGGTTGTCGGGTCAAATGGAGCGACCTTGTTACTACGGTAACTATCTGTTATTTGTGGTCCTCTTGACATATGTTTTGTTTGCCTCAATCCCTACTTTTTCATGAAAAATAGTTACTGGGACTTGGGAAGCGTCTGAAATTTGGAGAACAAAATCCGGATTTTAACAGAGATAAGTGGCCCAATGTCAATGTTACAAAATGGACAGTCGTAGAACATTTCCAGGAGGCAATGCAAACGGATGAGTAAGCACTTGTCACAAATAGAAAATTATTGTGTTTGGTACTCGTGCACACAACAGTTTCATGTAACAAAAACTATTGATACAAATATGTACTGCATCTATTAGCCGATGTATGAAGGTGGGCAGAATGAACCATATTGTTTGTTCAAATAGTAGTTTGTTTATTTGATTCCTCTTGGTAATATTTTAAAGCATCATTCTATAAATTGTAACACATAATGTGGATTATTTTATGCTAGCAGATGCATTGTCTAATCAGTTCTCCCGTATTTCTATTGTACATTCTTGTCATGGTTTATTGTTTTCAATAGCTATCACTTGTGGATTTATCTTATGTACGCATTCATTGGTATGTCAAAGACAAACATGCACACCATGTATATATTCTGGACTCTATCCATACATCACAGTCGTCAGAGGTTAAAATTCTAAGGCATTTAGTTAAATTATGAAGACTGCGAGGAAATTCAACGTCGCACTCGAAATAAAGCAACCTGGCTGGAATTACGATATATTTAGATGGCAACGTTTATTTCCGACAAGTATTCCAATGAGCATGGGCATTCAACGATGTTCACATAACTCTAGTAGAATATTCTACTAGTTTGTGTTAAAATACCTGGGCGCAACCTATTAGAAAGAAAAGAACTGGTTTTTCACTGGTTCTATTTTTTTGTATTTTATATTTTCTCCATTTTTTTCTTTTTATTCTGTTTTCTTCACCTTTTTTCTTCCTTTTCTATTTCTTGTTTTTTTTCTTTTTTTTTCATTTGCTTCTCGGTTTTCAATGCTTATTTCATTTTCTTCATTTTCTTCTCCGGTTTTTTGTTTTTCTTTCATTCCTTTTTTATCCTTTCTACATTTGTTTATTTGGTTTTTTTTTCCTTTTTGGTTTATTTTGTTTGTTTTTCGGTTTTCATTTTTCAACCGCGCCCATGTCTCACACGTGGTTAGGACTAGGCGTGTAATATACTTGAGGCGAATGAAGCCAGTTTTTTCATTGTTTTTTTCTCTATTTCCATTTTATTTTATCTTTTCTTTCCTTTTTCATTGTTTTTCTTTATTACTTTCTTTCTTATTTCATTCTTCTCCGATTTTTTCGATTCTCTTCTTTTTCTTATCCGAGTTGTTTCATTTTTTCTTTGTTTCTCTTTGTTTTTTCATTCTATCTTCTTATATACATGATCAATATTTTTTCAAATCTTGTTCAAAAATTTTAAACACTTTCTCAACATTTTTCAAAAATTTATTCAACATTTTTATATACATGATCATCATTTTTTCAAATACTTGTTCAACATTTTTTTGATACATGTTTAACATACTTTATATACATGATCAACATGTACTTGTTCAACATTTTTCTTATACTTGTTCAATATTTCTTCAAATACTTGTTCAACATTTTCAAATACTTATTCAATATTTTCGAAATACTCATTCAACATTTTCAAATACTTGTTCAACATTTGTCTACTTTTCTAACATTTTTCGAATATTTTTATAGAGTGTATTTTGAAAAATGTTTCTTCAAATACCTGTTCAACATTTTCAAATACTTACTCAATATTTTTCAAATACTGATTCAACATTTTCAAATATTTATCCAACATTTATCTACTTTAAAGTATAAACAAAAAACAAAAACAGAAAATATAGAAGAACAAAAAACAGGCTATGACTTCCCGGGCGCGTGGGCCGGCCCACCTTGCTCGCCCCCTTCAGCGAGTCTGGAAGTTAGACTCGCTGAAGGCGAGGAATAGGGGCGCCCGGGTCGAATCCGCCCGCCAAGGCCCCCGGGGTCGGTCAACCGGTCCTGGCGGGCTGCGGTCTCTTGGAGGGCTATAAATGGAGCCCAACCGCCTCCATAACAGGGCCGAATCCGATGCAAACAAGGAGGCCCGATCCCTCGTAGATTCCCCGGGGCGCACGCAGCCGACAAGCATCAGAGACAAGACCCCGAAGTTGCTGTGCTACACCAACACCAAAACACGGATGTCGAGTAGGTACAGTTTCAGCACAGCAAAGACATGAAAAGATCATCCACATTCATGCGCTTAGCCAGGAGCACCAGGTTAGAAACCGTGAGTAGTAACACTCTTGACGCTCTCCACCAAATGAAACCACCTAGTCATCTACCCATGATGGGGCACCCCAAATGCGTGACGCTAGTTTGGTTCCCTTCTTTCACTATGACGCACAAACTAGCTCTTGGAGGCCCAACCGCTTCCACGACAGGGCCGAATCCGATACAAAAGGCCCGATGACCCCTGGCAGATTCCTTCCCCGGGGCGCACGCGGAAGCCGACAAGGCATCCACCACACGTGTCCCCCTCTTATCCACACCGCACTCCCTCACTCTCCTCCGCCACTATTTATAAGCTCCCTGGAGAAGACTTGACTTCCATTCGCGTTCGCGACGAGAGAAGCAGAAAAAAAATCCCCAATCCCTCCCTCCGCCCGCCTGCCCACCCACCACTGCTCCCCCACCTCGTTCTCCCCTCCCAGATCTGCCGGGCACGGCCCTCGCCGGCGGCGTTGGGTCCGCGATGCCTCGGACGGCGCGGGGGGCCTCGCCCCTGCTCCGCGACCACGCCGACGCCCTCAACGTCCCCTCCGCCCTTTGCTGCTCCCACCGCCTCAAGCCCTGGTCTTGGCACCCCAATATCCATTCTTCCTAGCGCGCCGTCCCCTTCCTCCCCTCTCTTCCCTTCCCCTTCCTCTTTACTCTCGTAGCTGGACTTTTCTGGTTCTCGTCAGTCGTCACTGCCGTGCCTCTGGTTGTGGGATTGGATCGCCGGCGCTGGGACCGGGGTATGCCGCTGACCGACCGATCCCCTCTCTTTCAATCTCGCCAAATCTGGCGCAAACCCGCATCCAGTAGTTGTACTATCAATCTTGTTAATTACTAAGTATACTGCTGTTTAACGTTCATTTGGGATCTAGGACCTTTAATCTGAGCAGGGACGAAAAATATAGCTAGTCAGCTACTCCCTCCGTTCGGAATTACTTGTCACAGAAATGGGTGTATCTAGACGTATTTTAGTTTTAGATACATCCATTTTCGAGACAAGTAATTCCGAACGGAGGGAGTAGATGCTAGTTTAATGTAATCTTAATAAGTCAGCTCATGATGGCCTTGTGGTTTGATGGACGCAGGTCTGTAGCTTGTGGTTGCTGTTCTAGGAAGCTGGTTTCTTGATGGATGGTCAATCCTGTGATCTTGGGAGTGTGCCAGCAGTGGCACCTGATGGTACGGGTACCTCTTCCGTTGTCGCCGGCCGCGCCGACATTTCTCCAGGGAAACAGTCTGCCCTGGATGGAGCTTCGCGGCAGGGGGAGGATGCCGATTGTTCATCGGAGGCTGGAATGTGTGCGGGTTTCTCCAAGTCGGCCAGCTCAGGGATGAAGAAAGATCTCCAGAAGTGCGCAACGTTTCCGTCATCTGCCGTCGAGGCAGAACAGGACAACTCATGTTGTGCCGCCGATGACGATGCGCTGCCGAAGGATGCGCACACTTACCAGCGCTCTGTTTCCTTGCCTGTGAGTACTCATGTTAAAATGTGTTATTGTTTATCAGGAAATTGGCAAGTATTATTGTGCTTTGGATCCATTTCTTACTATGTATTACTAGGAATCTGTTGCGTTGTCGTTAGGACCATGATGTTTAAATCTAACAGCAAACTACTCCCTCTGTTCCTAAATATTTGTCTTTTAGAGATTTCAAATGGACTACCACATACGGATGTATATAGACATATTTTAGAGTGTAGATTCACTCATTTTGATCCGTATGTAGTCACTTGTTGAAATCTCTAGAAAGACAAATATTTAGGAACGGAGGGAGTAGTTCTCAACCAGCTGTCAGTACATAGTGGTTTCAACTTTCAAGCTAGTGTAGTTATATGCTGAACTACTGACACAACTAGCAGTATCCAGTTTTCAGACCTGTCATCACATTCTTTGGAGGCTCATACTTGCAAGTGGGCCAATGAGGTTCATAAGAATGTTGATCAATTCATTGCTATTTTGGTGTGACTGTTTGAGCATTATAAACCATGTGTTGATATTTAGTGTGGAAAACTGGAAATGTATATATAGCATGTTTCTTACTATGTACAATTTCATAAACTGCATGTGATGCAATAGGTTGGTCTGTTCTTTCCGTTACAAAGCAAGTATGACACCGCAAGACACCATTACAGTGTTGACCTGCATAAGTCGCTGTGTCCGTTTCTGCAGTTGTAGTATTGCTAAGCAACTGGGGTATGCTTTACAGTTGTTGGTTATAGTCATTGATTTGGAAGTGTATACAACCAGAATTGCTTGTCGTTCATGTGAACCAACTCACTAATTATCAACCCCATGTTGACAAATTACATGTGCTCCATGGAACATTATTTTGTCGGCAAGTCAGCAATAGTCAGCAATAATTTTGTGGCTATTAATATTGTGTAATAAGGAAACTAACGAATATCTTCCTTCTCTTCTCTCCTCAGTCAACTGTGAAGCTCATCCCTGCTATCAAAGGAAGCCGCCAAAAGAATGGGATTCCTTTACCAGCAGAGGATCGCCACATCAAATGGGCGGCCGACGTGTATGACCCCCCTGTTTCATCCGTTTCTCATTCTGTGAACAACGGTTACCAGCGGCGGCCCAAGCCCCGTAAGAAGGACAAGAGCAAACAGAAAGAGAAGCGGAAGGCCAGGAACAAGAAAAAAACCAATAATGCTGCCCAGAATCCGGCTGTGCTCCAGACTCCCGGGTAAGATTGCTAGAACTTTTCCTGCTGTTAACTTCCCGCGCCACCTGTAGATGAAGTTTGTTGATCTGTGCACCTTGTGCTTGCCAGACTGGAAGACCTTGGCACCTCCATTGGTAGTGAGGCCCCAGCTGATCCTGGCAAGCTTGAGACCGAGATGTTGGACTATGGCATTAGCAGCCAAGAGGCCAAATGCGGAAGCAGCTTCCTGCTCGAGACGGCTGCTAAGATGCATTTCTCCACCGCTGAGGCCTCCTGAAACGCCCGCGGGAGACTCCAGACTCTGCAGTAGCATCTCTGTTATGTAAATAGGATGGCTGTACATAAATAAATCTTGTGTGTTGTTATCACCATGTATCTCCCGTTGCACGTGATGTGCTAGAGAACTTCTGCCCTAGCGTTATTTCGTAGCAATCGCCATGAATTTTGGACTGGTTTTTGTATGTAACTATGTATGTTCTGCTGGACAAAACTATCATCAATCTTTTACTACACCACAGGTGCTGCATTGTCTAAGATTCGCTGGTCGTGGCCAGTTCTCCATAGTAGTTTTGTTTAAACTGATCTACTGGAGGCAGTGTTCAAAATCAGTATTTATCAGAACTCCATTACCCCACCTGCCCAATCCATCTTCAGATGGATGTCCAAGTAAAAACATTCAAAATCATTGCATCCTGATGCATATCCACATACAAATGTTGCAAATCATCCCCATGAAACTTAGCATCTGATGTTTAACCTAGGTTACTGTCATTTACCAGTTTGAAATTCACCCCTGTCAGTGAGATACTTCTTTTACAAAAAGCAGAGGATGAGGCATGCTAATACAAATTTCTGAATTGGTTTTATCATCAAAATGTGTTGCATAATAAGCCTCAGTGGACATCATGGCATCATTTGTTTCAAGAACCAGTGATCCTAGTATGAAAGCTCACAAGATAGAATCTACCAAAATTGTTACCATCAAGATGCAACTGATCTTTAGCAGGCAAGAAGGGGATATCAGGATCCACGAATCAACAACCAGAAAGGATACATTTGTCGTCGCGCCAGTCATAGCTTACATCTTCCTTAGGTGGTACATACTGGCAACTCAAATCACAATTGCCTCATGGTAAACAGCTCATGACCAGCCTCGGCGAGCACGCTAAATCCTCATCAGAGGCTCATACTTAAGGTAAGCAGCAGCACAGCCATGGTGCTCAGTTGGCACGGCCTTGGATGACATCGAAGCCGACCTCGGTCGGGTCTGTCGCCTGCAGCTCCACCTGGATGCCGTCGAGCTCCCTCTTGAACCTCTCCTTGGAGCTTGCGTAGATCATCTTGCTCCTCACGCGTGCGGTGTCAGGAGACCTGCATAGACATTCAGAGCGAATCGGTTGTTATTACACAGTTGCGTGTTGTGAAGAGCGAGCGGTGAATCGAAGAACAGATGGAGGCATCGCTAACCATGCGACGAAGAATATCTTGCTCTTTTGGCAGTTCTCCTCGGTGACAAAGTCATAGTCGAATATCGCGTATCTGCATTCATTGGTGGGGAGGCTGGCAGCAAAGTCCTCATAGTTCAGGGCAGGCTCACCGACTTTCTCCACAACAACCATCTTCTTCTTGTCGTCTATCTTGTAGATGATGAAGCGGTGGGTTCGCTTCGCCTTCAGCTCCAGGAACTTGAGCTTGCATTCGTCGTCCACAGCCATGCCCGATGCCGCGTTCGCCTACAGTACAAGCGCAGGACAGTTAGTCATGATATTAAGGACTACACTCTTTCTGCACTTGTAAATAAAACAGTAGTGCATCTGAATAAATGTTTGATGCAGACAGCTGATTAACAGGTGGTGGTGCTGCAACATGGCAACTACAATTAGCTGCACCTTTCTAAAGAGTGAGATTAGGTGTAGTTGGTTGCCAGTAGCAATCGTCTGAACCGAACCAATTCATCGCAAACGCCTGTCAGGACCGAACCAATTCATCGCAAACGCCTGTCAGGACCGAACCAATTCATCGCAAACGCCTGTCAGGACAGTGGCTTTCGAACAAACGGGATTCCATGAAATGGGACTGTTCGGTGGATCTGAACCTCAGCTGGCCGAACGTCAACATAACACAAGCTAATAAAGAGATTTGCAGGTCCACATCCAACAATGACATGCTTACTGCTAATAATAAGTGTAAAACAATCATGACCAAGCGGCATAGATCACGGTGATGCTCAATGCAATTAGATTTCTCGTCTTGCATCTTCGTCTGAAATAATCTCGTTTCATTCTTCTTCTTTCCAAAAAGGAAGGCCGGCATTCCTTTTTGGGAAGTAACAACGAGCAGTAATGTGCTCCATGGAGTTGTCGACAGGCTATTCTAAGAGATCCCAGTTGCAAACTTTCCATATCTCATCATTGGACATAACAAACTACAGATGGAACCATTAAACTACAGGACTCCTCCAATCCAATAATAAAAGCTAAAGTTTGGCCATCTCATACATACATACATACCGGAGATTTTCCTAATCGTGACGACGTCATGGGTCACCGACAACTGAACAACATCTCCAAAAATTAAAGCACCACCATTAACAACTGAGGTGTGAAAATAACTAACGAGGCCATGGTGTCGCCATCCATCCAAAGCTTTGGTAGATTCACAGCACAGCTAACAATAATAATAGTACTTTAAAACCATATATATACTCCCTCCGTCCGGAAATACTTGTCGAAGAAAATACTTGTCGAAGAAATGCATAAAAATGTATGTATCTAAAACTAAAATACATCTAGATACATCCATTCCTCCGACGAGTATTTCCGGACGGAGGGAGTATATAGGAGTATTAGTTCTTGGCCTTGAGGCCAAAACTGAAGGACTGCTACTCCGCCTGTTCATAACCAGGACCCCAAATCGACACTGAATCACGCGCATTATGAAGGGATCTTGCATGTTTAGGGCGAAAAATCCGAGAATCGCCAGCACATAACTAGTAAGGCACCACCACTTCTTGTCCTGGACGACTGGAACGGCGAGGACTGAGGACAGACCGTCGGAAACTACTACCAACTCAAGCTTCAGGGAATTCGTTCGGAATAAAGAGAGGGTTCACCGGCAACGGATTTCACAGCTAAGTTCTTGCGCATTTTCTACAGGGGGGAAAGACAAACTACGGTCTACGGCGCACCGTGGACAGGCGGATGGGTAGTGTGCGCGACGGCACGGCAGAAGCAGGATTAACCAAGAACGGAGAAGGGATGGGCGCATATGTTACCATGTCGGAGGCCTCGGAGACGACCGCGCGAGGAAGAAGGAGGCGGATTCGATGCCCTCTCTTGTAGAGTTCCTCCTCGCTTCCTGCTCTCTTTTGCGGCGGCTGCTGG
>NC_041381.1:34378806-34421996 GCF_002162155.2 Triticum dicoccoides | reverse complement strand
GAGGGGGGCGGTGTGGTGGTGGTATTTGTGTTCGGGAGTCGCGTGGGATGGACGCGCGGTTCGCGGCATATTTTCTTTTCCTCCTCGCGCCATTTTCTCTCCCTTTTTCGGTGGCGGGCACCGACCGCGGGCGGGGCCCCGCGCGCCAGAGATAGATATTCTCTTCGGTCGGTCTGGGCTGCGCCGCTGCTGCGCTTGGTCCTCGTGCACCGCCCGCGGTGGCCACCCGTGCGCTCGGTGGGGTGGGGCCGCCCTAAGCATTAGCGTCTCATCAAGGACCAAGGCCAATTTGATTGAGGAAAGCTCATACATAGTAGCATCCAGTTGATGGTACGTATAAGTTGTAATAAAAATTATTTGCAACTTAGAAGTCAAAACACACATGAGATAAAATACGCGACTCAATCGGTATTATGATTTGTATTTTTTTTTTGGGTGAGAAAATCTGGAGCGGGAGGGGGTGCACGCACAGCCGTGCGATGGCTGCGTCGCACGGATGGTCGCACCAAGCGGCCGCAGGCAAGCCCCGTCCTTTTGTTTCGAACTCTGGCTATTCTTTTTGCCATTCAATACCGCAACTTCCTCCACCGCGGCCTCGACACCCCTCCTCTTTTTTGTCCGGCGGTCTCATCGGCGACAAGAGAAGTGCGGACCCGCCGTCTCGTTTTATTCTTGCTAGGTTTTGCTTCTCCGGCGACATCGACGAGGTGGTGCCGACGATGGCGTGCTGGAACAAGGTCGCTCCGGTCTTTCCCTACCTTGAGGATGTCCGATCCGACGCCGGCGAAGGACATGTGAGAGTTTGGTGTGGCGACTATGACATCTCTTTTTTGTGTTGATCTGTGACTTGGCCTGGTAGGTCCAACCCTCTGTGCCGGTGGTGAAAGATTGCAAGCATGTTCTGTGTGGGGTGATGCTTCAACGATTTTTAGATCTCGTCTCAAGGGACGGGTGACTATTGCGGTGTTCAAGACTGGTATGGCGAAGGCGTTCGCAGGTGTCGCTTTCCTTTATTCTTGATTCAATGCAATTTTCAATCTTCAGCGGGCGACGTTCAACAAGAGAAAGAAGAAGACCACTATAATTTTTAGACTGGTCATCTTACATCGAGTTGTCTATTCATTGTATTGCCCTTTGTTTTTCTTGATATTAATCAGATTTAAGATGTTTTTTGGATGTCTTTATTGAAGAAAATACTGTGCATCAAACATTCATGGATTAATCGGTAGTTCGAATTCCCTAATCCGGAAACAAACTTGTGGGGTGTTTGGGGATTTCAAAGGAACATCAGTGTAGAGTAAATTGAAAAAAAAAACACCTCAATTGTGGACCCTAAATCTAAAAACCACCATCGCCCGCACGGGCGCCGCCAGCCGGCTCTCCGGCCCCTCCTCCATGTGCCACCCTCGCCCGCAGGCGCTCTTCCGTCTGCCGCCCGATCCATGCGCCGCCGTCGGACAGGGCGCACCGCCCGTCGCTGCAGCTCCTGCCCGCCATGGACGGCGGACGCTCGGCTCACCGGCAGCCAACCAGCGCTGCCACTGAACCACCTGCAGGCTGTTCACGCGCGCCTCCTACGTGCTCGACTCGATTAGCAGCAGCCCGTGCCCCTTCTTTCCGCCATGGTCGAGCTTTCCGAGACCATCCTCTGCCTCCTTGCATTTTTTTTGCGGGTGCCTCCTTGCATTTGACCGAACACCTAGCACGCAGCGTGGCAAGAGGCGACGGCGCCGCCGGGTAGTCCGCCTCTGGGTCTTCAAGGTGCTTGCCGACGTCCACGGCCACCCCATGCTCGTCTTTCTCCCAGATCACGGACATCGCTGCACTGCCGCCGGGCCGCCGTCGTGCGCTGTCACCACCGCGCCGCCTCTGCGTCCGAACCGCCGTGCAGGCCCGAGCCCCGCCGCGCGTCTGAGCCGCTGTGCTCACGCCCTGGCCGTCGCGCTGCTCCGGGCCGCCGCCCGCGTCCGAGCGCCGGGGTCGCCGTTAGCCGTGCGCACGCAGCGCCATCCGAACTCGCCGGTGCACGGGTGCTCCCAGAGGCGGTCAGGTCGTTGAATCCATCAGCTAGTACATATAGCTGGCTATCGTCCATTTGAATCAATCCAGCAGCTTGTTATACACCCGTACGTGGGTATGTATTCACGGCTCAGTGCTCATCGCCGCACGAGGGCGGCGCCGGCATAACGACCCCATCGGCGGCGGCAGCGTTGGCTGTAATGGGCCAGTGCAGGACGCTGTCGGATGGGCCCTAAGTCAACCTAGCGGATCATTCAAACGGCGTGACGAGCGCTGCCTCCAGCCGGGCCAGCTGGCACCTGACAGTGGGATCCACCTGTCAGATTTTCACTCAAACTGCTCTAATCGATGGATTAGTGTTTTCCGAAATTGTCCGTAAAATGGTGGTGGTTTCTTTTAAAAAATAAAGGTGGGTTTCTAAATTAGGGTTCCAATTGTGGTATTTTTTTTGCAATTGTTGACGATACAAGTGGGCGACAATGGTGAAATCCTCACTGACTATGCAGCGCAAGCTTTGGAACTTTTGACGAAACCAACAGAAGCCGAGTGTTGTCAGTTGTCAGCTCATGATGTCCCTGGAGATGACGCTGCAAAAACAATTCGACTACGAGCTCTGGTTGGGAATAAAGTCATGCTCATCCTAGTTGATTCTGATAGCAATCACGACTTTGTTGATGCTAAATTGTTCAACGTGTTGCTCTCTGTTAGACTGTATTTACATGTGTATATTGTAACGTTGTATATCACCTCATTATATATATATGTGACAGGCCACCCCTAGAGGGTTGTGCCGGTTCCCCCCAAAGCCTATTGTCTTACATGGTATCACGCTAGGTTACGTCCGCTTTCGCCTAAAAATCCTAAACCGCCGCCGCCACCGCCGCCGCCGCCGCGCCCGCCGCCGCCGTCGCCCGACTGCTATGACGTCCGCCGCTGCGCCCGGCTCCACCGCCACCGGTTTTCTGCCGGCCTCCCTCGCGGCACTTCTCTCGAGGCCGCTGGATGCCGCCTCCCTTCAGGCGCCGATCGGGACACGGAGCGTCGGCTCCCTCTTCGCGCTCCCGCCGGCTGCTACTTCGCCCGGGCAGGAGCTTGTGGCCCACACCACCGCCGCCCCGTCAACCGCGGCTGTCGCGCCCTCGGCCACTGCGCCGCTGGTGGCGGAGGACGTCGCGCTGGCAGGCTTCGCGGCGTCAACCGCGGCCATCGCGCCCTCTGTCACCGCGCCGGCTGCCCCTCCGACTGTCTCCACGGTGTTCTCACCTCAGCCAGTCTCCTCGATGGGATCGCAGCCGCCGCCGCCGTTTCACTTCGGCCATCTCATCACCATCAAGTTGTCGTCGGACAATTACATCTTTTGGCGCGCGCAGGTTCTTCCGCTTCTTGGGAGTCACTACCTGCTTGGCTATGTCGACGACTCTCTCCCTTGCCCTCCTGCGCTGGTTGACAGCGTGCATGGTCCGGTCTATAATCCGGCTCACCGTGTCTGGACAGGGCAGGATCAGGCGAACCTCTCCTCCATCCAGGGGTCGCTCTCTCCGGCCGTTGCTGGGCTTGTTGTCTTCGCCAAGACGTCTCACGGGGCATGGACTATTCTTGAGCGCTCGTTTGCGGCACAGTCGCAGGCTCGTGTATCTGGGCTCCGTCGCCAACTTGGGGAGTGTCAGAAGCTTGACTCCACCGCCACTGAGTTCTACAACAAAGTCAAGAGTCTCACCGACACGCTGGCCTCCATTGGACAGCCCCTCACCGACTCCGAGTTCAACTCGTTTATCGTCAATGGTCTTGATGAGGAGTATGACGCCCTAGTCGAGATCATCAATGAGAGGGGCAACTCCACGCCCATGCCAGCACACGAGGTCTTTTCACGCCTCCTGCTTACTGAGCAACGAGTCGAGACGCGCCGATGCAGGGGCAACGGTGCCCTCTCGGCAAACGCCGCCACCAAGGGTGGTCGCTCATCTGCTTCATCCAGGGCTCCTTCGGGGCAGTCACCACCACCCGCCTCGGCCCCTCCTCCTACTGCGACGCTACCAGGGGCTGGTGGTCCACGTGTGTGCCAGCTTTGTGGTCGCGATGGGCACTGGGCCTCGAAGTGTCACAAGCGCTTCCAGCGGGGTTTTCTTGGTCTTGGCAATGACGGGAAGGATACACGCAACTTTGCTTGTCAGGTCGCCATGGCTGATCGTCCGCCGCCGCAGAAGCCACAGGGACACACTCAGTCCTACTCCATTGATCCCCACTGGTACATGGACTCTGGGGCGACAGAGCACCTGACCAGTGAGATGGGGAAGCTTCACACTCGTGAACCCTACCATGGCTCCGACAAAATCCACACCGCCAATGGAGCAGGTATGCACATCTCTCATATTGGTCAAGCATCACTTATCACTAGACATGCCAATAGGAGTCTTCAACTTCGCAATGTTCTTCGAGTTCCATCTGTGACACGTAATCTTTTTTCAGTTCCTAAACTCACTCGTGATAATAATGTGCTTTGTGAATTTCATCCTTTTGATCTTTTTATTAAGGATCGGGGCACGAGGGACATTCTTCTTAGTGGGCGGCTCTGCCAAGGTCTCTATCGTCTGGAGCATCCTGGCGTCGCTCGCGTCTTCAGTGGAGTTCGGGTATCTCCGTCACAGTGGCATGCTCGTCTTGGTCACCCGGCCACACCTATTGTCCGGCATGTTTTGCGTCGTCATGAGCTTCCTAGTGTGTCTAGTAATAAAGATGTAGCAGTGTGTGATGCTTGTCAGCAGGGGAAGAGTCATCAACTTCCTTTTTCGGAGTCCAGTCGTGAGGTGAAACATCCTTTAGAACTTGTGTTTTCAGATGTATGGGGTCCTGCTCAGACTTCTGTTAGTGGTCATAATTATTATATCAGTTTTGTTGATGCTTACAACCGCTTTACCTGGCTTTATCTTATCAAACGTAAATCTGATGTGTTTGACATTTTTGTTCAGTTCCAAAAACATGTTGAACGCCTTCTCAAGCACAAAATTGTTCATGTTCAGTCGGACTGGGGTGGCGAGTATCGCAACCTCAACTCCTTCTTTCAGTCGCTTGGGATCACTCACCGTTTAGCATGTCCACATACACATCAGCAGAATGGTTCAGTAGAACGTAAGCATCGTCACATTGTTGAAGCTGGTCTGACTCTTTTGGCCCATGCATCTGTTCCGTTTCGTTTTTGGAGTGATGCTTTCACCACTGCATGTTTTCTCATCAATCGTACTCCCACTCGTGTTTTGAATATGAAGACTCCCATTGAAGTTCTCCTTAATGAACAACCGGACTACACCTTTCTCAAGGTGTTTGGGTGTGCTTGCTGGCCCCATCTCCGTCTATATAACAAGCGTAAGTTCGAGTTTCGTTCCAAGAAGTGTGTTTTTCTTGGTTATAGCTCTCTTCATAAAGGATACAAATGTCTTCATGTTCCCACTAATCGTGTCTACATCTCTCGGGATGTTGTGTTTGATGAGCATGTTTTTCCCTTTGCCAACCTCCCTGTGTCCACTACCGAGCCACCTGTCATGCATTCATCCTCTGTTGCTTCTGACCAATTTGATGATGTTGCATATTCTCCTCTATTGTTGCCTAACCATGGTGCAGGCACTGGTCGTGGGGCTCGTTTGGAGATTCTGGAAGCGCCATCTTCCTCTTCGTCGCCATCGCCTTCATCCTCGGCACCTTCTGTTGTGCATGAGGAGCACATGGCGCCCCTGCATGGCCTCGGTTTCCGTGCTCATGCACGGCCGATCGATGTCCTGGCCCGGTCGCCTCTGGCTTCTGGGCTGCCTTCGCCATCGTCGCGCCCTGCAACCCCGCCGACTGGGCCGGCCTCCTCGGTCCCCGTCTCGCCCAGGGCGTCGGGGCAGTCATCACCAGGCCTGGCCTCGCCCGCCCCTGCCTCGCCCAGGGTGTCTGGGCCCTTCTCACCAGGGCCGGCCTCGCCTGCTCTCGCCTCGCCAAGGCCGTCTGGGCCGGTGTCACCGGAGCTGGCCTCGCCCACCCTCGGTTCGCCCATGGCCTCTGAGCCCCTGTCGTCGGGCCAGTCTTCGCCATGCAGCCCGGAGTCGTCTGTCCCGAGCTCGCCTGAGGTGATTCCTGCATCTCCGGCGACCGTCACGTCTCCGTCACCTTCGCCTCCGCCAGCTCCTGCTGCTGCTCTACGTCCACATACGCGCAGTCGGAGTGGCATTTTTCAGCCTAAGCAACGTCACGATGGCACAGTTGCTTGGTTAGCGGCGTGCATGTCTGCTGCTCTCGCAGATCCATCCTCTGAGCCACGCACGTATCAAGCTGCTATGCGCATTCCTCATTGGAGAGAGGCCATGGAGCAGGAGTATCAAGCGCTTCTTCGCAATCAGACATGGACTCTTGTTCCTCCACAATCACGGGTAAATGTCATTGATTCCAAATGGGTTTTCAAAGTGAAGAGGCATTCTGATGGGTCCATTGAGCGCTATAAGGCTCGTCTGGTTGCTCGTGGTTTTTGACAGCGTTTTGGACTTGACTATGAAGACACCTTCAGTCCAGTGGTCAAGCCTACTACCATCAGACTCCTTCTCTCTCTGGCTGTTACTCGAGGTTGGTTTCTTCGTCAGCTTGATGTTCAAAATGCTTTTCTTCATGGTGTCTTGGCGGAGGAGGTTTACATGCGCCAGCCTCCGGGTTTCTCTGATCCGGATCGCCCTGATCATCTCTGTCGTCTGTCCAAGGCAATTTATGGTCTGAAACAGGCTCCTCGTGCTTGGCATGCTCGTCTTGCAATGGCTCTTCGTGCTCATGGTTTTGCATCATCAACTGCTGACTCCTCATTGTTTCTTCTTCAAAGGCCTGAGGTTACTATGTACTTGTTGGTCTATGTAGATGATATCATTTTGGTCAGCTCCTCTCAGTCGGCTGCTACTGCGCTTGTTCGCTCACTTGGCGCTGATTTTGCGGTCAAGGACCTTGGGAAGCTTCATTACTTTCTTGGTGTGGAGGTTACTTCTCGTGCTGCTGGCCTTGTTATGACGCAGAAGAAGCACTCTCTGGATTTGTTGCAGCGAGCTGGGATGCTTAAGTGCAAACCGACGACTACACCCATGTCTACCACTGATAAGCTCAATGCTGTTGATGGTGTGCTTCTTTCTTCTTCTGATGCGACCGAGTACCAGAGTATTGTTGGTGGGCTCCAGTACTTGACGATCACGCGACCAGACATTTCCTATGCTGTTAACCGAGTCTGCCAGTATCTGCAGTCACCCCGTGACACTCATTGGTCTGCTGTTAAGCGGATTTTGCGCTATATTCGTTTCACGGTGGCTCATGGTTTGCATATTCGGCCGTCTGACTCTGGTTGTCTTTCAGCATATTCTGATGCAGACTGGGCTGGCAATCCGGATGACAGGCGATCCACGGGGGGTTATGCTGTCTTCTTTGGCTCTAACCTGATTGCCTGGAGTGCTCGGAAACAGGCTACTGTCTCGCGTAGCAGTACTGAGGCTGAGTATAAGGCTGTGGCCAATGCCACATCAGAGATTATCTGGGTACAGTCCTTGCTTCAGGAGTTAAGTATACCCCAGTCACAGCCTCCTGTTCTTTGGTGTGATAACATCGGTGCTACATACCTTTCTGCAAATCCGGTATTCCATGCCCGAACGAAACACATTGAAGTTGACTATCACTTTGTGCGTGAACGTGTCTCTCAGAAGCAACTACAGATCAAGTTTATTTCTTCCAAGGATCAACTTGCTGACATCTTCACCAAGTCATTGCCTTTGCCACAGTTTGAGACTTGCAGGCGCAATCTTACCCTTCTAGATTCATTAGAAAGTGGCTAAGATTGAGGGAGGGTGTTAGACTGTATTTACATGTGTATATTGTAACGTTGTATACCACCTCATTATATATATATGTGATAGGCCACCCCTAGAGGGTTGTGCCGGTTCCCCCCAAAGCCTATTGTCTTACACTCTCTCCCTCTCTGTCTCCCTCACTCCCTCCCTCCCTCCCTCCTGACAACATTGTGCAGAATCTGTATTGGTGGACTCGGGGCAATTCCTTTTCCACTACTATGTGTATGTTGAACTTAGGTGATGATGTTGTTCTGGGGTTTGATTGGTTAAAATTCCACAATCCTATAACAGGTGATTACAATAGCAAAACTCTACAATTCATGAGGAGGGCGTTTATGTTACTCCTTAGGGTATTCAATCACGAGATTCATTTTATTTAAAAGATATGTCTCTGGAACAACTTATCAAGTCGTGGCGGGCAATGATATTTAGGCGATGGCAGCGGTTGATCTTGCTGACGACAAGTGCCAGTCACCACAATTATACCCTTCGAGATCCGTTTTGGAGGTGGAGATGGAGCAGGAATGGAGATTGATCTTGGAGGAATGACATGGTGATGACGGTGGCTAGGGTTGGACAGGAATTTATAAGACCTCTCACAAAGCCTCCTCCATAGATGTAAGTTGCCTCCTTTGATCCAAGGGCTCAAGGTGAGCCAAATCCTCTCCCAAACCCTTTCTTATCACCCAAGGACCGCCTGGGAATAAATGGGGATGAAATCGGCGAAGAATCATGACAAGAGAGGCAACTTTTGGTGTTGTCTTGGGGCGGTGCGAGCGCCGATACTGTTGGAGTTGTGTCGAATATTGTGTACAAGGTAGGTTACAGTTGGACTATGAGTTGTATTGTGTTTACATAGAATGTGAAGTTGTGTCCGAATAGGACACTTGTATCCTAGACCTCTCATATATAGTGGGGGTAGACACACGATGTAACCTATGCCAACATAATAGCACAGGCTCGCAAGGGGGAGCCGGCGGCGTGTGCCGGCACCCGGATGATCGGTGTGCGGTATTGTGACGGTGTCACGGGGAGGAGCGCCCGTAGTCAGGCTGCAGGGATGTAGCCATATCGGTGAACCTCGTTAATAAATCTCGGTGTCGTGCTCGTGTGATTGCTTGGTCCTCGGATGATCGACGACATGCCTCGGTTTTATTCTAACAGGTACGACATCCATGCTCGTACAAACCGTCATGTTTGGCTCTGGACTTCTTCGGTAAAACAAACGCAACTTTCTCATACATACACTGTTTTTGACGTTCTTCAACTCGTTATAATCGTGAGAGCGACGCCGACGCACTGGTGGTAATAGATTTCACTTTGGAGCATTTTGGGAAATTACTTTTTTGACCTCCTAAATGGCTAAGTTTGATGTCCACATTCCTCTGTATTGAACCCATCTTTGGCCTCTTTCATCGTACTTGGTCCTAGATTGCTTGAAAACGCCTATGGACACAAGAAAGCAAAAAAAAAAAAAAACTCATAGACACCAAAAATAAAACACTAATTATGCAATGCTCGCATATAGAGTAAAATCTGGCAATCAAGCATAATGGACATGTATTTGTTTAAATGGGACATGATATATGAATAAAACATGCAACAAACAATCTCTAAAAAATTGTAAAATATAGAGCCATGAGACCCCAAAACAAATGAATGCTAACTGACCTGGCGGCAGAACATGTGCCGAAGCGAGATCGAGTGCACGCTGGATCACATAAGCAACTAATCAACTAATCACGTGTCTACATATACTTAGGTAGTTGTTCCCTGCTACTTTGTTTATCTCGATATGCACATATGCCACCTTGTGAAGGCGCACCTTAATCCACTTCATCAGAGGCCGGCCATCACAAGCATGAAAAAAAAATTCCATCATATGATGGTTCTTTTATATTCACTAAATGTTTTTCTTTTTTGTGGGGATCACTAAATGTATTTTAACCACGATACCCTAGTAATAGAAGTTTAGCGGCCATCCGTCCACTCAAACACGCACCTACATGTAATGCAGCAGATGATGGTACATCATGGTCTTTACAACTGACGCATCAGGGGATGGGTAGAGAATAATTTAGACTAGTAACATGTATATGTTACTATCTTCATACTTCCTCCGTTCCTAAATATAAGTTTTTTTTTAAAGATTTTATGAAAGAAAAATGAGTGAATCTACACTTTAAAATATGTCTATATACATCGTATGTAGCTTATATTGAAATCTCTAAAAATACTTATATTTAGAAACGGAGGGAGTAGTTGTTAGGTCCTGTTCTGAACCTATCTGAGCTTCTCAAACCCACAAAATCAACTTCTGGAGCTAGCTTCGAACTCCACCTGGCGATTGGCAAACCGTCCAGCACGCATGTAGCTTCTCCCAGAGATTTGACTTAGTTGGGAAGGTGATGTCTGCTAGAACTACGTGGTATTTTCCAAAAGAGGAATGGATGATGCAGTATAGCGACGATAGGTATTTCTCTCAGTGATGAGATCAAGGTTACCGAACCAGTAGGAGAACCTTCTCACAGCACGTAAACAGCACCTGCACACAAATAACAAATACTCGCAACCCGGCGTGTTAAAAGGATTGTCAACCCCTTTCGGGTACGACGCCTCAAGCTAGGCAAATAACATGAGGTAAAAGTGGTAGATAAGATAAATAGATCGCGGAACAAATAAATTGCAGTGAGGTATTTTTGTATTTTTGCTTTAATAGATCTGAAAATAAATGCAAAGGAAAATAGATCGCAAAGGCAAATATGATGAAAAGAGACCCGGGGGTTGTAGGTTTCACTAGTGGCTTCTCTCGAGAAAAATAGCAAACGGTGAAAAAATAATTACTGTTGGGCAATTGATAGAACTTCAAATAATCATGACGATATTCACGCAATGATCATTATATAAGCATCACGTCCAAGATTAGTAGACCGACTCCTGTCTGCATCTACTACTATTACTCCACACATCGACCACTATCCAGTATGCATTTAGTGTATTAAGTTCATGGAGAAACGGAGTAATGCAATAAGAATGATGACATGATGCAGACAAGATCTATTTATGTAGAAATAGACCCCATCTTGTTATCCTTAATAGAAACGATACATACGTGTCGTTTCCCTTTCTGTCGCTGGGATCAAGCACCGTAAGATCGAGTCCATCACAACACACATTTTCCCATTGCAAGATAAATAGATCAAGTTGGCCAAACAAACCCAAATGTCGCTGGGATCACTTTGAGTATATAAGAGATCAAAGAAGACTCAAATAATTTTCATGGATAAAAACATAGATCTGATCATAAACTCAAAGTTCATCAGATCCCAACAAACACACCGCAAAAAGACTTACATCATATGGATCTCCAAGAGACCATTGTATTCATAATCAAGAGAGAGAGAGGAAGCCCGTTCGGTTCGACACTCTTACTAATCGAAAAGGGCTACAATTGACCCCATACACTTGTGGGTCATCATCTTTTCATTCCAATTATTTTAGTTCACTATTGTTCCCTAATTTTGAAGCAATTCAATTCGATTGAGGTATTCAATTATGGATTTGATTTACGGTTTTGATCGACCCAATCTTTTTCCAAATCAATTAGCAGCAACTGACCTACAGAAACATATTAATCCCGTGCACCCTCCCACCACCTAAAAAAGGAAACGCCACCTTGTGATACTATAGTACCAATATAATACATGCATCTATCGACGCAGAAATTTCCACACGTAAACATGGATTTACTAGTAGATAACACAGAATGACATCAAGAAAAGGCCCATCAAATCATAGAATTATAACAAAAAACACACTCCATCATCTCCCCGCCCCGACAGATTAAATATTCCATCAATTCCAAAATATAAGTGGTATTAGTTTTTTGGAGAGTCAAATTCCTTTCACTTAATTTGACCAAGTTCAATGCCAAAAATGTCAACATCCACAATTTTAAACAAAAAAATATGAATATTCAGGATATCGCTTATTGTTAGCGTCCCGGTGAGCCTAGGATTAGAGATTAATCGGAAATCGGTTGATTAATCAATTTTGTCGATCGATTATTAATCAACCATTTTTTGCAAATCTCAGGTTCCCTACACTAAAATTTGCTATATTCAACATCAAAAAAATATTGGCCAAAGGTGTTACCTTGATTCGTAGCCTCTGAATTCTCATATAATCGCAAAGAAAATAGGGCAATAGTAGATATTACTAAACCAGGTCCGCGAAACACAAATAAACATAGTTTTTGCAAAAAGTAGTGCTAGAAATAAGCTTGATTTCTCAGTAGATTCTCGATAAAATCGCTTGTCCGAGCGATAAATCAGCCCAAACGATAAACGATGAAGATAAGGCATAATCTTATCGGTCCCCCCAGGAGTAGCGATAAATGGGACAATAAATCGCTGAATCCGGAGATTTTTTGAACAGTGAATATTCATTTCATGGTGAATATAACCATACAAGTTTGGTATTATGGATTTTGATATATTTCTCTACAAAATTTACCAAACTTAAAAATGTTTGACTTTCAAAAATGTAATACACCTTATATTTTGAAATAGAGTGGGTATTTTTTTTAGGGAATTCAACAACAACAAGGGCGCAACAAAGTGCACCAGACCCTTCTAGTTATACATTATGTCCGAAAGATTTTTGAATACCTAAGAAGATTCAATTTTCATGGGAGCAACTTCACACGGCATACTAATAGTCTATATAATCTGGGAGCAAATTCATATGTCATGCATGTCATAATGAAATATATATATTAACCAGATTTCTATATTCAAATTAATGCATAACTTTTTATTTTATAAACTAGTGGAATCTTTTGTATACCCCAAATTATACTAGTCACATCTAGACGAGCTTATCAAATATCAAATCATATGTGTGTAAGTAGAGTGTGCAATTTTCAATGTCCTTCGATAATTTCAATAACAGTGTTATTTGAAGTATAAATACAAATCATGCACATGTTGCCAATTTGTTAATAAACCCAAGTTGCAAGACACATTAGCCATACCCTAGACGTTTATATAATCTTACCCAATAATACACTGGAAACCAATATTAATATTTTTGCTAGATTGTATGCTTTACAAATCTCCATCATGATATTTAATTATATCAATATATATGGACACACGTACATGGAATATATATTTATACACTATATAGTTAATAAAATTTTAAAAAATTAATTCAAAGAGAACTTTTTATATTATTCAATTTAAATTTAGGAGAAACAAAATTTTGTAATATACATTTGCGTATCAAACAGAGAACACTATAAGTATTATTTATCGAAATTTTTATGTTGTTGACTATGCTAGCTAAGTAATATAAGGTTACTAATTAAAGTTATAGTATTATACAACTAGCTTAAATAAGTATAAAAAATATTATAAAGATATATATTTTACTACACCCCGGGTCCAAAATTGTGAGGCGCGATTGGCGGGCAACTTGCTACTATTGGACGGCAACCCACACACACGCGCGCGACCACCCACCCGCCTTCAGTGGCCTTGGACTCCTTCACCGTCCTTGGGGCGATCTGAAGGAACCCGCGCCAGATCCGCGAGGTAAGAACGTCAGATCCCGAAGCAGAGATAGAAGAGAAGAGGGGAGTGGTAGAAGGAGAGGGAGAGGGAGGAGCCTGGTCCGGTGATCTGGCCGGTGAACTGCTCCTCGGATCTGGGGTGAGGAGCGGAAGGAGATGGCTGACAATTCCTGCCATGAAGCGAACTGTTAGAAAAGAGAGGAGGAAAGAGGAAGATGATGGTAATGGTGAACTGCAGGAGGGAGGAGGTGGGAGTCAGCAGTTACCGATATGAGATGAGCGGCGAAGTCGGGTGTCTCCTTCGGGTTCTCTCACAGGGAGGAACCCCACCGCAAGATTCAGCGCTGTCCACTCATGATGCGTGAGATCGGCATCGACATGGTATAATTCCCATTCCCTCTCGCACCCCCTACCCCTACCCCTAAGCGGACCCATCATGGACTGTTGATTAAGTTGTTCGGGGATGAACTGTTACTTTCTGCTGAATTAGGTGATTGTGTTTCGTGGATGAACTGTTGCCTTTTGCTGAATTAGGTGATTATGTTTGTGGATGAACTATTACTTTCTGCCGAATTATGTCCGACTGTATTCTTAGTTCTGGTAAATAGGCGCTTTAGAGCATCTCCAATAGATGGTCCAAATTTTGGTGGTCCAAACCAATGATGGTCCAAATTTGAAGCCCAAAAAGTGTTTTTTACATCTCCGAAAAAGGCTCAACTTCAACAGATGGTCCAAAACGGAGATTTAAAAAAAGAGCAACTCCAACAGATAGTCCAAAACAAAGATTAAAATGACCAACTACTACTTCATCTCAACATAGTTCAAACATGAAATTCAACATAATTTCATACACAAATTTTACTACTACTTATTCAAACTACTAGATGAAACTACTCCTCGTCGTCGGAGCTGCGGAACTGCTCCCAGAACTCGTCCTTGGTAGGGTCATCGCACCCCTCATCCTCCTCCTCGGAGTCACCCCAGTCCTCATCCGACGACTCGATAGGGATCACAGTCGATGGGCCGGCCTCGCCCTCCTTCTTCACCCCTGCGGCACGAGCCACTCCACCACCGCCTGGGACTCTGATACGTCTCCGTCGTATCTACTTTTCCAAACACTTTTGCCCTTGTTTCGGACTCTAACTTGCATGATTTAAATGGAACTAACCCGGACTGACGTTGTTTTCAGTAGAACTGCCATGGTGTTATTTTTGTGCAGAAATAAAAGTTCTCGGAATGACCTGCAAATCCACGGAGCAACTTTTCAGAATTAATAAAAAATACTGGCGAAAGAATTAGCATCAGGGGCCCCACACCCTGGTCACGAGGGTGGGGGGCGCGCCCCCTCCCCTAGGGCGCGTGCCCCTGCCTCGTGGGCCCCCCTGGATGTCTACCAACCTCAACTCCAACTCCATATATTTGCTTTCGCAGAGAAAAAAATAAGAGAAGAAGGATTCATCACGTTTTACGATACGGAGCCGCCGCCAAGCCCTAAAACCTCTCGGGAGGGCCGATCTGGAGTCTGTTCGGGGCTCCGGAGAGGGGAATCCGTCGCCGTCGTCATCATCAACCATCCTCCATCACCAATTTCTTGATGCTCATCGCCGTGCATGAGTAATTCCATCGTAGGCTTGCTAGACGGTGATGGGTTGGATGAGATTTACCATGTAATTAAGTTAGTTTTGTTAGGGTTTGATCCCTAGTATCCACTATGTTCTGAGATTGATGTTGCTATGACTTTGCTATGCTTAATGCTTGTCACTAGGGCCCGAGTGCCATGATTTCAGATCTGAACCTATTATGTTTTCATGAATATATGTGAGTTCTTGATCCTATCTTGCAAGTCTATAGTCACCTATTATGTGTTATGATCCGTTAACCCCGAAGTGACAATAATCGGGATACTTACCGGTGATGACCGTAGTTTGAGGAGTTCATGTATTCACTAAGTGTTAATGCTTTGATCCGGTTCTCTATTAAAAGGAGGCCTTAATATCCCTTAGTTTCCATTAGGACCCCGCTGCTACGGGAGGGTAGGACAAAAGATGTCATGCAAGTTCTTTTCCATAAGCACGAATGACTATATTCGGAATACATGCCTACATTATATTGATTAACTGGAGCTAGTTCTGTGTCACCCTATGTTATAACTATTACATGAGGAATCACATCCAACATAATTATCCATCACTGATCCAATGCCTACGAGCTTTTCACATATTGTGCTTTGCTTAGTTACTTTACCGTTGCTACTGTTACGATTACTACAAAACTGATACTGTTACTTTTGCTACTATTACCGTTACTTCCATACCACTTGGCTACTAAATACCTTACTGCAGATACTAAGTTATCCAGGTGTGGTTGAATTGACAACTCAACTGCTAATACTTGAGAATATTCTTTGGCTCCCCTTGTGTCGAATCAATAAATTTGGATTGAATACTCTACCCTCGAAAATTGTTGCGATCCCCTATACTTGCAGGTTATCAGACTCGACCTCTGGGAAGTTGAGGTCTGTCTTCGGCCGTCCGGCACGCCACACTGCCACGTCATAGGCACGCGCGACCTCATCGGTGGTGGGATATGTGTCAAGCCACCAACGTCCCCCGACATCGGAGAACTCCACTCCGAAGTTCTCGGAGGGCTTCGCCCTCAGGCCGAAGAAACTGGACTTGCCCTTCGGCGTCTTCTTCGGCTGGTGCTAGGGCATGAGTGATGCATGGACGTTATTATGATGCAGTACTTGTTTCTGGTTTGCACACAAAGTAAATCTTTTTCACGACTGTGCTCTTAGTTTCTGATTTAGGGAACACCTAAATCTGAACACAAGCCAACCTAATTGCCCTCTTCGTTCTTCTAATTTGTTTATTAGGGTGTTCCTTGACCTTTTAGCTGTTATTACTTCTTGAGGTCAGCATTATGTGCAATCTGCGTACCTCGGTTTACCAAGATAATCGGCGCCACAACTATTCTGTCGGTTGCCAAGTATATAATGGCAGGCTTCCATGTTTTTAGTTTGAGGTTTGCCGCAGGGTGTTTCAGAATTCTAGCCTCTCTGCTCGAGAGGTTTGCCATCTTGCAAAAGCTGAGCTTCGCCTCCTTCAGGAGGCGCAGGAGTAGTCCCCTTTGTCTTAGTAGAAGGCTTACCAAGAACAGAGGAACGGAGGGCTGCTTATGTTACCATGACGGAGGCCTCAGAGTTGGAGGCGACCCCGCGAGCAAGGAGGAGGAGACGGATTTGGTGGCACTTCTCCTCGCTCCCTTCTCTCTCTTTCGGCTGCGGCGACTACTGGGGAAGGGGAGGGGGTTGGGTGGTGGGAGGAGGGAGGCGGTGTGGTGGTGGTATTTGTGTGAGGGAGTCGCGTGGGATGGACGCGCGGTTCGCGGCATATTTTCTTTTCTTTTCTTTTTCTCCTCGTGCCATTTTCTCTCTCTTTTTCGGTGGAGGGCACCGACCGCGGGCGGGGCCCGCGCTCTAGAGATAGATATTCTTTCTCTTCGGTCGGCCTGGGCTGCGCTTGGCTGGTTCCTATTTGGCCGTTACAGGCGTTTTTGCTAACGGGCGCATACCCCCCTTCGCGCTGGGCTGGCCCATCTGCTCTTTTCTCTCTTCTGTTTTTCGCACAAAAAAAGAGGCTACGGTGAGACTCGAACACAGGACCTGCCGCCTAAAATTAGTTCGCACTTACCATCCCGCCACCGATTCACACGTGACTACTGACATCTCTTCCTTCTATTATTCCCTATTTTTCTTTTTTCTTTTCTTCTTTAATCTTCTTCCTGGTTCGATGTTTTTCTAAAAAATTCGTGACTATTACTTAAAAATCGATGAACTTCTTATCAAATTCGATGATCCTTTTTCAAAATTGATGAATTTTTCTTCAATTCCATGAACATTTCTTTGAGTTTGATGACCTTTTCTTCAAATTTGATGAACTTTTCTGAAAACTTGATATGAACTTTTTTAAAAATTGATGAACTTTTCTTCAAATTCAATGTACTTTTTTCAAGTTTGATGAACTTTTCTTCAAATTTGATGAGCTTTTTTGAAAACTTGATATGAACTTTTTTCAAAATGGATGAACTTTTCTTCAAATTTTATGAACTTTTTTCAAACCCGGTGAACTTTTTTTAAAATCGATGAACTTTTCTTCAAATTTGATGAACTTTTTTCAAGTTTGATGAACTTTTTTTAAAATCGATGAACTTTTCTTCAAATTTGATGAACTTTTTTTCAAAATTGATGAACTTTTTTCAAACTCGATGAACTTTTTTATAAATTGATGAGCTTTTCTTCAAATTAAATGAACTTTTTTCAAAAGCGTTGAACTCTTTTCAATATCGATGAATCTTTTTTTAAGTATGTGAATCGTTCTTAAAAAATGATGAACATTTTTAAATTCACGATTTTTTCTAAATAATTCAAACTTTAAGTGATCTAATGGTTGGTGCTTTATATTGATCAAAAACATGCAGCTGGTCTAGTGGTTACCGAACCTGGCACGTAGATTGAGTGACCCGAGTTCGAATCCTGTGTTAGGCATATTTTCTCCCGGTTTATTTTTTTACTACAGGTTCGCTGCACAGTACGTTCACGGGCCGGCCCAACAGGGCGCTGCGTAGGCGCCAGGGACCTGTTCGGGCGCATATGGCGCCGAACAGGAGCTCTCCTGCGCTTGGTCCTCCTGCACCGCCCACGGTGGCCACCCGTGTGCTCGGTGGGCCCTCGGCCGGATGGGCCCACGCATCGCATACGCGTTTCAAGGACCCAAACTCACGCATGGCAGCGAATCCTGTGTTAGTCATGTTTTCTCCCGGTTTATTTTTTTACTACAGGTTCGCTGCACAGTACGTTCATGGGCCGGCCCAACAGGGCGCTGCGTGGGCGCCAGGGACCTGTTCGGGCGCATAAGGCGCCGAACAGGAGCACTCTTGCGCTTGGTCATCCTGCACCGGCCACGGTGGCCACCCGTGTGCTCGGTGGGCCCTCGGCCCGATGGGCCCACGCATCACATACGCGTTTCAAGGACCCAAACTCACGCATGGCAGCGAATCATGTGTTAGGCATATTTTCTCCCGCTTTATTTTTTGCTACAGGTTCACTGCATAGTACGTTCACGGGCCGACCCAACAGGGCGCTGCGTGGGCGCCAAGGACCTGTTCGGGCGCATAAGGCGCCGAACAAGAGCTCTCCTGTGCTTGGTCCTCCTGCACCGCCCACGGTGGCCACCCGTGTGCTCGGTGGGCCCTCGGTTGGATGGGCCCACGCATCGCATCCGCGTTTCAAGGACCCAAACTCATGCATGGCAGCAGCCAACAACTCTTCGCCAGTCACTGTTAAACCCCGCTAAACAACCCCGCTAAACGTAAGGCGGTGAGGGAGTACGTGGATTCGCTACATGTTAGCTCGATATGCTTACAAGAAACTAAACTGGAGATTTGTGACATCTACATAGTTATGCAATGCTTGCGCCCATCTTTTGATGGTTGATTATCTCCCGACAAATGATAGGAGAGGGGGTATTCTTACCGCCCGGAGATCCTCGATGATCTCGGTGGAACAAGTTGTCGGTGTCAAAACCGACCGATCTCGGGTAGGGGGTCCCGAACTGTGCGTCTGAGGATCGAGGGTAACAAGGGACAAGTGGGACATAATGTTTACCCAGGTTCGGGCCCTCTTAATGGAGGTAAAACCCTATGTCCTGCTTGATTGTATTTGATGAGTATAGGGGTTACAAGAGTTGATCTACCTCGAGATCGTAATGGCTAAACACTAACAGTCTAGCCTATGAGAATTCTAATAACCTCTACGGACTAAACCCTATGGTTTATATACACACCGGGGGGGGCTAGGTTTGTACAAAGTCGGTTTGTGGGGGAAGGAAACAACATATCGGGACACCAATCTTGCCGTCCACGCATAAGGGATTCCTACCCGGACATGGGGGAAAGTCTACTGCTTGTATCTTCACGGCCCATTAGTCCGGCCCATATCAAATAGCCCGGACACCCGAGGACCCCCTAATCCAGGACTCCATCAGTAGCCCCCGAACTGGGCTTCAAATGACGATGCAGCATCCGGCTTATGTCTTTGGCTTTTGCAAGGTTGGTTCTTCATCATACCGTGGACGGATAACAGCCCGGCCCTGACTTCCACGTTCTGCCTTTATGACTCCTTCCCGGTTGTCACCTCGATTCCCATGCGTTGGGCGAATGCAAACGATCCATAATAATGTTTACCAAAAAAAGAAAACCCCTAGCCACACAGGGACAATGCCTATATAAATAGGTTAGATCCCCAAGCGCCATCCACATCGCGAAGAGAATACCAGGACTAGCCACAAAAAACTTCAAAACATGGCCAGCGCCCCAGGCTCTTCTTCGCACCCCCATGGCCCTCAAGAAGGTGATTGGAAGAGTTGTTCAGTGTCTCATCTTCAGTTGAGTCGACTCCAGACGTAGGGATATCTCCCCCTCATAGATCTAGTCCCCGTACGAGTGGGATTAGCTTCGATTGGCAATGATGTACTAGCTGAAAATTTCCCCAACCCCAATAAGGAGGAGAGGGTGTGCTTCGTTTCGTTCCTCTGGCGGGGATTAGGATTTCTGATCCATCCCTTTCTAAGGGGTCTGTTGGAATTTTACGGCATCCAGCTGCACAACCTCACCCCAGGTTCGGTTCTGCACATCTCAGGCTTCGTCTCTCTTTGCAAACTATTTCTGGGCTGCGAGGCCCATTTCGAATTATGGAGAAAGTTCTTCTGCCTCGTCCCTGACCATCGAGGGGGCTCCATATTTGAAGTGGTCGGCGCCAAAGTATGGTGTATAGCCGGATCAGGCTATCCTATTGGAACTCCCAAAGAGGTATCCCCAGGATGGTCTTCGGAGTGGTTTTATATTGATGATGTCCCACTTCTGGACCCAGTTCGGCGCGGCCTCCCTGAATTTTCTAGCGCTCCTCTGAAGAAACGCCTCAATTGGCGTCCCCGAAGTCCCAAGGAGGAAGACAGTGCGGAGATAAAAAGGTTGGTCAGCAAGGTCAGATTGCTAGCTCATACCGAGCTCTCGGTAATCGAAGTCATGGCCATTGTAATAAAACGATGTATCCAACCCTTTCAGTCCAGAGTGACTCCTTTATGGTGCTACAACGGAGAAGACGACGCATATCGTTGCAGATGCAAGGGTCCGGACACCCCGGCCGAACTGGCCATGATCCTGGCCGATCTATATAAGGAAAAAAAAGAAGACTTCCTCCGCTTAAACTGCCGAGAAGGTTACTCCATGTACAACCCCATTGAATAGGTAAGATTTTGATTATCAGTGCTGCTTTACTGCTATTGAGGCACACTAATTGAATTGTTCTTTGTTGTCTTAAAGTAGTCATGGAGGAAGATGATCGAGGACGTTAACTGTCCTGCCCCATAGCCAGAGGATCATAATCGCACCGAAGACCCTGGCTTCTGCGAGGATCCGAATATATACATAGAGTTCAATGATGGAGTATTTTATCAGGCGAGCCTTGACGGCTCAGAAGTGGCTATTACGGCTGACTACCCCCGCCCTTATTCTTTCTCCATCGTAAGTATTCAAAAAGCTTCTTCAAAAAGAACCCCTTAGTTGCACCTTATCCATTGTACTAAACTGTACTTCATAGGACCGGCGCTCGGCAAGCCGCACTACCTCGAGGGCGGCCTCTATGTGGGGCAATCGTTCGAAACGAAAGGAAACCGGGAGCGCTGTCGAGCCTTCTCCTCCTTCAAAGAGGTATGTCCTTTGATATATGCCTAAGCATGAGATCAGATTGTTAAACTCCTCCTCTACCTTTGTTTTAGGAGGAGTGTGCGGCAAACCGTGGGAAAACGCCCTGCTAGCCGGATGTCAGCTAATTCGGCACCGGATTCGTCCACTAGGACGAAGGCTGATACAGTTCCGACTCCGCCTCTTGAAGAGGATTATGATGACGTATCCGTCACGAATTCTGAGGTAGAGAGCGTAATGAATCACCGTCGACTGAAAGAGGCCATGCGTGCTCCAGCTTTCTCCGAACAGGAATTTACCGCACTCAGCTCCGTGGATGCATATATCCGAGCCGCCCGGGACGGATTGGTGGGAATTACTCAACTTTTTTCAAAGGATATGCAGGTAATGTTTTGAGCAATTTTAATAGATATATGCTTGTAGCCCCCGAAACTTGAAGCGGTTAGTCCAACCGATTTAAGGATTATTACAACCTGCAGGTTCTCAGGGAGAAAAACAACGTATTGTCTCAGGAGCTGAAGTCAAACCAGATAAAGCTAAATGCCACCTCCACAGAGCTTGCAGAGATGAAAAATGCCACAATGGCCGCTGAGCAGAAGAACAAGCTTGAGGAGGAAAAGGATAAACAAGCCGAAGAGATAAAGAGCTTAAAAGCGCAGTTATCGGCCGCACAGCGAGAAAATAATAAGTTGAAAGGCGGCATATTCGGTATGACCTTTAAAAACATCTAAGGGACGTAGATCATCCCATAGTCCGGATTGTCACAACTTTGTTATTGCAGGTCTCTTAACCGCTCGACTTGAGGAGGAAGTATCCGGATTTCGAGGCGACGTGCTAAAGGAACTATCCGTGATGCATGAACGAGCCCGAAAAGCTATGAAAAGTATGGTGAAGGCTTTATGGCCGTCCAATGCCCCTCCGAAAAGTATGGAGGGGCTGGCGAACCCGTTCAAAGGTGCTCGGCGCCGTTTCGAGCTATGGAAGGCGTCTGCATGCCGGGAAGGTGCACGAGAGGTGTGGGCGATGGTGAAAACGTGCTACACCGGACTCGATCCAAATCATATGGCTCGAGTTGGACCTCAAGGGCCCGACGGAAAGGAGATTCCTGTGAACTTGGTATACGACCAAGTGATGATAGCTGCGAAGTACTCGCAAGAAGACTGTAGTTTAGACATTCTTATAGATGGTATAGATAAGGAGTAGGTGTTTGTTTTGATGTATCAATGTACCTCTAAGCTTGAATTTTTATCTCCGATCAAACATGTTAAAATTTGTCATCGCAGACTTTCAGCTTCAGCCTCCGAGCCAAGAAGGTGGAGTGTGTCCGAATACTATTGTGGAATGTAAGAAACATTCATTATGCCCGGAAACCAGGCAATCCAGTCATATTGCTCGAACAGACAAAAATTTAGTTCGGGGAGGTATGTTATATCACGTATGTAAGAAACATCTTCCAAGGAGAATAGTTTCGTTAAGGGTTTCTTTCCTTGGGTTGGCATGCTTTAATTGTGCGTGCCTATGCTTTGATCCGAATTACGGAGAACCGGCCCCGCATTATTTTTCCAAAGAATTACAGGAACGTAACAAACTGTCGTTGCTTGCCGACCAATTATTCTCTTAAGAACGCTAGATTTCGGCTTCACCCGTCTGAGGTACAGGTCCGGATTACCCGGTTGTAACAATCACAGATGTGCTCCCTTTACACCCTAGCCGAACAATCGGGAACGTAGGGTGTAAACACAGGAGTGAGGCAACCCAGCTTGGCAAAAACTTAAGTCATAGAGGTGCATATAATGGCAAAAAGTGTATATAACAAACGACATATTATTGTAAGCTCCAAGCTTTTGATAATAAGCTTCGTTAAAGAAGCCCCCAGTCATAGTGGGGTGTATACATTTAAAGATGTGTACCCTAATAGTTCGGCATATCCGAACATATACTGGGAAGGGTATAGGAAAAAAGGGGAAGAGGAGATAAAAAGAAGGAAATCGAAAGGACGAAGAAAAGGATGTGGCCCAACTATGTGTAGAATCTTCGGAGCCGAGCAGCGTTCCAAGGATTTGACTCGAGGCAATGGTCAACTATGCTCTTATACTATTAGAATAGAACACAAATGCTTAGTAAGTGGATTGTGGATATCATACTCTTGGAAAGGTGCAATAGTTCCCCCACATTCTCAGGATCAAGTGGTTAGGTATGATAGGAAGGTAGCATGTTTGCTTCTTGAATGTTTTTTGTTTTTGACTGAGGTGCGATTTTTTGGGATATGTGCACCTCTGTGCCTATATACGTAATTCATCTTATATCATGGGAACACCTATTATAAATTGGTTATAAATCACATTCTATTTGTTGCAGCCAGCAAAACTTAAAGCATTTATTGATCTTGTAAACAATACTCCACTACACGACATTGCCATACCAGTATCAGGCTTCCGTTGGGAGTTCAATAAGGGGACAGTTTTACTTCTTCTGAATTTGATTTCCATTATGTTTAGACTTATTTTCATTACCCGCTTACTGTTAACAATTGGTTGCAGGGAATTTTTCACCATTGGAAGCCTCTGTTTATGCATTTTGATACGTATTTTAAGACATGCATCTCTTCTAGTAAGGATCTTCTCTTGTCTGATGATATGACTGAGTGTGAACTGTTGATGCAAATTTTGAGAGTTACGCAAATTGTGTTGGAAGATTGCCAGAACAAAACATCTTTTGCCGGCCTTGAGGTAAGCTGGTGTTCTTTTTATGTGCTTTTGAACTCTTTACTAATGTCCCAAAGATGGGAATTTCAGACCCTTGGTTTTATTCCACTTAAACTGATCATTGTCCTCTATTATCGAACCCAACTTGCAAGTCACAATTCCTATGCCCTAGAAATTTCCAGGAATATGACTGCCTAATATATACTAGAAACCGCTATTAAAATATTTGTTAGCGTGTATATGATTTAGAAATCTCTACCATAATATTCAATAATATTAAAATATATATGAACACATGCATAGATATGCAAATATGTATACACTACATTGTTTATGCAATATTAGAAAAATAAATCAGAAAATTATTTTAACAATAAAGAAAACTTTTGGTACATGATAAAATTTTCATTTTGTAGAATTAAAATTTTTAGATGTATAATACATTACAACTGAATACCAATGAATAATATAACTATTATTTGAAAACATTCTTATGTGGCTAAATAATAGAAAAAAATAATTACAACTATAATGCGGTACACATAATTTAAAATAAGTATAAAAGTTTAGTATAAAAACAATTATTTTACATCGCCCCAGGCCCAAAAATAGTTTGAACCGGCTCTGGAATCGTGACTTGCAAGTTGGGTTCGATAATAGAATCATCGAAGAACTAAAAATATTGTTAATTATAATTCTACATATGACTCGATTAACTAACATGTTCGTCCAGACTCACATGGTTTGATTAGATGCAAATGAGATGTCCTACACATTTATCGAATTAAAAATTGTGCATTGGTTTAAACATTGAAATCTAGTTATCATAATTTTCATTATGATATTAAGACATCCATCATAAAGAGAAACTAGTGTATTTGAACTCAACTCCACCAATCGAATTGGTCTGCCTATGCTTACGTTTTTGCGTATAGTGCTTACTAGTATAAGTTTTAGTTGGGGCCCTCCCCTATTGGGGCCCGGGACAGTCGCCCCTTTTGCCCGGCTTATGGGCCGCCCCTGCTCTGGATCGCCCCAGGAAGTCAATGGAGTCTAAGGGGAAGGCGTACCTCGTCGAGCCCCATCGCAAGCCTCGTCGGAAGGTCCGCCGCCGCCCACTGAGAGGATGCGCGAGATCGGCGTGGATGTGGTATACTCCCCTTTCTCTCCCGCTCCCCCGTACCGATAGGGACCGATCGTTTGTTTCGTCAATGATCTCTGATTTTCTGGCGAATCTGATGCGTACATCTGTCCATATGGTATATAAATAATTAGGTCACTAGATCTGCCCACCAGTTTGGTTCGTCCTTACCTGTGTTTCCCGGTGAATTAGGAAGCAAACTTGCATCCGCGCTAGAATCTGGTTGCCACATTTGTGACTTATTTCTTTCAATTCTGTTCCAACTGTGTAATGCGGGACTACTTCAGATCCTGATACTATTAAATTTTTGATGATCTGGTTGCTGTGTAATGGGTAACTAGTTCTTTTGGTTCTGGTATACCTATTCAGTCTGTCAAACACATAGGTCGGATTGATTTTGGATCCGCTGTAGTTCAGGGCAGTTATTCGATTCCCTGCATTTTTAATACTAGTATTCTTCCTTTTGGTCAATGCAGGATCGTGTTAGAAAGTACATAGTCTGCTGGTTCCAAGATTTAGTATAACCTGTATTCAGGGAAATTGTTTGGTTTTATGTTGCTAGACCATTTGATCTCGCATCTTACCCCCAGGTGTGACTGCCCCTGGGCCAGGCAATCTTACCATCAAATGATTATTTCTTTGATCATCTGTTTGATGTGTAATGGGTTAGTTCTTTTGGTCCTGATATGGTTGTGGCTTGAATTTGGATCTGCTGTGAATCACATTTGGACGTTAATCTTACCATGAAATGCTAATATCTTTGATCATCTGTTTGCTGCGTAACAGGTTAGTTCTTTTGGTCCTGGCATGGCTGTGGCTTCAGTTTGGATCTGGAGTAAATCACATTTGGACGTTAATATTAATATCATGACTCAACACTGTTTTGTGTTATGTACATCCCTGTTCTTAATTAAATTAGGCCTTCCATTTGGTTTTTAGGAATTTGAAGTGTTTTTGTGATTCAGTTAGTCAATTCTCATGCCTGCTGGTGTCCATGCATGTTCTGATGTGATTAACTTATTCAATTGTTTGCATTTTTTGAATCACTTCTCATGCTAGTTGTATGATATATTCTTTTAGGCACAAGTGTATCTCTGGTAAATAGGTCCGTCCATATGCTTGTCTCTTGTAAAATGGGATCCTATATCTGTTAGGATCGTGGACCTCTTGTTGTTCCAATCCTTTACTTTTTTGTCTCGGCAAAATTGGGTGCCTCGTCTGTTTGCAGCGTGCATGCATTTTTTTTCCTGGTCCATTAGGAAGTAAATAGGCCTGTGCAATATAATCTGAATGCATGATTCCGATAGAAAGTACCTAATCTGCTGGCTCCCACATTTAGGATAACATATATTTAGGGATTGCCTCATGTACCCATCAACCTGATAAGAGCGATTACTCTCTTGAATTGGTTGGTTTTACGTTCCCGTCAAATGTATCTTACTGTCAAGTGTGACTACCCCTAAGTGGGCCATTTCATATTGCCATCAAATGCATCTCCATCCAATCAACACTGTAGACGATCACTGTATCGAATTACTGTAGACATCATGTGTTTGTACCATTGTTCATGCGTGGATGGTCAAGAAATATCAGGGATCTGCAGCTCCCTCTGAACTTCCTTGGAATGTTAGAATCCGTATGCCATGCACCGTATTTACAGACATATTTCCTTTTGCTCTGATCCATTTGTGTAATGATGGGTTATTACTTCTTTAGGTCCTGGTATTTAGGAAACTCATGTTGGGTCATCTTTGTTGTTTTAATGCTTTGACTACACAATTAGTGATTGAAAGTATTATTTCTAATGATGTTTTATTCTTCTTTTTGATGATCATTTTAACACATAACCCGATCTGCTATAAATGACAACCATGACTCTGACAGTGTTTTGTGTTTCCCATCTGTTTTGACCTGTACAACTCCCGTCTTGGTTTGTTGGAATTCTTTGCATGTTTAATCCTAGGATTTATGCTTTCCTTCAATGAATATGTTAGGAACTACCTAATCTGGTGTTAATTCAAGCGTTTTGGTCATACATGTAATTTGTGTAGGTCTGTTGTTTAGTTTGCTGTTTTGTGTGCTTGTTATGGTATTTAGGGAAAAACTACCTATGGCAACTGAAAGATCGTGGATGTCGCCTAGAGGGAGTGGTGGTGAATAGGCGCTTTAAAATAATTACGGTTTAGGGTTGAACAAATGCGGAATAAACCTAGCGGTTAATTTGTCAAGCACAAAACCTACAACAACTAGGCTCACCTATGTGCACCAACAACTTATGCTAAGCAAGATAAACAACAAAGTGATAGCAAGATATATGACAAGAAACAATATGGCTATCACAAAGTAAAGTGCATAAGTAAAGGGCTCGGGTAAGAGATAACCGAGGCACGCGGAGACGACTATGTATCCCGAAGTTCACACCCTTGTGGATGCTAATCTCCGTTTGGAGCGGTGTGGAGGCACAATGCTCCCCAAGAAGCCACTAGGGCCACCGTAATCTCCTCACACCCTCGCACAATGCAAGAAGCCGTGATTCCACTAAGGGACCCTTGAGGGCGGTCACCAAACCCGTACGAATGGCAACCCTTGGGGCGGTCACCGAACCCGTACACTTTGGCAACCCTTGGGGGCGGTCATCGGTACCCGTCAAATTTCTCGGGACGATCTCCACAACCTAATTGGAGACCCCGACGCTTGCCCGAAGCTTTACACCACAATGATTGAGCTCCGAACAACACCAACCGTCTAGGGCGCCAAGGCACCCAAGAGGAACAAGTTCTAGGGTGTCCAAACACCCAAGAGTAATAAGCTCAAGGGTACCAAGCACCCAAGAGTAATAAGCTTCTCAACTTGTAACTTCCATGTATCACGTGGAGAACTCAAATTGATGCACCAAATGCAATGGCAAGGGCACACGGAGTGCCCAAGTCCTTCTCTCTCAAATCCCACCGAAGCAACTAATGCTAGGGAGGAAGATGAGAGGAAGAACAAGAAGGAGAACACCAAGAACTCCAAGGTCTAGATCCAATGGGTTCCCCTCACATAGAGGAGAAAGAGATTAGTGGAAATGTGGATCTAAATCTCCTCTCTCTTTTCCCTCAAAAACTAGCAAGAAACCATGGAGGGATTGAGAGTTAGCAAGCTCGAAGAAGGTCAACAATGGGGGAAGAACACGAGCTCAAAGGATAAGGTTCAATGGGGAAGAAGACCCCCTTTTATAGGTCCCCACGAATCTGCCCATTATGTGCACAAAACTGTAGGACCGGTACAACCGGTGCTCGAACCGGTACAACCGGTCAAAGCAGAGGAAAAACCAACATGTAGGAAAGAAAGGCCTAAGCGGTAGAACAGCCCGGGGAACTGGTAGTACCGGTTAAACCGAACTAACCGGTACAATCGGTCAAAAACCACCCAAGAACCGCTCCAAAATAGAAACTAGTCCGGTGGTAGAGCGGTACATGGCCGGTACAACCTTCGGACCAATTCTGGAGCGGTACAACCGCTCCAAACACCGGTTGTACCGGTCAACCGGTACAACCGCTCTAAGGGGTGGTACAACCTCTCTATGTAAAACAGGTAGGATCAAAATAGCCACAACTTTCGCATACGAGCTCCGAATTCAACGAAATCAAGTTTGTTGGAAAGTTAGCGACAAGGGCTAACACAACCTTGATAGAAATAACAATAAGAAGCAAATTAGAAAAGGCCCACAAGAAAAAGGTGAGAACCCTTCCTCGAATAAGACTGGTAAAACCTCCAACACCGAAAACGCCATAGAAGAAGCATGTGAACTCCGTTTTTGATGAACTCAAGCTTGTCATCAAGATGACCGTAAGCTCTAAGACTTGCAAAGGGAACCAAAAAAGAACCAAGAAAGATGATGCAAGGATGCAATGGTTTGAGCTCTCTACGAATAATACGATCAAGCTACTCATCGAGAGCCCCCCTTGATAGTACGACAATCGGTCCTATAGCCATGTCTCCCAACTACCACCATGAGACCGGTATAATAGAAAACCTATCAAGGGCAAACCTTTGCCTTGCACATGGTCCACTTGATCTAGATGATGACAATCTTGACTCCCTGTTGGACCACCTTTCTTGATTGCATTGGCTCGATGAACACTAGATGATTGCTCGCTCATACTCCACTATGGGTGAGCCACTCTTCGGCACACCTTCACAAGTCCATTGACACCACAATGGATGGCAAGCTTCAAGCACTTGATATCTTCATGATGCTCCACTTGAACTTGCACACGACAATCTTGATGAGGATCACCACTTGATGTCATCCTCTCCATGGGTTGAGTGATATCTTCCTCTTGACGCAAGACCATGAACACGTACCTAACCCCATATAGAACTCTCACATAGACCATGGGTTAGTACACAAAGCGCAATGGACAATGCTTACCAAACCGTGAGATCACTTGATCCCACTCGGTGTATCTTTTACGCTTTGTGTGATGATCAACTTGAATCACTCTCTGTACTTAGTCTTGATCAACCTTGACTCTTTCCAACTCTCTTCATTTGGATGATGTCTTGAAGGTAAACATGAATGATCACACAATCTTCTTCTTCAAGACATGCTTGGAATAAGCTCAATACTCACATGACCAATCTTTGGATAATTCCTTAATAGCACCTTGGTCAACTCATAAACTCCTTGAAACCAACACATGGACTTCAAGAAATGCATATGGACGAATCCTTCAAATATAACTCAATGCAACCATTAGTCCATAGAGAATGTCATCAATTACCAAAACCACACATGGGGGCACAGCATGTCCTTTCAGCAACATTATGCTAGTTATTCGATTCCCTGCATTTTTAATACTAGTATTCTTCGTTGCCGTCAAATGCATCTTACCCCCCCAAGTGTCACTGTCCCTAGGCCAGGCAATCTTACCATCAAATGATTATTTCTTTGATCATCTATTTGCTGTGTAATGGGTTAGTTCTTTTGGTCCTGATATGGTTGTGGCTTGAATTTGGATTTGCTGTGAATCACATTTGGACGTTAATCTTACCATCAAATGCTAATATCTTTGATCATCTGTTTGCTATGTAACGGGTTAGTTCTTTTGGTCCTGGCATGGCTGTGGCTTCAATTTGGATCTGGAGTAAATCACATTTGGACGTTAATATTAATATCATGACTCAACAATGTTTTGTGTTCTGTACATCCCTGTTCTTAATTAAATTAGGCCTCCCATTTGGTTTTTAGGAATTTGAAGTGTTTTTGTGATTCAGTTAGTCAATTCTCATGCCTGCTGGTGTCCATGCATGTTCTGATGTGATTAACTTATTCAATTGTTTGTATTTTTTGAATCACTTCTCATGCTAGTTGTATGATATATTCTTTTAGGCACGTCATGGGGGCCTGTTTGTTGTCCCGCTGGAGGCATACCCGTCCACACGAATGGTTGCCGCCCTTTGCGAGTACTCGGTGGACCTATACAACAGTGTCGCTGATCTGAAGGCTCACAAGGCCACCCTGGACGCCGACATGGAAGGCGCATTCGGAGAAGTCCTCACTGACCTCCAAGAGTCCTCCCGCCATGCCAACAAGATCATCCAGAGGCTGCGTGGACTGGGTCACCGTTGCAGAAAGTACATTGTGGATGTTGAGGGTGGGAGACCGGTGAATGAGCCCCTTGTTTGGGACAGGGAGTAAGTGCTAGACCCTGAGATAAAGCAGCATCGGCAGGAACTCTCAAGTTAGCTATGCCTGTTGTCAGTCTTGTTTAGTTGTCGTCAGAGGATATTATGTTGGTCGTCAGTGGTTAATATGCAGTACATGCTATGGTGACTTATGTGGGTGCATAACCTGGAATGTTAATTGGTGATCAGTAGTTGGCATATCGCGAAGGTTGGCATCATTCCATTGTGCCTGGTGGCGCTTTACTTAATAACGCTAGTGCCTTTTTCAATTGGCTTGCGTTATTATGTTTTTGCCCATCGAAGCACTAGGGGAGAAAGTTGCAACTTTTCATTCGCAATGGCAATTGAGTCTCTGACTAGCAGTTACCATCGAAGTTGCAACATTTCAGCTCAACGTGACAATAAATAAGTGGAGGATGTTTACGATCACAAGTAGTAATCCTAGTGAGGTGCCATTTACAACGTGTTTGGTTGGGGGGAGTTGAAGACAGGGAATGGAAGTTTAAGGTAAGTGGCCTTTAAATCCTTTGATTGACTCAGGGACATGGGAATTAAGAAGGGAAGGGGAAGGGGAATTAAGAGGCCCAACTCCTTCAAATCTCTTCCCTAGGGGGGCTTGGTAATTTAACCGAGGATTGGGAATTGACAGAGAAAAAAAACATTTTGTTAGTTGGGACGTGGTGAGGGATGGCATTTCATGTTGAAAGTTGGTTATTTCTCTGCCTAATCCCACCAACTAAATAGGGGCAGTTAATTATCTCTTAAATTCCCACCTTCAATTGCCTCCACATGCCAAACAGAGGAATGGGACTTCAAATCAACTTCCCATGTATAATCCCTTAGCAAATTCCCATCGCTAAACTCCCATGCCCTCTCCCTGTCATTACCAAACACGCTGTTAGAGTCTTCTCTTAGATTGACATGCATGCCGGTAAAGATTGTGAAAATTGTTTTTTTTATCTCTGCCGAAATGGCTTGCCTTTGAATGCAAAGAGTGCAAGTGCAATGGGCATCTGGATGTGATATGTCGGAAGTGGTCACTTCGGGAAAGGCCTATAATAGGAGAATGCCAAAGGTAGAATTATCAACATGTGAAAACAATACGGAAGTGGAACCATCGGAACGGGATTGACGAACGGAGAATGGCAAAGGTGGCATTTTCAACATGTGAAAACATTATGGAAATGGAACCATCGTTACAAGGTTGACGAAAGGAGAACGTGGGCGTTGGAATTTGAAAAGTTGCAACACTTTCTCCCCAGGGACCTTTTCGGTAATTATTTAATTTACACCCAGGTCCTTGGACAGAATCTGGCCGAAAAGAACAAGCCGTACTATTGCACTGGGCCGCAGGGGAGCGTTTCTCTCGGCAGTGGGCCGCACAATGCTGAAAGCTGCCGGGCGGGCTGTAGGCATTTTTAGGCCTTGTACAATGGAAGGTGCTTAGAGAAATAAACCAGATTTTTCTTAAGCACCGGTGCTTATTTGTACAGGATAGACGCTTAACTAAGCATCTCTCCTGTAGAAATAGGCACCGGTGTTTCAGAAAAATCCGATTTATTTTTCTAAGCATCTCTCTAAGCACCTCCCATTGTAGAAGGCCTTAGGGGGGTACGCCTTCATCCTTCATCGTGCGGAGATGGTTTTCATGGGAGGACGTCTCCACTTAAACGACTGGGCTTCAAGGCAAATAATGACGGGGCAAAAGAGGTAAACCAACACCTATTGCCAAGCATCTGGACAATGGATAAATAATGATAAATCATCAGTTTTCTTCAGTAAAGTTTGTCCTGATACAGTGAGGACGGAGATAAAAAATTTACTACAAGTTCCTAATGAAGCATTGAATGCAAAATATTTGGGTATGCCCACTGAAGTTGGAGCCTCCAAGAACGTTGCATTTAAATATCCGAAGGACGATGCTTAGATAGTAGACCATTCAGGCTGCCCCGCGCCGTCTCCTCAGGAGGCGACTCGGGCGGACCCTCCGACCCCCGCCGCCGAAGCCCACCCCTCCTCCTCGTCCCTCGCTGTCGCCGACACACGTCGCTGGGCGAAGCCCGCTGGCAGCTGGCGGCGGCGGGACCTGCTCTTCTCTGTGCGGGAGCCCCCTGCTGCGTGTGGTTCTTGCGATGGTGCATGGCGGCTGCCCGGATCGGTGTGCTCTCAAGCTGCGGCGGCTCGGGGGCGCCGGGGCTGGTTGCTGTGTGGTGTTGCGGTGGAGCCGGGCTCGGCCTGTGCTGCTGCGGGCGCGTGCATCTGCCCGAGATCTGGGCTGGTGTTGCCGCCATCGGGTGGCTCTAGATCTGGGCAGGCACCGCCTCCTGCGGCCTCCCTCCTGTCATCCCGCCCCTATGCGGCGATGATGCCTGCTGCCGGCTCCGGGCCGGTCCAGCGTATGTGGAGGGTGCAGGGGGTCCCAGGCTCCACGATGATGGCTCTTGTGGCCCTCTTCTCGTGGTGCAGTGGGGGTGATCCTCTTCCCTCCCCGGGCCTGCTGCGGCGGCCGGAGGTGACCCGGTCTTGGATTTTGAGGTGAGATTTTCGTGTTTGGCTCCGGATGAAATCCTTGCAGAGACTTCGATTGATGCCGGTGAGCATGATGCCTTTTGGCGTCGCTCTCTCCTGCGTGCGCGTTGCTGAGGAGTCCATTCACCTAAATCCCTCGAGTCCGGTGTCTCCAGGCGAAAGCCTATGATTTGGTTTTGCTATATCGGACAACAACAGCGTCGTGGACGTCCCTACCTCCATCGAGGTGTTGTCTTGGAGACATTGACTGTGCGGGTGATAACCGACGGCTCATGTGATTGGCGGTGGTGTGTGTGGCTGATGGTGGTGGGGGTGTGACCGGCTTGGGGTCGACGGCGTTTTGTGCTCTTCTTTGGTGGTGTTCATGTTGGGTAACGTTGCATGGAAAGAAAAAAAATCTACGCACATGCAAGATCTATCCATGGAACAACGCGAGGGGAGAGTGTGTCTATGTACCCTCGTAGACCGTAAGCGGAAGCGTTTAATAACGTTGTTGATGTAGTCGAACTTCTTCGCGCTCCAACCGATCAAGTACTGAACGTACGACACCTCCGGGTTCTGCACACGTTCAGCTCGGTGACGTCCTCCGCCTTCTTGATCCAGCAAGATGGCGAGGTAATAGATGAGTTTCGGCAACACGACGGCGTTGTGACGGTGATGGTGAAGCTATCTCCGCAGGGCTTCGCCTAAGCACTACAAAAATATGATCAAGGGTGTAAACGGTGAAGGGGGGCGCCGCACACGGCTAAGACAATGTTGTGTTGTGCTAGGCGCCCCCTTCCCTCATATATATAGGTGGGAGGGAGAGGGGAAAGGCCAAGGGGCGCCCCAAGTAGGTCCGAATCCTACTTGGGCTTGCCCTAGGCTAGCCCCCCTTTACTTCTTTTGGCGCCAAGGGGAAGGAAGAGGGAGGTGGCGCCCCCTTTCCTTTCTCCCACAAGGGGGGAATGGCAGGATGAGGTGGCGCCCCCTTTCCTTCTTTTAGGGCCGGTGGCCAGGGAGAGGGCGCGCCAGCCCCTCTGTGGGCTGGAGTGTACCTCTCCTTGCCCGGGCCTCTCGGAACCCCTTTTGGTGTTCGAATACCATCGTCTTATATATCAATCTTTACCTCTCAACCATTTCGAGACTCCTCGTCATGTCCATGATCTCATCCGACTCCAAACAACATTCGGTCACCATCATATAACTCATATAACATTATATCGTCAACGAACGTTAAGCGTGCGGACCCTACAGGTTCGAGAACTATGTAGACATGACCGAGACACCTCTTCAGTCAATAACCAATAGCGGAACCTGGATGGCCATATTGGCTCCTACATATTCTACGAAGATCTTTATCGGTCAAACCGTTATGACAACATACATAATTCCTTTTGTCCATCGGCATATTACTTGCCTGAGATTCGATCGTCGGTATCTTCATTCCTAATTCAATCTCATTACTGGCATGTCTCTTTACTTGTTCCATAATACACCATCTTGTAACTAACTCCTTAGTCATTTGCTTGCAAGCTTGTGATGTGTATTACCGAGAGGGCCCAGAGATACCTCTTCGATACTCGGAGTGACAAATCCTAATCTCGATCTATGCAAACTTAACAAACACCTTCGGAGATACCTGTAGAGCATATTTATGATCACCCAGTTATGTTGTGATGTTTGATAGCACACAAGGTATTCTTTCGGTATCCGGGAGTTGCATAATTTCATAGTCGGAGGAGTATATATTTGACATGAAGAAAGCAATAGCAATAAACTGAACAATCAATATGCAAAGCTAACAGATGGGTCTTGTCCATCACATCATTCTCCTAATGATGTGATCCCGTTATCAAATGACAACGCATGTCTATGGTTAGAAAACCTTAACCATCTTTAATCAACGAGCTAGTTTAGTAGAGGCTCACTAGGGATACGGTATTTGTTTATGTATTCGCACATGTATTTAAGTTTCCGGTCAATACAATTCTAGCATGAATAATAAACCTTTATCATGAATAAGGAAATATAAAATAACAACTTTATTATTGCCTCTAGAGCATATTTCCTTTAGTCTCCCACTTGCACTAGAGTCAATAATCTAGATTACATTGTAATAAATCTAACACCCATAGAGTCTTGGTGCTGATCTTTTGCTCGCGGAAGAGGCTTAGTCAACGGGTCTGCTACATTCAGATCCGCATGTATTTTGCAGACTTCTATGTATCCATCCTTACCTTTTCATGAATGGAGTTGAAGCGTCTCTTGATGTGTTTGGTTCTCTTGTGAAACCTGAATTCCTTCGCCAAGGCAATTGCTCCAGTGTTGGTATAAAAGATTTTCATTGGACCCGATGTCAACAAATAGGGTCCGTCACACACAATTAGAATTGAAAATTGTGTGCTTGGATAGGTTGGCGATTGGGGATGCCATCGCACACACTCGTGTGTGATTGGGGATCTAAACATGTTTAACCAAGCCTAAAATTAGTGCTATATTACTAGAATTATTAGAACAAAATTACAAGCAAACATAGCACATAAAGTAATTCACATTCAAAACACATAATGTGATTGTTTCCAACATGCATCTAACATGACATGTTTCAAGTTCATCACAGAACATATGCAAGTACGAATGTACTTCTCCACGTCACACAACAATCAACACACACAGCTAGCAATCACATATAATCTTACAGCATCTACAGAGGCTTCAGCTGGCCCTCTAAATAAACGGAGACCAGACTCTATAGTCGACGGTACCCTTGCTCAGGAGCAATTAAATTTTTCTGATAGTCATCATCTTGTGAAACAATTCGTTCAACGTTTTGCAAAGAGAGGTAGCGGTCAAATGGAAGCTCCCGCAGAGCAGCAGGGAGTTGCAGTAGTTATCAAAAACCGCGTCAGAAAACTTAGAGGAGCGGCAATGGAAAATTTGTGCGGTTGTTTCCTGGAGAAGAGGTATGGCCAGGGTTCCATCCATTCATGAGGTTTTATCAAGCTTCCCTCTGTTTATTTATGGTTCAACTTCTGGTCGAAAAATACTGCACGGAAGTTGCCGATTTGGAGCTCAGCTTGAGCAGCTCTTGATTTCTTGCTTGTTGCTTGATGTGGGATCCGAGTATGCCTTTTTTTGTCAAAAAATTTTCACCTATCCAAGCAGCTCAATTTTGCAATAGTTAGAACAACGAACAAATTTATATCATTCTTGTGGTAAACTGATCAACCTAAAGAAAGATCAGCACAGCATGCACTCACAGAAGGTGCACTGTAGTCTTTCAGTGATTATCAGATGCAATGTACATGTTTGTTTTCAAACTGGTATAACTAATTCCGAAAGTCAACTGAATATATATCCAAGAAGTGCAGCATCACATACCAAAGCTGAAACGCGAGAGCATATATTGAATTGGTAAAATTCAGAGTAAACTGAACGCAGATCAATAGCTTTCCCTTTTTTTGGGTGAAGATCAAACTCTAAATTATAAATCCTTCCCAACATCAGTGGGTTACTTTCAGTTGACATCTCAGAAGGCACCTTCTCGGTTTTATACATAACTACATATTTGATATTCTCTTATCAATTTCAGATTTCCATTGATTGGTGGCCGCTTCTGCATTGCTGAATTTCTAGTTGCGTCCTATTCCCCGTTCCAACTACAATATAAGGTGAGTACTGTGTGCTTAGAGAGATGCCTTGTGAAAAAAAATTGTCAACAGTTCGATTTTGTAGCAGTTTCCCATTCACACGTTGCACACTTTCCATGAGCCACACACTCAATGCTTTCTTTAGCTTATGTACGTTTGTTTTTTAATCTTATTCTTGTATCTCATCATCTAAAAGGATTAACAGCCCCATCTTAGTTTAAACTTCATGTCTGGCATGGCATGTACATGATTAGAGGATGGATATATCTTTTCTGTTCATAATCAGTACACAGGAAAACATGTAGAAATCATCTTCCATACCATTGTGTCATTGATGAAGTAGATTTAAATATCAAGCTATATTAATGGGAGGATAGACACAGTTGGTTAACTTATCAATTTATAGCTCGCCCCCGCACACAAGGAAGGCGATTCTGTGATGCCTAGGCTGCCGCAAAGCCAAACAGGGTCGCAGCCTCAGCACGCCTGCTAAACCCCTGGTTGGCTAGCTGTCCTTTCTTCCCAGTGAGGCCAGCCCCATTAAGCATTATTGAAATTTATGGCTGATGAAGTGCTGAATCAACCTCCTCAATATTACCTATCCTCTTACTGCTTTACCATTCGAATCCTTAATTAATGCTAAATAACTGATATTGATTATCTGAGAAGTAGACGTTTGAACCCTAATTTAGTTCTATTCATATTTTTGAGGAAGATGGCCATGTATCTCCTAATTTGGTAGTGGAGTTAATTTGTCTAAAAATAAGTAACTTCTTGCAAGACCGATATGGATATATGACAGTTTCAAGACGGGATGAGGAAATGACGTACATGTCTGGGAAATGATGAAAATCATGGTATTTATCTACTGATATGAACAACTATGATTATTACTGTTGCATTGTGAGCACCTCTCCTCCTCGACACTCAACAGGGGCCAAGGTGAGCCGCTGTTGATTCCTCTGCACACAAGGTTTTGCATTTGCTATTTTTGAATTTCATTACTGGGCAGCCAGTGCATGACTCGCAAGATCTTGAACAAAAGATTGTTTGCATGTTGCTACTGACCATTGTGTGCGGCAATGAGGTGTTCAAGCAATTAATCGGCAGGTTCAAGATCCAGTGATTATTTAAACCACATACCCTGAAAGAAGTGGCACATGACATGAACCAGTGATTCTGGATAAATGAATCGATGACTTCTTTGCTAGAAATGTTAGCATACACAATATATGTATAATTGCTAGTTAGAGCGTAGTGAACACAATAACTTCTCATAGGCAATAGCGATAAAAATCACTGGTTCATGTCATGTACCACTTCTTTCAGGGTATGTGGTTTATTTCTTTTCCTTCTGTATACATAAATAATTATTTGCTTGAGCTACAATTTTAGATGGTCAGTACTTATAATCCACCTTGTGCAAGAAAAGTTATTGAAAGAAAGGTTGCATACTATTTCCTAACGAATAGTGATAATCAGTTATGATAGATGAGACACACTTCTAATTTAAGTACATGAGTAGTTACATTAGCAATCTAAATTTATCGTTGACTCGAAAATAAAATAGTGGTGATCATAGCAACGCAATATAAGCTTCACTCTGAATTGCTGATAGATGTACCTACGAGTTAGGCCAAAGGGAGTCAAAATCTCTACAAGTCCGCGGACTTTTCTGAAGATGAATTGATGGTCACTGTCTATCTCTGCCTCTTTTGTCACCAGATTCAGTGTCCATCCCTTATTTATAATAAGGAAGCATCTAATTTCATGGTTGGGTGTAGCGTGTCATAAGCACATGCGAAATGCGAAAAACGATAGAGAAATTGAACTAAAAAATCTTATAACAGAAATCAGTTAGCTCCATTTGAACTAAAACTGAATACACACAAGTTCCAGTCGGCTTCCGTGGAATAGCAGCAGATCTAACCATGATTAGCCAGAATAGTTCCACTTACCAGTAGCACACTATGTTCACTAGGTTGGCCCATGCATGGGAGCACCACGACTCAGGCCAATGGTTTAGCAGACACAAATGTTTGTTGGCTTAGCAAGTGAAAATTTATTTATGATGTTCTTGTGCTACATAGTTAGTAGACAGAAATATCTAATGAGATATTGATTCAGTAAATTGAAATTTGCGTTAGGCTATGGTTAGGTTATGCTCTTTAGAGATACTTTTTTCCCACTATCTTTGCACAGTTTTCTTCAATGACCTACTAAAGATTACCTCGAGTGTGAAGTTACTGAGCATGGACCTGTGTTCCTATTTTGGAGCTCTATGTTACTACTGAGTTTTACAATTGAGTTTTCTTTTCATAGCTTTGTATTATTTTACTGCTCATGTTGTTACCTATGAACTACTCCCTCCGTCCCATAATATAAGAGCGTTTTTGACACTAGTAGGACGGAGGGAGTAAACTTTAGTTACATGGGTACTAAGTGTTTTAACAACATTTGCTCACATTATAGTTTTTGTAAAATCTGCTTGCGTTCAATCTATGTATTGTATAGTAAAACTTCTTAGCTGACAAATAACTGTCACCATGGAGCTTAAAACGTATGCCAATTGGGTCCTGTCCTTGATTGTATACAATATACCTTCCGAAAGAAAAGATAATTTTGGACTTATGCATGTAGCAATATCTTTGATGGAGTCTCCTCCAGTGCTCATTTAGGAAACAGAAATGTGTGCGGAGCTGTGGTGCAAACCAGTAACTCTTGGGTCTTATGTCGATCTAGAGAGAGTAGGGAGGGAGGGGAAGGGGGAGAGTTGTTTATTGTCAGCATGGTGCTCATTCTGTTTTACGGCGTTGAGTTATTATAAGCATTTGTAGACAGCAATAACGCGTGAGTAAATATTGATGCTTAATCGTTTGGCTTGCTTTTGATTATGTACTGTAGGGAGGGGTGTTAATTATGCCTTAGATGTTTTCTTTGCTTCTTTTAAGTTTTCTGCAATTTAGCAGAAAAAACTGGTCATGTTTACCTAAATTATAGTCATAGATTCGCCCTCTGTTTATTCCCTTGAATCGCAACTATGTTATCAAGCAATAGTCTTTAGCTCTATATCACTGACTGCATTTGAAATAAGAATTTCTGCTACCATAGTCAGCAGCCAAATCAATATTGAAGCTATGTTGACATATGAACCTGCTTATGCAGAACTTTTTTCAAAAAAATCATAAAGAATCCTTTATTGAATATGAACCTGCTTATGTATAGTAAGTAAATTGCAGTGTGAAATAAGAATTTCTACTACCACAGTCAGCAGCCAAATCAAGATTGAAGCTATTTATTGAATGAAGACACTACATTAATTTCTGGGTCAGCCTGTAGAGGAGTGTTCAAGTTCATTTCAGTTTTCCTTTGTTTTTGGTTGTCAATTATTGTACCTATGAACTCTTGTATTCTGCTCTTTCAAGCAACCACCATCAAGTTAATGCAAGAAACTACCGGCACTACCAGAAGGATTAGCAAGCTAGGATGAATGCCGTGCTACCAGAACATGGTGAAGCATGAACCACTAGCCTATTAAAAAAAAGGAAAAGCAGGACCAAGCATGCCAAGCAATTACCTTCGATGTCTGCTGGATGCAGAAGAGATGAAGATGAACTGCTGTGAACTCTATTCCCTTCACACCTTCCCCGCCACCAACAAGTCACAGGCTCGCCTGTGCAGCTGCACCACATGATTCATCATGCCCACTTTCTCACTGCATAAAAGAGAAACATACACTGAATTACTGCCAATTTTCCTATGGATAAGACAAATCAAACCTAATATTCTGTTTCTTAAATGTAACAGAAAAGATGTAGGCCAACTGATTATGAGTTAGAATAGGAACAAGCTGAAGAACAAAATGTTTTTTGAAATTGCTACTATCTAGAGCTCAACAAATCTTCTACTCTAACTAGAGGTCATCAAATCTTTTGATGGCCTGAGGTGCTTCGACCAGAGTAGATACTAACTTAAACAGCAAAGAGAGAATAAATACCCTACAAATGTCCGTGTTAGATTTCAGTAACAGTACATAAACAACTAAATTGTTTGCTGAGACATGGAGCCACAACTGAGAAGCCTCCTATTACATAATGGAGTCAATTATAGTGTTGATACATAGACACATCCAAACCTGATAGTTTCTGGATCCGACATCAGGGCAAAGGCAATTTGATGGGTATCTATCTGAACTGGAGAGTTGGAGAATAGAGCATCTAAGTTCAAATTTCTTGCCTGTTCAGTTGGGGCATGACGATAGGCGACAAAGATACTTTGACTGGAGCTCGATCTACTTACTCTGAGAAAATTAAGACTTGTATGGGATCAGGGGCAGAGCAGGAGAAAAATAAGCCGATGCACATCTGTAAGATGCACACAAAAATATCCAATAAAAAAGGTACTACTAACTAGCAACCTGTTCCGCAACTCTTGGAAGTCTTTGGTAACTTACGAAATAGTTTTTTTGGTTCAAATTATCAAGTAAAAAGCAAGTTCTGGTGCTCTCGATATTGACTGAACTTAGGTAAAGTCATCTTTTCATCTGTGTCTATTTTTCACTGAATATTGTATAATAAGTTCAATGCGGCAAAATTCACTAACTGCAAACTGAGCCTAGATAAATAACACACATGATAGACTGAATGATTGTTGGTGATTCATCCAAATTAAAACCTTAACAAGATTAACATCAGCTTGGCATTTAGCAAAGAGAAAAAACAAACATACTGATGAACTGAATTCTCTACTTCTCACAAGACCCACAAGAATAGAATTGAGATAGATTTAGGGGTGACCGGATGAGGAGGGGAGGAGATGGGAGAAGTATTTACCACTAAGTGAGAAATTACAAAATCAAAATGACTTCACATCATATTGAGGTAGGATGTAGGCAGGTGGCTGATCTGGTCCGACGGCTTTGTGCTTGGCGCCTGTGCGGAGGTTGAACATCAAACTGAACAAGACCTGCGTCCGCTCGAGGAAGCACGTGTTGATCGATGGACTCCTGTCAATTCATTCCATCTAGCATTTATACATGACCGGTTGTGCACAAATAAAATAGACTTGCTGCATCATGGAGTATATCATAAAAAAAGTGTGAGATTTTTGAGAATTATGGCAGCAGATAAGACAGGACAGAAAAACGAGTTAGTAAGCTGCATAAACTTATATACCTATGATCAAATCAACTGACAAAACACTGTACTATGAGTGCTCTGAAGGAGAGTGCCAATGGATATTCTTGAGCTTGTACTTCATCCCATCGATCTGCACCGTCCCAGCAGCATCTTTGGCAGTTGCATCAATCGATTATACAGAAGAATAACACGGTGGATCCAATTAGATAAAACTGTATACATGCAGTAAGAGGAATTTCTCTGTGTATAAACTTAAAAAAAAACTAAAAAAAAAGATGCAAATGGGGCCACTAGCAAAACCACCTGGTAACTTATACACTCAATAGATTTTCCAAGTAGGGAGAGTTGAAAGCCTTCAAGAGTCAAGACTAAGGATGCAAGCGGGGCTTGTTACGGCCAGCCCGCACTTGCCTACAGAATTTCTACATACACAGGTACTCACATTTGACATAGTTTATTATCTTCAGATAACCATCCCTTTTGCTGGATATCTATGTACAAGGACAGCACGATGGCACTACAGGTAGCTGAGGTAATCATCATGTTTAAATACCAAAATACTTTGACGGGTACTAAGGGACATCATGGACTAGAATTCCTAACTGAAGAATTACAACATCAAAAGCTACTCTGAAGTTAGTTTTGAGTCCAAGATTGAATCGTCTGGCTGATTCAAAAGACCGTGAAGCTAAATTGAGCTCTGCTACTAGAACACTGCACATAGGCGAAAACTGATGAGGCGAGAGCTTACGGTAAGATGTAGTTCCTGGCGAGCAGGAAGTAGATTGTCCAGAACTGCGTATCCTTCATGTGGCGTGGGCACAGATCATGCCGGATCTTAGCGAGTTCTTGCAGGGATCACAAATTACAGTAGCGAGTTCCTGCAGGGATCACAAATTACAGTTTGAGACTTTAGAGCCATCTCTAATCGGCGAAGAGGAGGATGAGATCCCGGGAGACCTTACCTTGGCTCTGGCGAGAACGAGGGTGGTGTGCCGCTGCTGCCAGTCCGAGAGCTCGCCCGCCGCGGCCACCGCCTCCGTGGAGCCACCTGCCAGACAACACGGCACGTCACCGTCAGCAATCGAGACCGGACGAGTAGGGGAGCGGAATCAATGGGGGAGGAGAGGAAGGAGGAGTGCCTTGGTGAAGCTGGAGAGCGGACGACTTG
>NC_041381.1:34364488-34378403 GCF_002162155.2 Triticum dicoccoides | reverse complement strand
CCTCCTCCTCCTCCTCCTTCCGCCCCGAGGCCGCGGCGGGTTTGCTTGGGCCAGCTCCGGCGTTGGCGCTGCCGCCGCTCGGCGGCTGAACGACCATGTGAAAGGGGAGAAGGCCATCCATCGGCAGGGAGAAGGCTGGGACGGGATGCGTCCGGCGACGGCGATCTGATGGATACGGCGGCGGCGGCCGGATCCGCGTGGCAGGCTGGAGAGGAGGAATGGACCCACAGCAGGGAAAGATGGATCTATAGCTGGCCAAACGGGCGGGCCCGGCCCGGCATGGCACGGCCCATCCTAATCGTGCCTGGCACGGCACGGCCCGCCAAGGCACGGTTATTATACGGGCCGTGTCGTGCCGGCCCGCGTGCTGCAGCCTGCAGCCCAGGCACGGCCCAGTTAGTAAACGGGCCGGCACGTTGGTCTGTTTAGCACGGTGGGCTGCATAATTTTAGCCTGTTATTTGACGCACTAAGCGTTTTTTAGCCTATTTTTACATGTTGGACCATATATATAAAAAAACGTAATCGGGTCGTGCCGTGCCGGCCCGCGTGCCCAGCCTCCAGGCCCAGGCACGGCCCAGGGCGTGCCACGTGCCTGGCCCGGCCCGTTTAGCCCGTGCCGTGCCTGGCCCAAGGCGGGCCGTGCGGGCGTGCTCACGGGCCGGCCCGAAAAAACCGGCCCATTTGGCCAGCTATAGATGGATCCATGGAGCCAAACCTGGATTGGCGGAGGAGAGGAGAGACTCCGGAGATGATGGACCCACGGCATGGGTGAGTTTTTTTTAAGGAGAAAGGCTTTCATGGCTAGCTTTATTAATTTAAACATTCGCTACATAGAAATCGGGAAATAAGTTTGAGAGGTGGGTCCGAGCACAGAGTTGTCGCTTCTTCAGCTTGGTGGGCTTGCTTCCCGCGCTACAAAATGGTGAACGTCAATCCGAAACACTCGGACCATAGGCCGGTGATCTTATGGGTGGACGATAGTGGGCGTTCGTCGGACAGAACGAGGGGTACACAGGTCTAGGGCATGTTTGGTTACATTGCCAATCCAGCCTGGCCCGGCGAGCCTGGCTCTAGTGAGCGGGTTTGAGGGGATGCGGGCCAAAAAAACCCAAATGCACATAGTTTGGTTGCCTGCATGCTCCTAGTTGCATGAAACAACCATTTTTGACCCGGCATTTGGTTGCCCGCATTGCATTAGGCGCACATATGGCATGGTGTTTGGTTGCAACCTGCATAAGGTGTTGTCATCACTTCTAACTAGTGGTGAGCTTACACACACAATTTGAACATGTAGCGCCAGCTAGTTAAACAAATGACAGTTTATCCTAACTACTATCAAATGACAGTTCAAATTATTAAGAGCCATTGGTTAAATAGTGGGTAGTTCATCGGTGTTGCTGCTACCAGATCTTCCTCTTCCTCTTCTTCTGCTTCTACTGCTGCTGCTTCTTCTTCTTCCTCTTCTTCAAATCCTACACTGATCTCTATTAAGCCACATTGCCTCTGCCCACTCCAACCTTTTGTTCTTCCAAGCGTCATTGTCAAATGCCTCCACACCATGGCCGGAGCTAACGACATCGTCAGGCTTGACCTCTTCCTCCTCAGGCACGTGTTCATCAAAGCCCCATTGGAGGATCCAGTTATGTAGAATGCAACAAGTAAGAACAAGGTTAACCTGAGTGGAGTATGGGTGGAATGGCTTCTGATCCAGGATCTTAAACCTATTCTTCATAGCTCCAAATTCCCTCTCAACAGTTACTCTAAGGCTCCTGTGTCTGAGATTAAACAGCTCCTGTGCAGTCCTAGGATAGTTCCTATCAGAGAACTCGTTGAGATGGTACCTTGTTTTCCTGAAGGGTGGAAGAATACCCGGCCGACATGCATAGCCATCTCCAAGGTAGAACTTGCCGTCGGGGATGTTGATCCCATCAGGCCGACTCATGCTGTCAGTGAGAATGTTAGCATCATGCGCTGACCCCTTCCAGACAGCCAGCACATATGTGAACTTCAGATCAAAGTCAACAGCAGCAAGCACATTTTGGCTTGTGTAGTGCTTCCTCCCCCTGTATGCTGCAGACTGTGACCTAGGAACTCTGGCAGTGACATGAGTACCATCTATTGCCCCAATGCAATCCTGAAAATGGCATCACAAGCCGTGCGTTAGTGCTTAACTTGAACAATACAAGCATATCAAGCCATGAAAAGTGTATATTACCAATGCTCACCTTGAAGTATGGATACCATCGTGGGCTTCCGCGAATCTTGGGTGGAGTCTGACCAGATGGTCTCCTGATCATCTCTCCTCTAAGCTCCCCAATAGCAAAAGGCGCTTGCTTGAAGTACCTAGAGATGGTCTCCATTGATCTCCTGAACGTGTTGTGAATGACCCTGAACCTCTGGTTATGGCCAACAACATGGAGGAACATGGCCACTTGCTCTTCGACACTGGTGTTGATGCTAGCAGCCCCCTGCTCCTGAAGGTCTCGACAAGCCTGGAAAATGGTGCTCTTTCCATTCGAAGCATCCACAGAGCCTCGATGTCATTTGCAGTTGTAGATGTAGTTCAGATTTTGGATCCTCTCCTGTTCCCGGAGAAACAATGGACCATAGCAGATCAAAGGTCTCCCAACACACGAACAACTCTCTGGTGCACGAACATGGCCCATGCCTGAATCACACTAATCAATGTTGTTGCCTGGATTATCAGCCTCATCCGTGCGTCCATAACATAGTCGACATCGACGGTTCGTTCAGTGGGAAATCGATCCTACACCGAGCCTAACGGCCTAAGCACCGAGCTAACAAAGGGGGAGGGGGTGCTGCTTACCGGCATCGAAGACGACGACGGCGTAGGGGGAGCCATGGCACAGACTAGGTCGACCAAGCGGTGGCCAACAGCAAGGGGAGCACCAGATCCGCCGCAAACGCCGCCGCCTCTTCCACCGCCGAAGCCGCCTCTAGCGCAGATATGAAATCGCAGCCGCCGCCGATGGTGAGGCAGTAGGGAAGAAAGGGGGGCAGTGGCTATGGGTGAGCTAGTGAAAGGGGGTGAGGCTAGATTTGGCGCCGGGACGACGCGCCATATTTCCATCCCCCGCCATCGCCCCTCGCCCTCGCCCTCGCCTCGCACCCGCTCGTGCGACCTCGCACCGCACTCAGCCTGGCTCGCGAGAAACTGCCGATCCGAGCGTTTCCAGCGAGGCAGGCTCTAGGCTGCTTTGAGAAGCGTGCGATGCAGGCCCAACAGTAAAACCAGGCAACCAAACAAGCCTCTCCCTTCCCATGCGGGCCTGGTGAAAGTGCATTCTTGCTCTTAAGAATGTTTTTTATGTTGATGACAAATTTACATATAGGGGACTAACCTTGTTTGCTAAGTAAATACACAGGTCATCGGTCCTCTGGTTTTGTATTGTGCATCATGATCACATCATATAAGATATTACTCAAGCAATTAATCAATGAGGAAAGGAGCAAAGAAAGACGAAGCATCGTGCTCTCTTATATATTTCTTGAGTAATAGGGATCCCACACTATTAAGAGGGGATCCTAGGTGTAGGTTCAAGGCTTGCTCATATTTTTCCTCTCAAGTAGTTTTTCACAAAAGACCAAAATCCCTAGCAAAACCCCTTAGCCAAAACCTACCTTTTTCTCTTCACTCTCTTTATAAGTTGTCTCCATAGCCGGATCATCCGGACTTGGCCCCGGATCATCCGGTGCTGGATCCGGATCGTCCGGACAATGCATCCAGGGAGCATTGTTTGACACTGATTGTAGCCGGATCATCCGGACCTACCCCGGATCATCTGGACCTTGTCCCGGATCGTCCGGATAATATCACCTCTTTCATCACAGAAGTTTGGTGGATGTAGCCGGATCGTCCGGTCGTTCATCCGGATATCCGAGCGTGTGACCAGATCATCCGGGCTGCCCTCCGGACTGTCCGGCCTCCACGCAGCTCTTCTGTTATCACTTTCATCCGGGTCCTTAGCCGAAGCATCCGTACTTGTGGCAGGATCATCCGGATGGTCCTCCAGATCATCCGAGAAGTCCACCTATGCTCAAAACGGCTCTATTCTGTTGTGGGTATATATAGCTCCTTACCTCTTCGAGATAAGGTTGAACACTCCACTCCAACACGCCCCAAGAACACCAGTGCTCTCTCTCTCTTGCTCATCCATGAAATCCTAGATCCCAGTTTGATTCTTGAGAGTTTGAAAGAGTTGTTCCAATCAAAAGAAAGATCTTCTCCCTCTCCTTCTTGTGACGGAAGCAAATCGTGATTTGAGCAAGTCTTGGGCTTTTCCCCCTCGGATCTTATTACTCTTGGAGGTTGGAGACTCCTAGGCGGTAGGAGTCTTTCATAGAGGAATCGACCATTGTGATTACCCCCGGAAAAGTTTGTGAGGGTTTGGAGACCACCCCAAGGTCTACCACTAGTGGTTGAGAAACGCCTTCATGGTGTTGTCTCAAAGGGAGAATAGGGTGAGCCTTCGTGGTAACATCCTCCTCTCTAACGGTGACGTAGCTTCCCTCCAAGGAAGTGAACATCGGCATACAATCATATGCCTTTCTAATTTATTTCTCTTAAACTGAATATGAAGTATACTGAAAAATTATGTATGAGTTGCTACAATTAACCAGTCTTATTTCACGTGAAATTGTAATCAAGAATATTGATTGTAGATGATCTGATATTATATTTGACTAATCAAATAAATAAGTAGAACATGGGAATGGAAAGGCATACACATCCTAGAGGAAAGATCTGCAGCTCAGCGCTCAGCATCACCTACGGTCTGACAGAGCTGATACAATTTTCTACTGGCGCAACCAGCAAGCTTATACACAGGGTGATCACACTACAGTCAGCGCTTAAGTTTCAACAATACTGTAACAGGAGGTATTATATTATACTCCCTCCGTTCCTAAATATAAGTCTTTGTAGAGATTCCACTATGAACTACGTACGGATGTATATAGATACATTTTAAGTGTGGATTCATTCATTTTGCTCCGTACGTAGTCCACCCAGTGGAATCTCTACAAAGACTTACATTTAGGAACGGAAGGAGTACATGTTTGGTCAAGACAGGACTCAATATGGTTATGAGACAAGTCAAAGCAAGGAATTGCACATGGAAATGAAGTGCTAAACAGATGTAAGAGCCAATGTAGTTCCAAAACATTTTCCTCTTGATATAGTACCTGCACCATTAGCCAGAGTGGAATCTGGGTGATCCTGAATGTAGAGAAAGCTCAAGCGGATTTACTGAAACAGGAAACTTATTCGATGTCCATGTTTCTGCATCTTGGGCAGGTCCTGGATACTTTCAGAAGAGATAGAAGATGCAGAAACATGAGAGTCAGATGTTGAAGTTCTATCTCAAGGACCCTACAGAACAGGCACAATTAATATGTGGTCCCCCAACAAAGTTTGACGAAACACATTATTTTTTATCAGAGAAAATGCAGCTTTTAGAACATCCACCTGAGACACAGTAGATGGAAAATGACTATCACAATAGCACTCTAGTTAATTCCGGTCAAAAAATAGCACTCTAGTTAAAGAGAAGAACCAAGTAGTACTTTTCCTGCGACTGAAGAATCTAACCAGGGAATTTAAGTAAGATTCATTTTGAGAATTCAAGCAATGATCTATGAATCTCCATCGAGACCTTCCACATCATGTACTATAGTTTCACCCAGCACCATATCCATACATTTTATACATCTTTTTGAACGACTCCATACTCCATACCATTAGGGATGGCACCCGCAGGGTTTGGGTACGGGTGGAGTTACCCCATACCCTTACCCACCCCCCTTGAACTTACCCATTACCCGTACCCATACCCGTCAACGGGTACAATTTTTCCCCGTACCCATCACCCGACAGGGTAAATGGGTAACCACGGGTGAAAATACCATGTGTGCACACATCAAATTTAGCAAGAAATAATCATAAACGGCATCACACAATGCTCATATATACGTACATCATAACATCTCTACGTATCGTCTATATACAAAAAAAATCTTACTCATCACAACATCTATATACATCACGTATAGGCAGAAATCATGCTTATATGGACGAGGAGCACTGAAATCATGATTCACGATTCACATATATACATCATAACATCTCTATGTATCATGTGTATACAAAAAATCATATTCATCACAGCAGTTACATACATCATGTATAGGCTAAAAGACACATCATATCATCACATCATCTATACATCTACATACCACCTACGAATGCATCACACAATTTATATAGAAAATAAAACTACAAGATCAAATCATACACAAAATTGAAACTCACTAAGCAACAATAGCCTTGGCTCTTGTTCATGTGCTTGGTGGCAGCAGAGAATCAACTAAGTGGGTTAGGGCGAGGTGGACGGCTTGACGTGTTGCGAAGATGATGCGCCTTGGATACCGAGGCAGGAGGTACAGGTCCTTTACGTTGGCCAGGGGCTTGGCCCTTTCCTGGCGGAAGGAGAGGGATGGCACCATCCAACGATGGTGTTGCGCCGTGGTGGTCGCCGCCGTCCGACTCAGTCCGTGTGTGAGCGTGAGCTGCATCTCCTTCTCCTCGTCACTGTCCATGCAAAAGTTATGGTCCTCATCCCCAAGGTCCATGGCGTCCGAGCGGCTGGTAGCGCTGGCGACGGCGAGGCAGCGAGCAGCTGGAGCGTTGGCGGCGGGGGCTAGCGATGCCTGAGGAGGCAAGGAGACCAGGAGATGGGGAGGATATCAATCTCCGTCTCTCTGAATATGGAACGTGACCACGTATTGATTATTTACCTAAGCGGCTAAGCCTAATCACGTTAATCACGCAGAGAAAACGAGATATATGGGATTCCTTTTATCTTCCTTGTACGTGCGTGCGTGGGTGGGCAACATAGAATGATTTTGTGCTTTCAAAAAAAACATAGAATGATTTTGTGGCAAGTTAGATTAGATAAATGAATAGTGAAGGCCCACCTAGCAGATTTTATGCGGGTATATGGGTACACGGGTATGGGTTATGCTATCCCGTACCCGTACCCGTACCCACTGTACCTGATGGGTTTAATATTTTTTCATTAATATACCCATGGGTAATTTTTTATCCCATACCCTTACCCTAAGCGAGTTTGCATAAAAGATTGGTAATGAGTACCCATTGCCATCCCTACATACCATCAACGAGTAGTTTCCAAAGGCAAAAATAATAATAGATAAAATATACCACCAGACTTGGTGAGTACACAAGCGAGTTTGCACAAAAGATTATTGTTGATTTCTTATGCAGGTACCCTAAGCGAGTTTGCATAAAAGATTTTTTATCCCATACTCACTTCATTTCCAAATAATCTTTTATGCTCAACTACGAGTTATAGTCACAAGAAACTGATAATGTTGATTTCTTATGCAGGTACCAAGCGAGTTTGCATAAAAGATTATTTGGAAATGAAGTGAGTGTGTATAAAACAATAAGCAAATGGTCTACTGGACTAAATTGTTTCTCTAGCTATCTTTTCTTTATTATCAAGCAACAACTATTAGTTGGGTAAATAACAAGCAGGTGCCTGTAAGTGAAGCTGGAAGGACGCTATGATGGATATAGTTCTGAATGTATTTTGATATGAGATTATTTCCATGGCAAGATAGCTGCATGGGATTGACAAATAATTCTGAAGCACAATTTGTATGACACTTCTAGGGGTTTTGTGGTGTTGTGTTTCTTTCTTTTCTGGCTTATTAGATAAAAATATATGGTCATATACTTGATTTAATTGAGATTTGATTATTTAAAGGACATTATGCAATGCTTGCTATTTCCCTACAGGAGACCCACTCCCTCGAGCCTTTGGGGTCAGGCAGTGCGCTAATTCCGCGTCTCCCTCCAATAAGTGAAACCATTGGTTGCTCCCTACTTCCTTGGCATAGTAGATTCACTTGATAAATGAGTTTTCAGAAAAAAGAGAAAAGCTTGACCAGGTGAGTTTACAAAGTTTGGTCATGATTAATGTCAAGTTGCTTATGGTTTACAAAGTTTGGTCATGATTTTTTCTTTGTATATTGACTTCTCTTCTTCTGGGAGGATGCCAACTGATATACTTCTTTGTGATATTCAGCAGTGAAGAGCAGCAGGCCGCAATTATCTCTCGTGGTAGTTTCCATATTTTTTTTATAGAGGAGAAACAAGACAGAGGAGAGCCAAGTAGTGGAGGGGCCAAGGGAGGACCTCAAAATTTAGGAAAAAGATCCTAGATCAATCTGACCTCCTTGGTGAGGAGGGGAAGATGGAGGAGGCTCTCGGATCTCAATTGGCTCGGCTTCAACGGCAATCATCTGCGCACCATGAGAATAAAGATCAAACCTTGGCAACAGAAACCACGGGAAACGTGAAATTCTGGACTGAACAAAAAGACATAAGTTGGGGAGAAATTTAGGTCGCTAGACTGCTGAGCTCCTGCATATGCATGATTTTACAAATGTGATACCTCGGTGCTCCCTTCAGTTTTGAATGACTCAAAGACCATTCTGATCCCTCTAGCAAACATGTTAACATAACTACATGCGCAATGCATTTCTAAACCATTAACCAAAGCATTCATGCACTCAGAACTAAAAGCATCAAATTGTTCTGTTCTAAAATATTTAAACATCTGCACTTTGGTACAGCTGCAACTTGGTGACATGAACTGAATTATGGCTGAAGAATAAGAAAGTAGAACCTAGAAAGATCTACCATGCATACATAACAAATCTGAACAAAAATAACGAACACTGATGATTCCAAGCAGCGCATAGCAAAACCATTCTTTTGAAATATAAGACGGGGTCATTTTTTTTATGTACTGTATATTAGTGCCATTACTTTATACAGCAGATATCAAATCAAGCAAAAGTGGGTAGAAATCAGTAGAAGTGGACAACAAAAGTCAGCAGCCCATCACCTTGCAATATATATAGAACATACTTTCACCGACCATCATACCGCTAAACAACAAGACTCATCGGCCATCCACTTGAATTATTATTCTGCAACAAAACAAAAGAAAACACACATAGAACACCAATTAGAAGGGCTCCTACACACCAGTCAATAGTGTATATGTCAACAAAAACAAATCATTTGGTCATTCATCAGGCGGATGGTGTGCATTAGGTTGGGCCTGCTTACACGGTACAGAGACATTTAGGCTACACAAATCTTTAGAGAGAGATTAGGAGTGCATGGAACAGAGGGGAAGCTCACCTTGGCGTCTCCCCAAAATTTGCCCATGGTTGCCTGTGCCCGCAACCTCGCACATGCTGCTATGCAGAGGAAGAGGCATGGAAAAGGAGGTGAGGGTGGAGGCAGAGGCGGCGCTGCCGCTCACGGCACAGCAGAGGCGAACCGGGACGCCTCCCTGGCCGGCTGGCAGCGCAGCCTCCACGAGGGCCGGCCTACTCCTTCACCCTGTCGCCGACCTCCTCCCTCTTCCCTGTAGCTTCACCACATCGCCCCTGCCCATCCACCCCACCATCGACCTGAGAACAAACATGGCCGGGTTACTGCAGAGGCATTCTGCCGAACATGTTGCATGCAGGCAAACGGAAGGAAGACTAACCTCAATGCAAAAGGCAGAACGGCGGACAGCGAAAATGGAGAGCGCGGCCTCTCTCCACACCAGGTAGCATTCGCCGCACGGAACAGACCCAACACCGCGGCGAAGGCACGCGCCCTAAGCGGACGACTCAACCCGCCAGCGGGTGAAGGCCACCCGCGCAAGAGAGGGACGCGCAGGCTCGGCGCACGCTCCGGAGAAGCGGGCTCCACGGCACGGCGCTCGCACGTCCGGTTGGTCCAACCGTACAGCCACGGCGAGCCGCATGGCAGTACACCAGGATGAGACAGGAGGACCAGGTGTAGGAGTCAGCCTCGCACGACGAATCGACAGGGCCAGCCAACAACTTCCTCCAACCCCGGACGGAGGGGCTGGACACAGATCGAACAAACACCACCCGCCGACGCGTAGGACGCAGTGGCGGAGCCAGGAATTTGGTGGTGGGTATTCTTGTATATATATATATATTTTGGCTCAAGCAACATAATAGAACAATAAATATGTACAGTAAGAAGGCAATACCAATGACTCAACGACTAATCTATCCACCAGTCGACTGTTCATTTGCTTCAAATCCGCACGACTCGACAGCCGTTCGATCCGGATCCAACGGACCGCGTCGCTCCTGGTGCGCGCAACGCGGGTGGCGGTAGCCGTTACCATCGATGTGTGTCGCTGACTAGTGGGTCCACTGGAACCGCCCATATCGCCCAATGCCACGATCCCCACTCGCCCCCTCTTGCGTTCGCCCGCACTACTTCTTCTTCCTCTGATTCCGGCCTCTCCATTCGAATCTCCTCTCGCTCCCCTCCCCCTCGTGCGCGACGGTTGCTGCTGGTGGCGCGTTCTGGTTCACGGCGGACGTCGACTGGTGGATACGGTGAGGAACGCATTCCCCGCGCCTTGTTTTCCTTCTCTTTTTGCTCCGCCGCTCTGGTCCGCCGTTGATTTAGGTTGGAGGCGTCGAATCTGGTAGATTGTTGTTCCTATTAGGTTAGATTAAGGCCGGCTTCTAATTTCTGAGTCGAAGTTGAGTAGCGCATCCCCATTCCCCCACCCATCCACCCGCCCCGCTCTGTATTTCCTGTTGCTCCGCCTCCATGCTTCGCCGTTGATTTTTGGTGCTCGGACTCTTTGATTCTGGCGGTCGTTGTTGCTATTAGGCTAGGTTATGTCGCCTTCTAAGTTCAGTTTGAATATGGTTCGGACATCTGGTTTAATTTTGTGGTAATCGTGGGCGTGGATAGGTCTTAGTGGTGGTAAGTGTGGTTGGTTCTAATAGGGATTTTGTTATGGTGTTACTGTTGTGGATGTGGTTGTTTAGGACATCCAATAATGTTTGGTGTTTATGGATTTCAAGTTGTGCATCAGTGGATGAGGATTTAAAAAGCAACCCTAAGTTTTTTCACATAATGTTGTTTTATGTTGGTTTTGTTAGATGCGGTTTGTCCATTGATTAGGCTTTTGTGCTGCTCCAATTAGCTTGTTTACATTGCTTGATTTGCTTGTTATGTTTTGTTCCGTTCAATTATCATGATGTCTATATTGAACTTACCAACTATATTGCACTCAAATTACCAGATGCTTTAAACTCTGTTATTTATCAGTGTTGTCTTGTTATGGTTGAATTATCATGGTGATGGTTTTACACTTACCTCTGTCATCTTACCGTAGTTACCATAAGTTTTTGCTAGACTAACTATATGTAGCACAACGCTTATTTCTCATTCATTTTGTTTTGGTTGGGTTATTAATGAGCATGTGTGAATGCTATTTCTTATCATTGGTAATTTGGTTGTAACTTACCAATTGCATTGTGCCTCAATTATCAGTCTCACATGCTTTTTATATACTTGTGCTATCTGTTTTACTTTTTTTAGCATGTGCGACCAATTTGCAGTTTGCTTGTTTCCTTTTATCAGCTGTATTATTGCTTTGTCAAACACTGGTTTTATAAACAATGTATTCATTTTTTCCTACGTGTCAGGGAGACAATGCCGAGGAAGCGTAAAGGAGATGGCGATGGAATCGATGATGTTCCTTGGAAAAAGGCGAAACGCCCTCCTCCGCGGAACAGAGCCTCACCCAGTTCGCTTCTTCTAGCATGCAAGGACATGAATGATGACAGGAAGGGTGCCATTGATGATATGGATTTAACTAGCCTTCGAAATATTCAATGTGACCATCTATTCAACAATCTCAGTGTGTGGCTTGCTGATCTCTACGACCCCAATTCGCGTGAGGTGGTCGTACCAGGCCGAGGCAGGCTTCCGGTCAATGAAGAATACGTGCATCGTGTTATGGGTGTGCCGCGTGGAGGGAATGATGTCCCTTACAACCTCCCATCTGAAACTGATATTGAGTTAGGGCTTGAGTTGTTTGGCGAGCTCGGATATGCCCCTAAAATGACTGATCTTGTTGATCTCATAAAGGGTTCTGAAAATTCTGATGACACTTTCAAGCGTATGTGGCTTCTGCTTGCGGGGAATACAGTCATTGCCCCGACCACCTCCAACAAAGTTAGCCCCCGTTGGTATGCTGTGCTGGTAAGTTTTTTTGTGAATATGTCATTTTCTTTCTTGTGTGCCTGATAACTTTTATATATGTCAGTGTGATAACTTTCATATTTTTTGTGGTGCATTCGGTGAACTTCAGTGCTGTTTTTTATATTGCAGCGTGACATCAATGGTGTTAAGAATCTCAATTGGTCCAAATTTATTGCTGATGAACTGCACAAGGCGCTGTTGAAACGCAAGCCTACCAGGGGTTGCCTTCTTTTCTACAATGTAAGTGACGATGCTTTCCTCTTACCTTCTCTTTTGTCATTTGTCATTTTCTTTGTCATTTTGTGGCTGATTTTTGTAAGTGTTTACCATGGCGCTTCTGTTTTTCTTATCAGCTATTGTACATTCATGCGATTGATCTTTCTGGACTTGGCATCGAACTGCCTGATGGTCCTTTTCCCATCAATGTATGGACAAAGAAGCTGATAACTCTTGTCCTCAACAAGGATGTTCAGGCTGACAAAGTTTCTTTCGGGAAACTACCGGTAATATATATCTATGTTTTTCAGTTCACAGTCTGCTTTTCAACTGCATTTTATTTTCATTGTTTGTTTGTTGTTACTTATCTGTGATGGCTACATTTTTTTCCAGTTGAAGCCTGAGTTTGGCATGAATTTCTGTCTCTTTGGTGATGTGGAAGGTCTTGACAAGTTTATGCGTGTTCATACTGCCCCAAGCTGTAGTGAAGAGGTGAGCATGTAACCTAGTTTCTTGATCTTTTTCTTTTGCTATTTTATGTTCTTTCATTGGCTGATAAATTATTTTTTGCACCCATTTGTGGTTACCCTGATTTGTTGCCAACTTGTCACTCTTTACTAATCTGGATGATTTCCATTGTGGCATATCCTCTATATAAAATATAATTATGATGCAACCATGTGATAATTATTAGTGCAATGCCTTGATAACTTTGCAGCATTTCTGTGATAACTTGATATCATGATAACTTTTGGTTGCATTTATTATGATGATTGTAGCATTCCTGTGATAACTTGATATTCATGATAACTTTTGTTGCATTTTTGTGATAACTTACTAGTTATTTCCATTCTTTTTTCATTTTTTTATGTTGAACAGAAATTTGCCAAATCAACTCAGATAGTTGCTCGATTCACGTCCGCCATGGCTGGCATCCTAGGCAATCTTGTGGAATCATTCACCGCTTTAGATGATGAGGGCCATTCACATGCATCTCGTCAGCTAGACGCTGGATTGAACGTTATCTCCTCTGCCGCCCGTACGACGTCAAGGACTACGCGTCATCGCAAGGCAGGCGGACAGAAAGTGCTGGAAAGAATGTGGCTGAAGATTCTGACAGCGATGACGATTATCACGGAGGCGATGATTCTGATTCTGACGCTGACTCCGATGATGATGATGATGACTATCGAGTTGTTCATCGTCGCCCTAAAGATCCTTTTGTTGCTTCAGGCAGTGGTACCGTGGATGTAGACATGGGCAGCGGTCCAGCTGATGATGAGACCACACATCTTGATGGTGCAACTGTCAAAGCCCATGATGGCACAGGACCAAATGTTGAAGACACCCCTGTCCGCCCTGTCGGCGATAACCTCGTTGAGTCTCAGATCTTACTCACTGGAACATCTCATGCAACATCCGTCGAATCAGGTGATCAAGGGCTTAGCCAGCAAGGTCTGACAGACACGCAAGCTGAGGCGGCCACTGACTCTTCTGTCAAGTGGTGCCGTGCTGAGCTTTTGAAAAATTTGGCTTACCA
>NC_041381.1:34329639-34364205 GCF_002162155.2 Triticum dicoccoides | reverse complement strand
CACCAGCTGTGCCTGCCAGCCCATCGCAAAGGCCGTCTTCACCAATTGCACTGTCAGCATCTGAGATTCATGAAGCTGTGAAGAAAGTTGTGGTCCAGGAGCTTGGTATACGCGTGGCTGAAAAGGGAACCGGTGCCTCCGTCCCACTGTCCACTTTGCAGAAGGAGGCCCCACGCAGGTGAATTATTATTTTCCAATGTCCTTCTTATCAATTATGTGCCTGAAACAACATGGTAAATACAGTCGTTTGTTTAAGGTAGTTTGGGTAATTTCATGACGGCGATCAACTTGCTTATTTTTCATCTGCAGGGCCCCCAGCAAAGAATCTGTTGCTGCTAAGGATTCAGGGATTGCACCAGTGAAAAGGTATTCAAATTGTTACTTTCGTTTATGTTCAGCAGTTATTTTGTTCTTGTTGTCTGATAACTCATGTTGATGAACATTGATAACTCAACTTTGCCCCCCTAGTAATTTAGAGTTACCAATCTTGATAGTTGTATGTGCTTGTAACATTTGGTTATTTTTTTCATTCAGTGCACCTATGAAACAAGTTGTTGCTGCTAAGGGTTCTCCAAGTGAACCAGGAAAAAGGTGTTCACATACCTATCTAGTTTGCAGTTATTCAAAAATAATTGTTGGTTTTTTTGTTCATATGATTTGATAACTTTATATTTATAGTCCTTGATTACTTTGTAATTTTTTCCCTGGATGCTACTTATACCTGAAGTATGTGACATCCTTTTTTGATTGAAGCATGTGGTAACTCAGGTTTAACAACATGTGTAATCTCACTACTACCCTTGTGTATCGATTTTTTCAGTCGCTCAAAAGATAAAAGTGCAGTGAAAAAGGTGAAATTCGCCAAGACTAGATCCTCTCCACGACTAAGGGCAACATTGTCGCAGACAACGTCATCGGAGACAACAGAAGTTATCCATCTTGATGAATCTCCCACGGCGACATCTCCGTCTGAAAAAGCAGCAGCATCTAGCGAGGGTGCATCTGATGCTGTTGCGGCGACATCGGCTGGTGTTTCTGATGACGCTGTTTTTCAGCTAGCTGCAGCGGCAACTGTTACTGCTGCTGTTGAAGATATCGCTAGTGTGGCTGTAGCTATTGAATGCGAAAATGAAGTCGTCCCTAATATAGCGCATGATGGAAGTGAAGGTAGTTCTGTTCGCCATCACATTTGTTTTTTGTTTCTTGTATTTTTATGATGTTTTTTGTTGACGATGTGTTTAATCTTTTTCCGATGTAGCTGAGAAAGTTGTGGGAAGTACCAGAGACAATATGCCTACTGATACGGCTACAGCTGGAGGTGAAAAGAATGATGCCGATAATCCTGTTGTCATAGGTTGGTAACTTAATTTTCTTATGTTGATAACTTGTCTGTCTAATACATGATAACTCAAGTTATTGTTTCTGGCACTAACAAATACAATGTCATCTACATGTTTTCCTGATGCCTTTTTTCCTTATTTGTGTATTACTTGTCATGTTTTGAAGCAGTAGCTGACCATGCATTGGAGTTGAGCACCCCTGGAGCTGGAAGCTACGATGGTAATTTTACGCCACCCAGCTGCTCTCTTGGGCTGGATGACATCTTTGGTGCGAGTCGTCAAGTGCCACCATCTACTGAAGCAACTGCAACGGCAAGCTGCACCAACGTTGGCTCAAGTACCACCTGCAGCACCAGAAGCACCTGCGGCGGCGCCATATGCTCAAGTACCACCTGCAGCACCAGAAGCACCTGTGGCGGCGCCATCTGCTCAAGTACCACCTGCAGAACCAGCTACTGGCCCTGACGCCGTTCTAGGGCTCGCAGCTCCTGTTGATGCTGACTCGAAGGGCAAGGCATTGATGAAAGTTACCAAGGCTCAACCGGTTGCTTGGGCTCCGCCACCCAACAACTCTGGTAAGTGAAGACCTTGTGTCTTCGCTTTTATGCCGTGAGAGTGATGGATTGAGATATGTCAGTGTTCATCGTATTGTTTTGTGCCTTGATGTGCTCTTTTTATTTATGTGTTTGGAACTTTCTATCATTCCGTGTGTATGGATGAATGTAATACTACTTATATGCTTTGTGTGATGTAAATGAACATATGTGCTTTCAGTACCCGTAATATATATTTCTGTTGTGTCCGCTACAATATTTTGTACGATGCTAGCATAGACGATAAGTCCATCCTCCTCCCCCCGGTAACTTTGTCAGTTTTGAAAGCCGATGTTATCTGTTACTGACTTTTAGTAAGCGCGTGATACGTACATCTCCTATCATTGCCTATTTATTTTCCTTAATTCATTGTCATGCTTACAAAACAGTATTGTACTCGTAGTTATTCATCTGAACTTTTTCATTACTCCTTCATTTTTTTCCAATCACCCTGATAACTCCATATGACATATCTTGGTAACTCAAATGTTCAAATCCTGTCAATTTATGATCCATTGACACAATAACTCCAGCCATATGCATTCTTTGCCAATTCTGGGCTATACAATTCTTTTTGGTCTTCCTTTTAACATGTTATGATGATTAGTTTATATCACAGCTGTTGCTCGTTATGCACCAGTGTTATCTAATTTGTTCCTTAAAAGGCCCATACATGTGTGCTGGTAATCCACATTCACATTGCATGGTATATTTTATATTGTGTTCCTGATAACTTCTTGTATCTTGTCTCAATTTTTAATACCTGATTTTTTTTGCAACAATTTATGTTGTTTATCACTACTGTTCATGTCCTCATCGCTGTTTTTTTATTTAAGTAACACCGGAAGCTGGTCGTGTGCAAGTGTATGATGTTGAGATTGACGATGATGAGGTTCTCATGTGGTGGGAAGAATTTGAACATGGCAATCCAGCATTAAAAGGGAAATCTAATGTTCAAATAGGTGATTTTTTTTCTGCTCCATGAACATTGCAACCCTTGCACAAACCACTTTCTTTGTTTTTTCAATTATGGACCACCACTTGATAATCAAAACATGTGGCAGTTGATATGTTTTGACCCATCACTTGATAATTCTTTCTCCCATCTGATGATAATTCATGGTTTTCCCTTTTTTCTGTTTCTACCAGACAACCCCCAAAGTCCAACATTTGTTACACCAGAGTTACCACCTCGCACAGAGCATTTAGTACGCAGTTCAACACCTAAATCCTTTATTCGGAAAGTTAGGGTCACCCACCCGTCCAAATACCTGCTCCCACCTTTTGCCACCCTCACACCGAGCGAGGAGGCAGAGTACGTTTACAATGAAGTTATCAAGCATACTACTGATTCTAACTCTAAGATTAAAGAGTATGTTTCCATCCTTTTTCTCATCTTTCTTAACACAAATCATTATTTTGTACGCCTTTTTTTAAAATGTATTTTTCAAATCTTTTTTTTTGTTTTTTGTAGTCTTAGGGTCATCAACATTGATGGTAGGTGGGTTACCCTTGGTGAGCTTGCCAATTGTGTGAAGGGAGTTGGGCAACTATCAACCAACATTGCCGAGTTACATGTTCGCGTTCTCCAGTATAAGGAAACGCCAAACAGGCTCATCTTCCCTTGGGTGCTCTCTGTGTATCTGTTGTTAGGAGACTTCAAATCCAAGTGTTTACTGAAGTATTTTTGACGGGACAAGTTTTACATTCTTAGTCACCAGGATCAGGTATGTTATGTTTGATGGATCTGGTAACTGTACAGTTAGTGTCTTGGTACTTTCCTGATAATATCATGTAACTTCCTGTTATTTGCGGATATTGTTTGTTCTTCATGTCATGATAACCTGTTTCATGCACACTGGTAACTTTTGACCTTTCTGCCCTGATAACTTCCTTTTCTAGTTGCCTCCCGTTGTGAATTTCATCACCATTTGTTATCTTGGTAATTTTGTTTCTTTTCCAACTACTTTTATGCTTACTGCCTTTTAAATTTTTTCAGCTGCTATTCCCTGCTTTGCAAAAGTTGGGCCGCGGTCCAGATGACGGGCATTGGTATGTGTTGTCACTAAATCTTAGGGCGAAGCGGTTTGAAGTTCTAGATTCATTGCTTGACCAAGATAGTCCTTCTCTTCTCGAGCATGCGACAAGATACATGAACGCAATAAAGAAGGCCTGGTTGATAAATTACAAGGACTCGCATAAGCAGATTGAGGACTATGAACTTGTGTACATTGATGTGTTGAAACAGGAAAATGGGTTAGTTGTGGATTACTCACTCTCTTTTTAACATCCCAACTACATGTTTGTCATCCCTGTTTATTTTGACCCGGTCCGAAACTCCAATTAAACTGATTTTGTGTTGTTTTTTTCATCACAAATGTTTCAGCATTGATTGTGGATTTTTTGCCTGCACGTTCCTTGAGGTGTGGGATGGCAAAAATGTTCCAGCCTTAACTCATGAACAAATTCGAGCTCTCCGGAAAATTATGACATTGAGGTGGTTAGATCATTATCAAAACAAATGCAAAGAGTGGCGCTATCATCTGTTCGGCAGCGGGTGATGAGGTGATATTTTTTTTACTACATCGTGATAAGTTCTACCAAACTGTGATGATAACTTTTTTATTTGAATCTGTCATGACAATGCCATGGAGCAAAGTGTTGACATGCTGTTTTACTATAGTATACACAGTCCAAAATCACTGACTATATGATATAATTCACTACTGTGATTATAATTTGTTCATAAGCAATTTTTAGAAGTGCAAGGAGGACTAATTTTTTGTCCATAAGTAATACAATGCAGTGCTGGTAGCCTTCAAAAAATGTAGATATAAAAACATTGGCTTTTACAAATCCATGTCAATTCCATCATACATTGCTGGTAAATGGCATAATAATGTACTGATAGCTTGGTTAAGAAATAAAAATTTTGGATTTACAAATCCATGTCAATCCCATCAAACATTTGCTGGTAACTGGCATAACAGGGTACTGATAGCTTGCTTAAATTATAGAGATACACTTTGTTTTTGCATTACAAAGCCATGATAAAATCTATGGTACAATGCTGATAACTGGAATGTTATGGGGCTCGTAGCTTGCACATTATGGTCCATGAATAAAAATGCAGCCACCATCTTCCATTTTAATAGCACCTTCTTCATTTATCTTGCTAGGGGAGATTTGCATGTGCGTTTGTCATGTTCCAGACTCCCGCACACACCACATTTCCTTTTTGTCTTTGGTTTTGCAATCTCAAAACCTGATTGCTTTATTTTTGACTTTGCCCGCCCTTTCGTTACAGTCTTGGGAGGGTCTAGTATCAACTTTGCGTTTGAGGATGGAGCTGCATCAGGATGTGGGGGTTGGATGACAAAAGCGTGATTGTTTTTGCTAGCATGTATCGTCACCCGCACACTTTCTTGCTGTGTGGCAGGGTTACCCTGTCGCTGCACATTAGTAGCACTTTCTTGTTGTGTGGCGGTGTTCTCCTGTTGATTCACATTAGTGGCACTTGTTTGCTGTGTGGCTGGGTTCTCCGGATGTCTTGCATCGGGGGCGTTTTGGTGATGTGTGACAGGGTTGTCTTCATTCATCCGCCCCACATGTATCGAGCAGGGATCCAGCTGTCCTTGAAATGATCCTTTTGCTTCTTCCTTTTCCTTTCTTGCTTTTTTAAGTTGATTGTTCTTCAGGATTTCAAGCTCCTCCTTGAAATTATACAGGTGCTTTCTTGCCAATCTGGTCCCGTCATCTGTTAGGCAAGCATCTTTGGCCAATGCCTTAAATTCTTTAAGAATTGACGTGTATCGCATGACGCTTTTCCCCTCCTCTGGCATCGACTTCTTAACTGTCGGCTGTTCGAAATCAGGTTGAATAAGATCCTCCTCTGGATCCCAGGTCCACCTCTTTAGGATATACTTTTCAGGTATCTCGTATACCCCAATTTGGTCCATAACTCGTAGTACGTGCGCGCACAGTAGCCCGTCACGATCAAACTTGCAGCAACTACACGAGTATGTCTCTTCAACCATGTTTGCTTGCACATGGTAGTCCCTGTCTCCATATTTCGGTATTATCCCGCGCACTGAGCTGACCTTGAAAGTACCATCATCCAATGCGTCGCATCTGTATGCTGATTTCACCTTCATCTCCACCTGGAACTTGCAAAACAAGTTATGTGTGTATAGCCCCCGCACCTGCATCTCCAGCGGGTTCATCGAGTACATTTCGGTTTCTTTGTACACTGTTTCCAACTGCTCTTTTGACACGCTAGCCATCACCTTATCCTGTATCGCAGTGTACTGTTGTGCGAATTCGACCAGTGAGTTGTTTGGGTTGACATACTTCTTGAGCACAGAGTTAAATCCCTCGCTTCTTGCCGTGGTCTGCAAGAACGGGAAAAAGTCGTGCATATAGTATACCGGGACCCAACACTTCCTGTTCTCCCACAGCCAATGGAAATGCTCGTTGTCAGTCTGGCCATACGCTTCGATCATCACCCACCACTTGTGCTCAAACTCCTCAACTGCATTCATAATATAAACATGGTAACATCAATTATTGGAGGATGGTAACATCTGTTCAAACATAGCTGGTAACTAGGAACACCAATGCTGTTGATAATTATGCCACACACACATGGTTACTTTAGTTGAAGGATCATGGTAAGTACTTTGCAGACAGGATAAGATTTTCTTTTTCCAAAGCGAATACCACTCTGTGTGTGTAGTACAAGCAACATTTTTAACTAGCAACAAAAAGATACTCATATTAATCAGACTAGCTGGTGATTGAAAAGTTTTGTTGTAACTAGTGGGATGAACAACTGAAATGTGTACATCAAACATGGACATTATAGGGGTAGTACAGAAAGCAACTAATGTAGGTAATTTTGTTATAATCCTCTGGTAACTTGTCACTTTGTTAGATGGTAACTGTTGTTATCATGCATCTAAACCCATTTTCTATGTGCCCATTTTTTATGCGTTTTAAGCTAGTGAGGGGTGGGAAGTAAAATACCAGTCAGGCTGTTGTCAACACAATCCTTGAATGCATTGTTTAGTGGGTCATTGTCAGCCATCAGCTTCCCAAGCTTCTCTTGTGCTTTTTTCATTATATGCTAGCGGCAATTCCTGTGTACTATCCCGATGAACACCTCATCAATAGCACTCCTCATTGCAAAATCTTAATCTGTTATTATGTTCTTTGGCGCGATTCCACCCATTGCATGCAAGAATGCATTAAACAGCCACACAACGTTACCAGATAGTTCATTTCGAACAAACCCACAACCAAATTGGATCGACTGCCCATGGTTATTAATGCCAATGAAGGGTGCACAGGGCATTTTGTACATGTTTGTCATGTATGTTGTGTCAAATGAGATGACATCATTGTATCTAGCATATGCCCTGCGCGACGCACCATCTACCTAGAATAAATTCTTCACTCTGTCCTCATCATCAAGCTTTATTCTCCAATAGAAATCTGGATCTTGTGCCTTCATATCTTGGAAGTACGAGATTGTGCTCCCCACATCAGCATGGCGGTACTCCATCCGGAATTTAGCTCGCTGGTTTGCGATGTCCTTTGTTGTGTATGCTACATCTTTAGGATTTCCGTAGAACCATTCCATTAGTTGCATCTGTCTGGCTGTCTCTATGTTGCATCCGTGCAATATCTTCAAGAAGTCCTGCTCATCTTTTGGAATGTTCCTATGTGATGATAGGAACTTTGTCAAGGACGGCTTTCTTATTAGAGGGTGGTTGTGGTCGTCGTTGAAGCGTTTGACTCTCCACCACGCATCCGTGTGGGTGATGTAAAGGTGGGCCGGACATCCCGACCTCACAACCTTCCCTCATTTCCTCTTCTTCACGATGCCTTTTGGGTCCTGCACATCCTCTATCTCTTCCTTGTTTGTTTTTGGCTTGCCGTATTTCCCACAAACCAGGAGGACTCTGCTTACAGTATTATCTTTGATTGTTTTTCTGTATTCCAGTCTCATTCCAAACCCATGTCTCTGTGCATATTGCCTGTAGTGTTCATAAGCTTCCTCAAAAGTATCAAACTTCATCGTTTCATCAGGAGGTTTCGGTGTGGAGTATGCCTCGGTATTTTTGTCTCCCTGTTCAGCATTCTCTCCCCCTGTTTCTGGACTCGCTGGCTCGCTGACTGAATGATCAAAGAAGCTTTCTATCCCCCCTATGCTGCTAGTAGTCGGTTCTTTGCTTGTTTCTCGAACCATCGGGTTGCTTCTAGAAGTAGCACCTGTAATGTTTTTGAAAGTTGTTATTTTGTGTTATATTTTTCTGCATGCATTAAGATGTTTTTTTGTAGATGTAAAGTGAAAGCATGAAATTCCAATTGCAATACATATTGCATGATAATTCATATGCAGTAAGTGAGGTAACTGTGCCTAAATTCATGGTAACCAGTGAAAGCATGTAATTCCAATTTCAATACAGATTGCATGATAATTTGTATGCAGTAAGTGTGGTAATTGTACCTAAATTCATGGTAACCTGTGTGCATCAAGCTACGTCATTTGTCAACTGTTTCATGGTGAATGTGATAGTTGTAAATAATCTAAGGTGGTAGTTGCAATTCAAGTACGATGGTAACAAATTTGTGTACAAAATTGTGGTAGCATGGTAAATGTTTTACCTTCATCTGTTTTGGCAGAACCAAAGCTTGCCGTGTGTGCATATTCACACTGTTGGTTTGTCCCCACACCACTCATCATGACATCCACATTACCCCCATTGTCATGCGCCATTTTCTTGTGTCGTAGCACCTGCTAGTACATATGATTGGACCAATTAATTTTCCACAATTACTAGCAATCTTGATTATTTTTTCACAACAACTATATTTTTTTCCTTTTAATGCCATGATAACTTCTGTTTTATAACAGGTATCGTTTTGGCAGTAACCAGCATATGTGAGTATGACAGCGACAGTTTCTATGAACCTCATTTCATGAACATCATTTTTATCAAAAAAGAATGGTGGCAACAATGTAAATCAACACATGGTATTCTTGTAGTGTTTTTAGCACCTTTGGTTCTGAGTTTTTCCTGGTAATTTGTAATGAATTAGCACGATAACTTGTTCTAACATGGGTGTGTTCAATATATAAAGGATGGGTGTGTTCAATATATAAAGGAAGAAAGGGATCTTTTTTTATGTTGAATAAGTCTTACAGGATGCTGATTACTCAATGCACACACTCTGGTAATCTATTTTCAATCGAGATGGTATGTCAGTTTTAATGAGAAAATTCATACATGTATTTTCTAACTTGACTGTAAAAGATGAAATTTAGTCAATCTTTTTGTTGGTAACCTGACTGAATTTGAGTGGTAACTCAATTTCAACATGGGAATTACACACATGTAGTAAAAATACTACCTTTTCTTGCATGCTTTAGTTCTTGTTGTTTTTTCCCCATGTTTTCCCCCCTTGATTTTATTGGTATGAAATGCAAATGCAGCATGGGTATAGAGGTAGCATGGGTATAGAGGTTGAATCACTTACCTCCTTTCTTTTTTGACTGATTATGACGAAATATGGACGAATTGATGATAACCCCTGTGATGTTCTTGTGGTAAACCGGGGCCCTCCCTCAAATCCTTGTGTTTTGGTGTTGTTTTTTCATGGTTTCCCTTTTTTTGATGGATCTGATCTGGCGTCGATGTTGCCGGCGATGGTGGCGCGTCGGGGAGAGAGGAGAGAACTGATCGGGGCAGGTGGCTGTTTCTTGCGATGGAGGTAAGAAAGTAGGGTTTGGGTGGTAAGTCACGTGCAGGAGGGGGGAGGTGGGCCAAATTGGGCCTCGATCCGTTGCGCGGGGAAGGACGCAGTAGGGGGGAGGTGGGCCTAGCGAGAGAAGTCTGGGTCGTGGGTGGAGCTGACGAATTGGATCACGCGCGGGAGGGACTCAGGTTCCCGATCGTGCGGATCTGTCGCTAAACCACCAGTCGGCTGGTGGTTAGTCGCGTCCATGACTCAATCACCATACATCGATAATAGTAGCAAAATATCATTGTAGCAATATCTCTAACAAACCACTCATGCTCCTTAAACCAAGTAGGGCAAAAGAGACGAGGATGTCCACTAAAATCTGTGATCTTAAACTTATGATCCTTTGGTTGACAAGTACCCAAGTCAATGTATCTCCTTCTCACTCTATCATGGTCATTGATATTATGATACGAAGATATGGAAAGTCGCTTGCCAGGATCACGTTCCAGAGCTACCAAATCTGCTTCGAATTGGGGCATTGATTCATCATCTTCATCAACCGCTTCATCATCTTCTACAATTGGGGTCGGGGGTCCTCTCTCCCTCTCCGGTAGCGGAGCTTGGTCATGTGTTTGCACTAGTACTAGCTGCAGATTGCTCTCAACCTCAATGGAACGAGGAGTTGGTGTGGATGTTTAATTTCCTTGCCTTTGAAGATTTGTTCCACATTTCAAATATGCTAACATCTTTCTTCTTAATCTACATCACAATCACATAAACAAAATAGAAATCAGTGGCAGTGGCAATGTGGCATGGACTGATGTACATTGGACAAACAATTTTAGTTTGCGTAGTAAGCACCAAAGGAATCACATAGTAAGTAGCAAACATTTATGATCATAAGCAACAGATGAATCACTCAATCACATAGCAACTAGTTCAATTTCAAGCAATCACTGAATAATCTTCAGATTTGTTTAGACACAGAGGGAATGAATAGATGCAATATTGGATGTGTATGGATGCTGAATGGATGGAGGCCGGACTGCTGGAGGGAGGGTGCTCACTGCTCAGGTGCTGCCGCCGCGCCGGGGAGCCGGGAAGCCTGGCACCGGTGGCTGGAGGGCACTGCCGCTGCACTAGGGATGCTGGAAGCAGACTGGCGAAGCTGCGGAGACCGAGGGCAGAGGGAGAGGGCCGACTGGAGGGGAGAGTCTGAGGGGAGGGACCGAGGGAGAGGCAGGAGAGGGCCGGCCACCGGAGCTGGAATCGCTCGCCGCCACCGCCTTCAGCTAGCCCAACGGGGAGTCCGACCCAAATGTGTCGGCGTGAAAAAAAAACAAGTCACACAAAATAAACATAATTAAACATAAGTGGCCGGTCAAACGCCGGGCAAAGTCCACTTAAATCTAATTAAACATTAAATAAAACATAAAAAAAGTCTGCGCCCGCCCGCTGCCGCCCCGCACACTGCCCTAGACGTCGTCGGCCTTGCCTTTGCCCTTGCCGTCGACGCCGCCGTCATGGGGGAGGTCGATGAAGACCAGAGCAGGGCCGCCCACCCGAATGCCGCCTGGTACGCTGCCAGGGCAGCCTCCTCCGGCGTCTGCTGGGGCGGCAGCATTGCGGCCTGCCGTACGTTCTCCTCCTCTTCCTCCTTGAGCCGGAGCGCCTCCGCGTCACGTTGGAGCATGGCCTCGTAGCGCATCTGCTCCTCGCCGTCGGCCTGCTCCTGCCGGAGCCAGTGCTCCTTCCAGCGCTCGAGGTGGACCGCCTCCTGCGTCGACGTCGCAGCAAAGTGGACGGGAGGCACGCTCACCCACTCGCGGTACTGGCCTGTCCACGAGTAGGCCTCCTCCAGCCAAGTGGGTGGAGGCGGGGAGCGCTTCCGCGTCGGCTCCGGCTTGGGCTAGACGGGCGGCGACGGTGGTGGTAGCGGCATGAAGAGCGGGGTGTGGATGGAGTCCCTCGCCGCCAACAGGGCAAGGGCTTGCTCCAGCCCATCCCAGTGCGCGTCCTCCTCGAGGCGGCTAGCCTCCAGCACTTGCTGTAGGGCCTCCTCGAGGGCGGCTTGGTACTCCGCCTTCGCCTCCATGTCCTTCGGCTCTACCTGTGGGGGCGGTGGTGGGAACGACGTCGACACCCGAGCGCAATTGCTCCTCGTGTTCGAGGGCGAACCAAGCCTCCCAGTTGGGAGAGTCGGCGGCATACTCTGGCAGCCGACGCTGCTCTAGCGTGAGCTGCGCGCGGCGCCTGCGCACCTCGTCGTCGTGCGCCCGCTGGCTCCGCGGAACTGCCGGCACCGGAATCCACTGCGGATCCAGATGCCAATGGTGCGGCAGCGTGACGTCGGGGTACGGCAGCGACTGCATGTAGTCCCAGTGCCACCGCGCTTGGTGCACCGGGATGTGCAGGCGCCAGCGACCAGGGAGGAAACGCGGCGCCACCGGAGGAGGAGGGGGAGGGGGAGCATGGGAGGACGAGGCGCCGGGGGGTGCCCTTGCCCTTGCCATTGCTGCTGCCGAAGTGTCCCATGGGCGCGCTAGGGTTTGAGGTCGCCGGCGAGGAAGCAAAGGGAGTGGTGGGGGCCAGATGTGGACGGGAGAAGTGGATGAGGCCGGCCCGCGCTGCACGCGTGCTTAAAAAAGGAAGCTTCCACTGGCTGACTAGTGGGCCTTCTGTCGGTGGTCGTCATTAATAAGACGACGTGTGGCAGTTGGGTGGCCTACAGGTAGGGTCGTGGCGGACGGCGAGGAGATGCGTGGCGCATACGCGAACATGCACAATTTTGGGTTGGAAACGGGTCGATGCGGACGCCAGGCAGACGCGATTTGTGTTTGGGTCAGCGCGGACGCGCCAACCCAAACGGACACGGGCGGATGAAATGGGTCGCCCCATTGGAGTTGCTCTAAGGCCAACTCCAGTGCGCGACCCCATCCTGTCCGGGTGCATCCATTTGGGGCAAAACGGACAAACCAGACGGCCCAGCGCGTGGGCACAAACGGACTTTTGTCCGTTTTCTGTCCGCTTTCGGCCCATCCCCGGCCCAAGTTTGCGCCGCTTTTGGGGTGAAACGGACAGCGCGTGGACGGGCGGGACATGCACGCTTCTCCTCCCCTGGCCCGCCCGTCGGTGGCACAAAGCAAAACCACCGCGCCCTATTTGGCACCATTTCCTTCCAAACCCTCCCACGTCCCCCCCACCCTCCCCTGTCCATGGCCGACGCCTAGCCGAATTCCGGCGGCCTGGCCGTTGAACCGCCCGGAAAGGTGAAGAAGAAGGCGGCCAAGGGTCCAAGGAAGCCGCAGTCGAAATGCACGCCAGAGGAGCTCGCCAAGATGGACGCGAAATCGGCGAAGAGGAGGAACCGGAGGGAGCTGTCAAGGGCAAGACCGCCGCAGCCAAGTTCGCCGTCGAGCGCGATGCGGTGGAGGCCGCGCGATGCAAGGCCGAGGTCGAGGAGAAGGAGGCCATCGTCAGCAAAGTGCACGCCCTCCTCATGCTTGGGCTTTGCCGTCCGGCGGGTTTCTCTGGTGCGGTCGTCGGCCCAGCGAGCACAGGCTCATCGGCCGCCTGGCCTCAGCACAGCCTGTCGCCGACGTCGCGGACCACGCCTATGTCGCCCGGATTCCCCCCGCCAAGGCACGATGGCCAGACCCGTTTTTCGGGGTCGCCGTACGTTGGAGTGATCGCGCCGTCCATCCCGCACCCCTCAGCCGTCATCAGACTCAACGTCACGCCGGGGTCCAGCAGCGGCGGCCGGCCGTCTGTCGAGATGCAAAGAAAGCAAGCACGACCACCGTTTACGGGCACCATGCCGTCGCCCCGCCCCCTGTTCGATGAAATGCCAACACCAACGCCAACGGTCGACGACCCCTTATACAACCAGTACATGGAGAATGTGATCTACGAGGGTGGGCATGGTGGTGCCTATGATCCCAACCGGTGTTGATGGTCCCGGTGATCATCGAGAAGCCAAACCATCCTAACAATTTCAAACAAAGCTTTCTTGTCAACACGATTATCTTCTGAACAAAAATAAACTAGAGTACGCCTACCATATGCAAAATTCAAAGAACATGTATCCAAATCATTCTTGTCAATACAAATATAATTTCAATACAAATAAATAAAACTAGGCCTACTTCATGCAACATTCAATACAAATATCTTTTCCATAGAAATAACATGTCAACCTATGTATCCAAACCATATCTTTTCAATAAAATCAACTAAACTAGGGTTGCAAAATTAGGTATCTAATACATGCTAGATTCTAATACATGCAACATTCTAATCTAACAAGGGTTCCCCAAATCTAATACATGCAAGATTCAATACATGCAAGATTCAAACAAAGGTTCCCCAAATCTTCAAAATAACATACATTCTATGGATAGAAAGAAGGGGATCAGAGGAGAATACCTTCTAGGATGGATTGGTGAAGGAATCCACGAACCAAATCGTCAAATCTGAAGGATTTGGGAGAGGGGATTGAGAGGAGGAGAGGAGAGGGCCGTCGCCGCCGCTTCTTCTGTAACTGGTGCAATGGGGTGGGTGGGGGAGGAGAGGGCCGCGGCGGCTGCATCTAAGTCACCGTGCAGTGCCCGAGCGCTAGGCGCTGCACATTACGTGTGTGGCACCTAGCCCAAAGGCGCAACACTGCTGGTTGCGGGCCCAGGGCTGCCACGGTGGACAGAGGTGCAACGCCCCCGAGCTAGGCGCTGCACCGTAGGGTGTGGCGCCGGCATGTCGGGCGCCACACAAAAAGGTCAGCCGTGTGAAATACTGTTGTGGGTAGTTCATTTTATAGATCACATTGCACAAGCTTATCGGTCTAAAATCCTTAAGTTCCTTTGGAAATTGGACTTTTGGGATCAATACGATAGCAGTGTCATTAACTCCGTCAGGCATAATCCCAGAAGCAAAAAACTCCAAAACTGCTGCAATAATTTCTTCTTTCACCACCGCCCAATTACGCTGATAAAAATGAGCAGGAAAACCATCCGTACCTGGGGCCTTAATGGGACCAATCTGAAAAAGAGCACCTGAAATCTCCTTCTCAGAGAACGGAGCACATAAAATATCATTCATCTCTGATGTAACTTTCTCCCCAATACACTGTAGCACCACATCAGGGGAGTTATAGTCGGGTCCTTGGTGAAAACCTCTTGAAAATAGTATCTCATCATTAACTCCATCTCTAAAGGTGTCGAGCACCATGTGCCATCAAGTTTACGTAGCCGCTGAATATGATTACGTCTAGCTCGCCAAACAGCCCTGCGATGCAGCTATGTTGTGTTTCTTTCTCCTTCTCTTAACCACGTAATCCTCGAGCGCTGCAACCATAACATCTCTTCTCTGTAGAGAAGCTCATCAAGCTCATGCATCTTTTGCCATATCAAATGACGATCCACATTGGTCTCTTGCAACGATGCAAGTTCAGACCGGAGCGTCTCAATATCCCGTAGGACATGTCCAAAGTTTTTGCTGCTCCATTCCCGAAGATTCTTCATGAGTTCCTTCAGCGAGTTTGACACCGATCCCAAGTTTCCAGCTGGCCGACTCTGCGCCCATGCACGTGAAATAACATCTGGTAGTTTGGGATCTCTTTCCCACATGATCTCATATCTAGGCGCCCCACGTTGCCTCGGATTTGCATCGACTGGCACCATCTCGAGGATGATCGGGCAGTGATCGGAGCAAGAAGACGCCAGGTGAACTACTCTCGAAGCTGGAAATAGGTCACGCCATTGTTCATCCGCACAGACACGGTCCAAACGTACTCGCACGTTGCTATTACCAAATTGTCCATTATCGTAAGTGAATGGCATACCCGAGAACCCAAGATCCACCAATTCACAAAGAATCAAGCAATCCCTAAATGCGGCCATTTGACTTTCCGGTCTCATAGCTCTCGACATATGTTCATGCTGCCAAAGCGCTTCATTGAAGTCTCCACATACCAGCCATGGATCCTGCGACACCGCTCTCAACTGAGTTAGATGATCCCACATTAAGTGTCGGTTCTCCACCGTTGGCTCACCATAAACAAAGGTCATTTCTTTTACCAAATATTTTAAAGGCATTTTTATCCATATCGAATTCAGAAAAATAGAAAGGATCATCACATGGCATTCCAAGCATAGGTTTAGAAAGATTGCCTTCACCGGAGTGGTTGAACGGGTTGTTGGGAAACATAGTAGGAAACAAAAATTTTGCGCCTACGCGCACTCAAAATTAATATGAAGATGCATAACGGATTGTGACCAACGATCGTTACCGACTCCGAGTTGCAGCGGAAGAATACGAGTCGGTGTAGATCATACTCTGAGTTACCTTCTCCCTTGTACCGTAGACGAACGATCCCCCAAACCTCCAACGAACGATCCCTCGAACGGAAGACCGAATTCACGGCCTCTCCACAGATTGCAAGTGTACGGTCTTCACGATCCGGCAGCGCTTCGTCGTTCAGAGCTAATCGCCGCCGGATAATTAGAGGGAGAAGAAGAGAACCGCACATGGCTTCTCTATTATGAGGATTTAGAGAGAACTAGAAGTAGATCTAGTCTGGATCATACAAGATGAGAACTAAGCCAAGAGAGAACTAGATGAGGCTTAAAACCATGTCCTCTAGGGGCTAGTCCTTCCCCCTCTATTTATATGTTGTGCTCTGGGGTCGTCACTTGGGGAGGGAGTCTCCCCAAAGTCGGTTTGGAACGCAAAGATGAGTCCTTCTCGGACTCCAGGGCTAAACGCCACGGTTCTCGGCGTTTACATTGACGCCATGGACCCCGGCGCCTGGCCCAAGGGTAGACATCATGAACCCTGGCGTCTAGCCCCTGCCTTCCATACAACTCCTTTGTGCACCGACCTAAAGCCTCGTGGGTCTTAGGCCTTACCCTTTGGCCCAGCCAAGGTGTCACTAGTAGAAAAAGGGTCAAATGTGAAGCACATTAGTGCCAGTTTGAATTTGAGCCGGCACTAATATGTCCATTAGTGCAGGTTCCAACGGCTAGCCGGGCCGCTCTCATTAGTACCGGTTCGTGGCGAACCTTTAGCACCGGTTCGTGCCACGAACCGGTACCAATGAGAGTGGTGGCAGGATGTTGTTAGTTTGGGGCCCGTCCAGCACCTTTAGTACCGGTTCGTGTCACGAACCGGTACTAAAGGTCGTCCTACATAAACCCTTCGTCCACCCGAGCTCGCTCTGTTCTTCCCCTTTCCCCTCTCCTCTTTGTTCTTCCCCTCTTCCTCTCGATCTCATCACACATTTTGCCCAAAATTTGTCAAGATTTGAAGGCCCCCATCCATTCAAATGATCACAAAGGTTAGCAACTTTGTCCTTTCATCCCTCATTGCTAGATTAGCTCTTGCAATGCTTTATATAGTGATTAATTTGTGAGTTTAGTAATTTGGGAGGAAATTATATGTGCTAGTATTTGATTTATATGCAATTTGAGGTCAAAAATAACACTTAGTTTGCATATGTAGGTGTGGTTTACTTGGTGCCTTCTAAATCTCCGTCGTAACCACCATCGATCGCCCGAACCGTCCCGTCGCCGGCACCACCTTGTGGTGAGCCTCTTGTTCATGAATGTTTTATATAAAAAATTGATGTTTGTGTGATTTGGATATATAGTTACTCGTATAATTATCTTACCCGTACGTTGTTTGTTATACATAGTGCCATGGTTTTGATATCCGTCCCCGTCGGCCCTCGTCCTTGTTATGATTCGGATGTGGTATATTCTCTTTTAAAACTATTTGTTGCATTTCGTGTTTATGACAAATTATGTCCATCAAGTTGACATAGATATTTTTATCTAGGAGGTATGTGAACCGGAAATTCCAACCGACCCTATTGTCGAGAGGTTAAATTCAGTTGAAAGAGAAAACGAGTATTTGAAAGAAAAATTGAAAAGAATTGAGGGGGAGCTCAAGCGCATTTTCTCCATCTTGATCTTGTGATCATCGATGACATCGGCAACATGCAACTCCAATTCCATCATTATGTTGTTGGATCAATTGTTACCTTAGTTGCGATCTTGATCGCATTTGTTGTTGCATTTAAATGCTTTAGCTAGAGAGTTATTTGTTTGTTGCATTTAAGTGTTGTATGAACTTTATGTATGAACTTGTATTAATTTGGTCTTTTCGGTGTTGTGTAATGAAGATGAGCCGACAATGGATGTATGATGACCGATGCTCTCCCGAGTTCATTAATGGCGTGCAAACTTTTCTGCTTGCGGCTGAGGCAAACAAGCGAGCGGATGGTTTTATGCCTTGTCCATGTGCTGGCTGTAAGAATGGTCACAATTACTCTAAGTCAAGAACCATTCACGTCCGCTTGTTTGAGTCCGGTTTCATGCCTCACTATAATGTTTGGACCAAGCATGGAGAAAGAGGGGTTATGATGGAAGACAATGAAGAAGAAGAGGACGACGACATCTATCCTAGCCATGGGTTTCCTGAATACGATGATACAACAATGGGGGAAGAAGCTGAGCCGGCAATGCGGGAAGAAGCTGAAGAAGACGCATCAGATGAGCCCGCTGATGATCTAGGTCGGGCCATTGCCGATGCAAATAGAACCTACGCAAGTGATTTGGAGAAGAAGAAGTTGGAGCGCATGTTAGAGGATCACAAGAAATTGTTGTACCCGAATTGCGAAGCTGGCGAGAAAAAGTTGGGCACCACACTGGAATTGCTGCAATGGAAGGCAGAGAATGGTGTATCTGACAAGGGATTTGGAAAGTTGCTAGTAATGATAAAGAATATGCTTCTAAAGGAAAACAAATTGCCCGAGAGTATGTACGAAGCAAAGAAGGCTGTATGCCCTCTAGGGTTAGAGGTGCAGAAGATACATGCATGCCCTAATGACTGCATCCTCAACCGCGGTGAGTACGAGGATTTGAACGCTTGCCCGGTATGCGGTGCATTGCGCTATAAGATCAACCGCGATAACCCTGGTGATGTCGAGGGCGAGCGCCCCAGGAAGAAGATTCCTGCCAAGGTGATGTGGTATGCTCCAATAATACCACGGTTGAAATGTTTGTTCCAAAACAAAGAGCATGCCAAGGCAATGCGATGGCACAGAGAAGACCGTAAGAAAGATGGAAAGTTGAGAGTACCCACCGACGGGTCCAGTGGAGAAAAATCGAGAGAAAGTACTGAAGGAAATATGCCCTAGAGGCAATAATAAAGTTATTATTTATTTCCTTATTTCATGATAAATGTTTATTATTCATGCTAGAATTGTATTAACCGGAAACATAATACATGTGTGAATACATAGACAAACATAGTGTCACTAGTATGCCTCTACTTGACTAGCTCGTTAATCAAAGATGGTTAAGTTTCCTAACCATAAACATGAGTTGTCATTTGATTAACGGGATCACATCATTAGAAGAATGATGTGATTGACTTGACCCATTCCGTTAGCTTAGCACTTGATCGCTTAGTATGTTGCTATTGCTTTCTTCATGACTTATACATGTTCCTATAACTATGAGATTATGCAACTCCTGTTTATCGGAGGAACACTTTGTGTGCTACCAAACATCACAACGTAACTGGGTGATTATAAAGGAGCTCTACAGGTGTCTCTGAAGGTACATGTTGGGTTGGCGTATTTCGAGATTAGGATTTGTCACTCCGATTGTCGGAGAGGTATCTCTGGGCCCTCTCGGTAATGCACATCACTATAAGCCTTGCAAGCAATGTGACTAATGAGTTAGTTGCGGGATGATGCATTACGTAACGAGTAAAGAGACTTGCTGGTAACGAGATTGAACTAGGTATTGGGATACTGACGATCGAATCTCGGGAAAGTGACATACCGATGACAAAGGGAACAACGTATGTTGTTATGTGGTTTGACCGATAAAGATCTTCATAGAATATGTAGGAGCCAATGTGGGCATCCAGGTTCCGCTATTTGTTATTGACCAGAGAGATGTCTCGTTCATGTCTACATAGTTCTCGAACCCGTAGGGTCCGCACGCTTAACGTTCATTGACGTTATAGTATTATATGAGTTATGTATGTTGGTAACCGAATGTTGTTCGGAGTCCCGAATGAGATCACAAACATGACGAGAAACTCCGGAATGGTCCAGAGATAAAGTTTAATATATGGGATAATGTTGTTTGGTGTCTGGAAGGATTCCGGAATTAACCGGAAGGGGTTCCGGATGTTTCCCTAAATGTTTGGGTACGAGAACACGTTATTTGGGCCAAAGGGGAAAGCCCACAAGGTTTTTGGAAAGTGCAAAAGGAAGTTTTGCCGAGTCCAGGGGCCAGACGCCAGGGTCCCTGGAGTCCGAGAAGGACTCTTGCCTTTCGGGTGAAACCGACTTTGTGGAGGCTTTTACTCCAAGTTTCGACCCCAAGGCTCAACATATAAATAGAGGGGCAGGGCTAGCACCAAAGACACATCAAGAAACTCCAAGCCGTGTGCCGGCAACCCCGTCCCCCTAGTTTATCCTCCGTCATAGTTTCCGTAGTGCTTAGGCGAAGCCCTGCAGAGATTGTTCTTCACCAACACCGTCACCACGTCGTCGTGCTGCCGGAACTCACCTACTACTTCGCCCGTCTTGCTGGATCGAGAAGGCGAGGACGCATCGAGCTAAACGTGTGCAGAACTCGAAGGTGCCGTGCGTTCGGTACTTGGATTGGTCGGATCGTGAAGACGTACGACTACATCAACCACGTTGATAAACGCTTCCGCTTAGCGATCTTCAAGGGTATGAAGATACACTCCCCCTCTCGTTGCTATGCATCACCATGATCTTGTGTGTGCGTAGGAATTTTTTTGAAATTACTACGTTTCCCAACAGTGGCATCCGAGCCAGGTTTTATGCGTAGATGTCATATGCACGAGTAGAACACAAGTGAATTATGGGCGATACAAGTCATACTGCTTACCAGCATGTCATACTTTGGTTCAGCAGCATTGTGAGATGAAGCGGCCCGGACCGACATTACGCGTACGCTTACGCGAGACTGGTTTCACCGCTACGAGCACTCGTTGCTTAAAGGTGACCGACGGGTGTTTGTCTCTCTCACTTTAGTTGAACCAAGTGTGGCTACGCCCGGTCCTTGCGAAGGTTAAAACAGCACTAACTTGACGAACTATCGTTGTGGTTTTGATGCGTAGGTAAGAATGGTTCTTGCTCAGCCCGTAGCAGCCACGTAAAATTTGCAACAACAAAGTAGAGGACGTCTAACTTGTTTTTGCAGGGCATGTTGTGATGTGATATGGTCAAGACGTGATGCTATATTTTATTGTATGAGATGATCATGTTTTGTAATCGAAGTTATCGGCAACTGGCAGGAGCCATATGGTTGTCGCTTTATTGTATGAAATGCAAACGCCCTGTAATTGCTTTACTTTATCACTAAGCGGTAGCGATAGTCGTAGAAGCAATAGATGGCGTAACGACAACGATGCTACGATGGAGATCAAGGTGTCGTGCCAGTGACGATGGTAATCATGACGGTGCTTCGGAGATGAAGATCACAAGCACAAGATGATGATGGCCATATCATATCACTTATATTGATTGCATGTGATGTTTATCCTTTATGCATCTTATCTTGCTTTGATTGACGGTAGCATTTTAAGATGATCTCTCACTAATTATCAAGAAGTGTTCTCCCCAAGTATGCACCGTTGTGAAAGTTCTTCGTGCTGAGACACCACGTGATGATCGGGTGTGATAGGCTCTACGTTCAAATACAACGGGTGCAAAACAGTTGCACACGCGGAATACTCAGGTTAAACTTGACGAGCCTAGCATATACAGATATGGCCTCGGAACACGGAGACCAAAAGGTCGAACATGAATCATATAGTAGATATGATCAACATAGTGATGTTCACCATTGAAACTACTCCATCTCACATGATGATCGGACATGGTTTAGTTGATTTGGATCACGTGATCGCTTGGATGACTAGAGAGATGTCTGTCTAAGTGGGAGTTCTTTAGTAATATGATTAATTGAACTTAAATTTATCATGAACTTAGTCCTGGTAGTATTTTGCAAATTATGTTGTAGATCAATAGCTCGCGTTGTTGCTTTCATATGTTTTTTTTATAAGTTCCTAGAGAAAACTATGTTGAAAAATGTTAGTAGCAATGATGCAGATTGGATCCGTGATCTGAGGTTTATCCTCATTGCTGCACAGAAGAATTATATCCTTGATGCACCGCTAGGTGACGGACCTATTGCAGGAGCAGATGCAGATGTTATGAATGTTTGGCTAGCTCAATATGATGACTACTTGATAGTTTAGTGCACCATGCTTAACGGCTTAGAATCGGGACTTCAAAGACGTTTTGAACGTCATGGACCATATGAGATGTTCCAGGAGTTGAAGTTAATATTTCAAGCAAATACCCGAGTTGAGAGATATGAAGTCTCCAACAAGTTCTATAGCTAAAAGATGGAGGAGAGTCGCTCAACTAGTGAGCATGTGCTCAGATTGTCTGGGTACTACAATCGCTTGAATCAAGTGGGAGTTAATCTTCCAGATAAGATAGTGATTGACAGAGTTCTCTAGTCACCATCACCAAGTTACTAGAACTTCGTGATGAACTATAGTATGCAAGGGATGACGAAAAAGATTCCTGAGCTCTTCGTGATGTTGAAATCGATGAAGGTAGAAATCAAGAAAGAGCATTAAGTGTTGATGATTGACAAGACCACTAGTTTCAAGAAAAGGGCAAAGGGAAAGAAAGGGAACTTCGAGTAGAATGGCAAGCAAGTTGTCACTCCCGCAAAGAAGCCCAAAGCTGGACCAAAGCCTGAAAGTGAGTGCTTCTACTGCAAAGGAAATGGTCACTGGAAGCGGAAATGCCCTGAATATTTGGTAGATAAGAAGGATGGCAAAGTGAACAAGGGTATATTTGATATACAAGTTATTGATGTGTACCTTACTAGTTTTTATAGTAGCCCCTGAGTATTTTGATACTTGTTCGGTTGCTAAAAATTAGTAACTTGAAACAAGAGTTACAGAATAAACAGAGACTAGTTGAAGGGGAAGTGACGATGAGTGTTGGAAGTAGTTCCAAGATTGATATGATCATCATCACACACTCCCTATACTTTCGGGATTAGTGTTAAACCTAAATAAATGTTATTTGGCATTTGCGTTGAGCATAAATATGATTTGATCATGTTTATTGCAATACGGTTATTCATTTAAAGTCAGAGAATAATTGTTGTTCTGTTTACATGAATAAAACCTTCAATGGTCATACACCCAATGAAAATAGTTTGTTGGATCTCGATCGTAGTGATACATATATTCATAATATTGATGCCAAAAGATGCAAAGTTAATAATGATAGTGCAACTTATTTGTGGCACTGCCGTTTGGGTCATATTGGTGTAAAGCGCATGAAGAAACGCCATAAAGATGAATTTTTGGAATCACTTGGTTATGAATCATTTGATGCTTGCGAACCGTGCCTTTTGGGCAAGATGACTAAAACTCCGTTCTCCGGAACAATGGAACGAGCTACTGACTTATTGGAAATAATACATACTGATGTATGCAGACCAATGAGTATTAAGGCTCGTGGCGGGTATCATTATTTTCTGACCTTCACAAATGATTTGAGCAGATATGAGTATATCTACTTAATGAAACATAAGTCTGAAACAGTTGAAAGGTTCAAAGAATTTCAGAGTGAAGTGGAAAATCATCGTAACAAGAAAATAAAGTTTCTACGATCTGATCGTGGAGATGAATATTTGAGTTACGAGTTTGGCCTTCAGTTAAAATAATGTGGAATAGTTTCACAAACTCATACCACCTGGAACACCACAGCGTAACGGTGTGCCCGAACGTCATAACCGCACTTTATTGGATATGGTGCAATCTATGATGTATCTTACCGATTTACCACTATCGTTTTGGGATTATGCATTAGAGACAGCTGCATTCACTTTAAATAGGGCACCATCAAAATCCGTTGAGACGACACCGTATGAACTATGGTTTAGCAATAAACCTAAGCTGTCGTTTCTTAAAGTTTGGAGTTGCAATGCTGATGTGAAAATGTTTCAACCTGATAAGCTCGAACCCAAATCGGAGAAGTGCGTCTTCATAGAATACCCAAAGGAAACTATTGGGTACACCTTCTATCACAGATCCGAAGGCAATATATTCGTTGCTAAGATGGATCCTTTCTAGAGAAGGAGTTTCTCTCGAAAGAAGTGAGTGGGAGGAAAGTAGAGCTTGATAAGGTAATTGTACCTTCTCCCGAATTGGAAAGTAGTTCATCACAGAAATTAGTTCCAGTGATTTCTACACCAATTAGTGAGGAAGCTAATGATGATGATCATGAAACTTCAGATCAAGTTAATACAGAACCTCGTAGGTCTTCCAGAGTACGGTCCGCACCAGAGTGGTACTAGACCATGATAAACCCACGAACTATGAGGAAGCGATGATGAGCCCAGATTCCGCGAAATGGCTGGAGGCCATGAAATCTGAGATAGGATCCATGTATGAGAACAAAGTGTGGACTTTGGTGGACTTGCCCGATGATCGGCAAGCCATACAAAATAAATGGATCTTCAAGAGGAAGACGAACGTTGATAGTAGTGTTACTATCTACAAAGCTCGATTTATCGCAAAAGGTTTTTCGACAAGTTCAAGGTGTTGACTACAATGAGATTTTCTCAATTGTAGCTATGCTTAAGTCTGTCCGAATCATGTTAGCAATTGCCACAATTTATGAAATCTGGCAAATGGATGTCAAAACTGCATTCCTTAATGGTTTTCTTAAAGAAGAGTTGTATATGATACAACCAGAAGGTTTTGTCAATCCTAAAGGTGCAAACAAAATGTGCAAGCTCCAGCGATCCATCTATGGACTGGTGCAAGCATCTTGGAGTTGGAATATACGCTTTGATGAGTTGATCAAAGCATATGGTTTTATACAGACTTTTGGAGAATCCTGTATTTACAAGAAAGTGAGTGGGAGCTCTGTAGCATTTTCTAAAACTATATGTAGATGACATATTGTTGATTGGAAATGGTATATAATTTCTGGATAGCATAAAGGGATACTTGAATAAGAGTTTTTCAATGAAAGACCTCGGTGAAGCTGCTTACATATAGGGCATCAAGATGTATAAGATAGATCAAGACGCTTGATAAGATTTTTTCAAATGAGTACATACCTTGATAAGACTTTGAAGTAATTCAAAATGGAACAGTCAAAGAAGGAGTTCTTGTCTGTGTTGCAAGGTGTGAAATTGAGTAAGACTCAAAACCCGACCATGGCAGAAAATAGAAAGAGAATGAAAAGTCATTCCCTATGCCTCAGTCATAGGTTCTATAAAGTATGCTATGCTGTGTTCCAGACCTATTGTATACCTTGCTTTGAGTTTGGCAAGGGAGTACAATAGTGATCTAGAAGTAGATCACTGGACATTGGTCAAGAATATCCTTAGTGAGGACCAAGGAAATATTTCTCAATTATGGAGGTGATAAAAGAGCCCGTTGTAAAAAGTTACATCGGTGCAAGCTTTTACACCAATCCAGATGACTCTAAGTCTCAATCTGGATACATATTGAAAGTGGGAGCAATTAGCTAGAGTAGCTCAGTGCAGAGCATTGTAGACATAGAATATTTGCAAAATACGTACAGCTCTGAATATGACAGACCCGTTGGCTAAACTTCTCTCACGAGCAAAACATGATCACACCTTAGTACTCTTTGGGTGTTAATCACATATCGATGTGAACTAGATTATTGACTCTAGTAAACCCTTTGGGCGCTGGTCACATGACGATGTGAACTATGGGTGTTAATCACATGCAGATGTGAATATTAGTGTTAAATCACATGGTGATATGAACTAGATTATTGACTCTAGTGCAAGTGGGAGACTGAAGGAAATATGCCCTAGAGGCAATAATAAAGTTATTATTTATTTCTTTATTTCATGATAAATGATTATTGTTCATGCTAGAATTGTATTAACCGGAAACATAATACATGTGTGAATACATAGACAAACATAGTGTCACTAGTATGCCTCTATTTGACTAGCTCGTTAATCAAAGATGGTTAAGTTTCCTAACCATAGACATGAGTTGTCATTTGATTAACGTGATCACATCATTAGGAGAATGATGTGATTGACTTGACCCATTCCGTTAGCTTAGCACTTGATCATTTAGTATGTTGCTATTGCTTTCTTCATGAGTTATACATGTTCGTATAACAATGAGATTATGCAACTCCCATTTACCGGAGGAACACTTTGTGTGCTACCAAACGTCACAACGTGACTGGGTGATTATAAAGGAGCTCTACAGGTGTCTCCGAAGGTACATTTTGGGTTGGCGTATTTCGAGATTAGGATTTGTCACTCCGATTGTCGAAGAGGTATCTCTGGGCCCTCTCGGTAATGCACATCACTATAAGCCTTGCAAGCAATGTGACTAATGAGTTAGTTGCGGGGATGATGCATTACATAACGAGTAAAGAGACTTGCCGGTAGCGAGATTGAACTAGGTATTGAGATACCGACGATCAAATCTCGGGCAAGTGACATACCGATGACAAAGGGAACAACGTATGTTGTTATGCGGTTTGACCGATAAAGATCTTCGTAGAATATGTAGGAGCCAATATGGGAATCCAGGTTCCGCTATTGGTTATTGACCAGAGAGATGTCTCTGTCATGTCTACATAGTTCTCGAACCCGTAGGGTCCGCACGCTTAACGTTCGTTGACGATATAGTATTATATGAGTTATGTATGTTGGTAACCCAATGTTGTTCGGAGTCCCGAATGAGATCACAAACATGACGAGGAACTCCGGAATGGTCCAGAGATAAAGTTTAATATATGGGATAATGTTGTTTGGTCTCCGGAAGGATTACGGAATTCACCGGAAGGGGTTCCGGATGTTTCCTGAAATGTTTGGGTACGACAACACGTTATTTGGGCCAAAGCGGAAAGCCCACTGGGTTTTTGGAAAGCGCAAAAGGAAGTTTTGTGGAGTCCAGGGGCCAGACGCCAGGGTCCCTGGCGTCTGGGTCCAGACGCCGGGAACCCTGGCATCTGGCCCTGGAGTCCGAGAAGGACTCTTGCCTTTCGGGTGAAACCGACTTTGTGGAGGCTTTTACTCCAAGTTTCGACCCCAAGGCTCAACATATAAATAGAGGGGAAGGGCTAGCACCAAAGACACATCAAGAAACACCAAGCCGTGTGCCGGCAACCCCGTCCCCTCTAGTTTATCCTCCGTCATAGTTTCCGTAGTGCTTAGGCGAGGCCTTGCGGAGATTGTTCTTCACCAACACCTTCACCACGCCGTCGTGCTGCCGGAACTCATCTACTACTTCGCCCGTCTTGCAGGATCGAGAAGGCGAGGACATCATCGAGCTGAATGTGTACAGAACTCAGAGGTGCCGTGCGTTTGGTACTTGGATCGGTCGGATCGTGAAGACGTACGACTACATCAACCGCGTTGATAAACGCTTCCGCTTAGCGATCTTCAAGGGTATGAAGATACACTCCCCCTCTCGTTGCTATGCATCACCATGATCTTGTGTGTGCGTAGGATTTTTTTGAAATTACTACGTTCCCCAACAAGTACGAGAAGGAGTTTGCAGGTGACGCAAGTAACGTATGGTTTGTTCTAAGCGTAGATGGCATTAATCCTTTTGGGGAGCAGAGCAGCAACCATAGCACCTGGCCTGTGACTCTATGTTTGTATAACCTTCCTCCTTGGTTGTGCATGAAGCGAAAGTTCATTATGATGACAGTGCTCATCCAAGGCCCTAAGCAACCCGGCAACGACATTGATGTGTACCTAAGGCCATTAGTTGAAGAGTTGTTACAGCTGTGGAATGGAACAGGTGTACGTGCGTGGGATGACCACGGACAGGAAAAATTTGACCTAACACTACTAGGGAAAACCTTATACACAGAATCTTAGCAGCAGCGCGGTTTAAAAACAAACGCTACTGCTAATTAGCAGTAGCAAGCTTGACGAAACCTCGCTACTAATAACCCGGTAGCAGTAGCACTCTAGGTGAAACAAGCGATACTACTATAATTGCCACGGCGTTGCCTCTATTCTAGATATAGTAGTAGTGCCCTTCCCTGGACGCGCTACTGCTAAAATACTTAGTAGCAGCATTTTTCTTCAAAACTCGCTGCTGCTAAGTATTGCACCTAATTAAGTTTAATTAGTCCCATACTGCTAAGCGAACATGGTGTTTACCACCTTAAATATGTTACTTCTCAAACTATCTCGAGCACTTGGTCTTCATTGAACTATATGTGTAGGATTTGTGGCTGCAATATGAATCTTCACCAGTGCCTATATAGGTACTGTGAGGATTCATGTTGACTATTTAGATTCTACACAACAAGATCAATGATGACCAATGTATATTTTAATGCGTGCTTAGACTTAGTAGTAGCGTTTTTCTGTAAAACACGCTATTGCTACATTAGCTATAACACGTTTACTAAAGTGCGCTACTGCTATTTCGACTTAATCACCCGCAGGCTCAAAATTTTGCTAAGTCCTCCTTTCCCCCCTGTTTCCCTACTCCTCTGTCACCGCCGCCCGAGCCTGCCCTCACCGCCGCCGCCCAAGGCCGCCCTCAACCTCACCGGCGCCGCCCGCCGCTGCTCTCGACCTCACCGTCGCCGCCCTTGACCTCACCACCGCCGCCCGAGCCCGCCCAGCACCGCCACCTCCTGATCCCGAGCCCACCCTCGCCGCTCCTACCTCTCCGTCGCCGAGCACCTCCCCGCCACCGTCTCTCCCCTCTCTGTAAGCCCCCCACCCCTCCCCCACCCCTTTCTCTCTGCTTAGTTAGTACTAGATGTTTTTTAGTAGTAGTAGATGTTAATTTAGGGTTCATAGATAATGATTTTTAGTAGTAGTAGATGTTAATTAGTAGTAGTGATGGTACTAGTTAACTAGGGCAGTATGGTTAATAGTAGATGTTTTTTACTATTGTATAATGTAGTTTTTTTTATTGTTTTTAGTAAGTGTTTAAAATAATTAGTAAGTAAATTAATAAACTAGTTGAACTAGTTTAGTTTTAGTTGAACTAGTTTAGTAAGTAAATTAATAAACTAGTTGAACTAGTTGAATTAATAGAACTAATGTATTCTTAGTAAGATAATTAATATAACTAGTTGAACTACTTTATTTTTAGAAAGAACTAGTTTTTTTCAATTTATAGTAAGTTTATATTTAGTAAGAACTATTTGAATTAATAGAACTAGTTGAACATGTCATATTTGTTGTTATTTTTTTAGTTTAAGCAATTATTCGGGATGTATTAGTGATAACTTATAGGGTTTTTGCTTTTGCAGAAATCAAGGAGCCCCTCCATCATCCCCGCCGTCGTCACCGTCACCGACCCCCTCCGACCTCGAGGTGAGACCGACCAAATCTCCATGTCAATATGAGTCCTATAAGATATATATGATGTAGATAAAAACATGTATATCTTGTGTTCCTCAAATAGGATATGTGGTTGCCCAAGTGGCCGGTCATGTTCAGGTTACACCTCTGAGTGGCCTACCGGAGTGTTGATTAATTTCCGTTCCGGCAAATTTCAGGCACTCGATATGTCCTTTTTTTAGCAAAGGTCATGCCGGATTTTTCCATGAATTCTGGCATGACTTGTGCTAGAATATGTAGGAAATATCAAGTGACCTGGATTTTCTCGAAAAATAATGATCTAATTTAGGTTTTTTAGTACATATATTTAATTGTACAAGTTTAATCTTTGAATTATGAATGTAGGAAATGTCGTACTCGGACGATGAAAGTCTCCCGGGGGAGTGCAGCTGGTGCCACAAAAATCGAGGTCTGTGCGACAGGTGCTCTCACCTGGACGAAGATCGGCACTTCAGCATTAAGCTCGAGGAGACCTTCGATGTTGAAACGGTACACAACGATGACAAGTGTTTTTTTCGTAATTAAACATGACTTCAACTATTTCAACGTCTAATTTTCATCTTTTACAATTCGACTAGCTTATCGCATGCCATGCAAGACGCTATGTCTTGGAGAGGATGGGTTTTGAAGACCATGGAAATTTTGAAACAAAGAAAATACACCTAAGGACCCATCATGATATGTATTTTGAAGTAAATTTGTACAATTCTTAGAGCGTAACCCATTTTGGTTGCCAAAACTGGGAAGCACTTTGCAAAATGTATGATTTTTATGAGGGTATGATTGTCACCATGGATTTTGGTGATCCTGACATCGTGCAAGACAATATGGACATTTGGATCCTTGTTGATACGCTTCCGATTCCACCGCTATGTGAGTTTCTCAAACATAGTTATTAACTAATTTATATTGTTTATTTCAAAATAGTTAACAGCTTATTTCCATTGACAGCTTATTTTGATTCTTCAAAGAATGTGCGGAAGATGGTAGACAAAACCAACTACACCGATGGCTTCGAATTAACTTATAAGGGGAAAAATCATCTGATCGCATTTTGTACTTATCTTAAGAATTACAATACCTATTATCGAACTCCTCCAAAATATGCTGGATACGTGTCACTAGTGCATGTGTTGAACCACGGTAACTTCTATGGAGATACCTGGTAAGATTTTTTACTATTACGACATCCGTGCATCTTTTGCATACTTCTAAAACTAGTACATCATTGCTAACTATGAAGTTATTACTTTGTTTTTCAACAGAAAATCCCGATGGATTGTGTGCCTCATCTGATGTATCAGAATGGTCGCCTTGAAGTTCTGAACATACAACCAGGTCATCCTACAGATCTCACCTGTTCATATCGGATTTTTAAAACCGGTGAACACATGCTAATCGAAGAATGGAAAAAATGTTTGGACATTCGTAAGGAGGTTCTTGGAAGTAACATAATGGAGAGTCAGGGGCTATCTTGTTTTTTGCTATTTTACCTTAGAGAATATAGTAGGTCCTAAGAGAATGTAGTAGGTCCAATGAGGTATAATATGTTTATTATGTGGTACAATGTATTAGAGTTGATGATGAGGAGTAGTTGTAATTATGACTAGTGACCAATTTTCTATGTGATGTTTCATTGATGAAAACGATGATCTTGAGGAGGTGTTATATGACAATGATGTATTATGATGATAAGTTGTTAATGATATGATGATGATGATGATGATGATATTTATTAATATCATTGGGTGAAAGAACTGCGAATTAGTTTCAAGTGGATGTCCATCCACTTGAAACTTGTCCACGGTTCTTTCACCCCGTGATGTAATAACTCATTACGATGTAAAAACAATCTCTAAATTCCTGTTGTATGAAAACTTGTATAAAGGTGTATGAATACAACATGAAATAAAAAAGAAATAAAATATGAAATAATATTACTAGCGCGGGCAGGGAGAAGCGCTACTACTAATTACCAGTAGCGCTCCTCGGGGAAAGCGCTACTACTAGGTTGATATAGCAGTAGCGTGGGTTAAGGCACGCTACTGCTAACCTTTAGCTGTAGCGCCGTACCAGTCGCGCTCCAGCCCGCGCTACTGATAGGCCTAAAACCCGCACTGCTGCTAGGCTTTTCCCTAGTAGTGTAAAAGAGTTGTTATTTGTGACCATCAATGATTGCCCTGCTCTCAGTAACCTTTCAGGACAGACAAACAAGGGATACCGCGCATGCACGCACTGTTTGGATGATACCGATAGTATATATTTGGATAATTGTAGGAAATATGTACCTGGGACATCGTCGATTTCTTCCGAGCAGGCATCCCGTAAGAAAGAAAGGCAAGCATTTCAAAGGTGAGGCGGATCACCGGACAAAGCCTCGCCACCATATTGGTGCTGATGTACATGATATGGTCAAGGATTTGAAGGTAGTCTTTGGAAAGGGTCCTGGTGGACAACCTGTTCCGAATGACACTGACGGACGCGCACCCATGTGGAAGAAGAAATCTATATTTTGGGACCCAGCCTATTGGAAAGACCTAGAGGTCCGCTCCGCAATCGACGTGATGCACGTGATGAAGAATCTTTGCGTGACCCTGCTTGGCTTCTTAGGCGTGTATGGGAAGACAAAAGATACACCTGAGGCACGGGAGGACCAGCAACGTATGCATGGAAAAGACGGCATACACCAGGGTCATGCAAGCTATGTTCTTACCAAAGAAGAGTATGAGAACTTCTTTGAATGCCTGCTCAGTATGAAGGTACCATCTGGCTTCTCGTCGAATATAAAGGGAATAATAAATATGGCAGAGAAAAACTTCCAGAACCTAAAGTCTCATGACTACCACGTGATTATGACGCAACTGCTTCCGGTTGCATTGAGGGGGCTTCCATTGGAAAACGTTCGATTAGCCATTGTGAAGCTATGTGCATTCCTCAATGCAATCTCTCAAAAGGTAATCAATCCAGAAATCATACCAAGGTTAGAGAATGATTTGGTGCAATGTCTTGTCAGTTTCGAGTTGGTGTTCCCACCATCCTTCTTCAATATCATGACACATGTCCTAGTTCACCTATGCGAGGAGATTAACATATTGGGTCATGTATTTATACACAATATGTTCCCCTTTGAGAGGTTCATGGGAGTCTTAAAGAAATATGCTCATAACCATGCTAGGCCAGAAGGAAGCATCTCCAAGGGCCATGAAAATGAGGAGGTCATTGAGTTTTATATTGACTTTATTCCTGACCTTAAGCCGATTGGTGTTCCTGAATCGCGGCATAAGGGCAGACTGGATGGAAAAGGCACGCTAGGAGGGAAGCAAAAAATATGTATGGACGGACATTCTCTCACTGAAGCACACTACACAGTTCTACAGAATTCCACCTTGGTGGCTCCGTATATGGACGAACACAAGAATTTTCTACGCTCCAAACACCTGGAGCGGTCTGATGACTAGATTACATGTGAACAAACGAGGACTTTCGTCGGCTGGTTGCAGACACGTACCATGCATGACGCCTCTATTGAAGATGACCTGTACTTGCTGTCCCAGTTACCATCTTTGAATATAATGACTTTCAAAGTGTACGAGATAAATGAGAATACATTTTACACGATCGCCCAAGATAAGAAGAGTACCAACCAAAGCAGTGGTGTCCGCTTTCATGCAGCAACCAAGATGGAAAAGGAAACATATTATGGTTACATAGAGGACATATGGGAACTTGACTATGGACGTGGTTTGAATGTCCCTTTGTTTCGGTGCAAATGGGTCAATATGACATGGGGCGGGGTAACGGAAGACCCACAGTACGGAATGACAACAGTGGATCTCAACAATCTTGCGTATGCAGACAAACCATTCGTCCTAGCCAATGATGTGGCACAGGTTTTCTATGTGAAGGACATGTCTACCAAGCCGAGAAAAAGAAAAGATAAGGAAGCAAAAGCATCACACGATGAGCCAAAGCGCCACATAGTTCTTTCTGGGAAGAGAAACATCGTCGGAGTGGATCACAAGATAGACATGTCAGAAGATTATGAAAAGTTTGATGCAATTTCTCCATTCATAGTGAATATTGACCCGAGCATCCAGTTAAATGATGAAGATTTTCCATGGTTACGGTGCAAAGGAACACACGCAAAGAAAAAGTTTCACACCTAAAGATCTGGGATGTGATCGGCTTCACTATCATCACTTTCTTCTGTGTTTCACACCGAGGAGGGAATCTCTATAATAGTTAGGGTAGTTATGTGTTTTGGCATTTGAAACGCGAAGAAATTTTATGTGCAAACAAATTCTTTCATGCATTTACTGATTTTTTCCAGCTAAATGACCCTGAATTGAAAAGCACTTCAAATGAACTCAGAAAAGGTTGAAAGTTGGCATGGTATCATAGTTTCACCCACATAGCATGTGGAAAAAAGTAGAGAGCATTACCGCAAAAATTGGATGCACTTCGTGTACAAAATGGACAATCTCTTTCGAAGTATCAGGGTTTCGGACGAAAACTCATCTATTACAAAGGCATTTCATTTTTAAATAACCTAAGCATTACCAAATTGAATATAATGATAAAACACACTAATATTAAACATAAGAAAAAAGAATCACTGGAAAATCTATTTTCAAAGTTAGGTTATTCACAAACTAGTGATTCACACAAATTCCAAATAATTCAAAATTTAAACTATTCAAATTTGAAAACTACCGGCAGTAACAGAAAGTTTGTAAATTTTTTGTACCTAAAGCAAAAATATTCACAAAGAAACTCTAAATACAGCAAAAAACAACTAAAAAATAAATAAAACAAAAAAATAAAGCAAAAAACAATAAGAAAATAAAAAGCCCGCCTACTGCGCCACAATGGCCTGCATACGACTAGAAACCCAACGTTTTGTTGGGCCAGGATGCAGGCCCGCAAAGGCCCAGTAGGCCCACAGGACAGCACAGAACAGGTAGGCCCAGTAGGCCTGCTTTGGAGAGGAGCTCGAGAGAGCTACCGCACTGGGGCTTATAAACCAGTGCGGACGCCTCTCGGCTAGCGAGGTGGGACTAAACTTGCCGCACCGCAGCTGCGCCAGCGCAACCCCTTTAGTACCGGGTCGTGGCTCCAACCGGTACTAAAGGGGGGGGGGGGTCTTTCGTACCGGTTGGAGCCATCACCCGGTACTAAAGGGGGTGCGCTTCCCGCCGCTTCGCCTGGCCAAAACAGACCTTTAGTACCGGTTGGTGACTCCAACCGATACTAAAAGGGGGGGGGTTCTATATAAAAAACACTTTTAAAAAATCAGTTTCTCATCTCTCCCTCTGCTTCTTCTCCTCTGCCCCGTCGCCGTCCCCGTTGCCGTCCGTCATCGTCGTCGCCACCCCGGCCGTCCCCATCCCCGTTGCCGCCCCCCGCCCCGTCGTC
>NC_041381.1:34252332-34329113 GCF_002162155.2 Triticum dicoccoides | reverse complement strand
GTCCCCGTCCTCGTCATCGTCGCCCCGTCCCCATCCCCGTCATCACCGCCCGTCGCCGCCCCCGTCGCCTCGCCTCGCCGGTGAGCTCCTGCCCCGGCCGCCATGTGTCCACACACACACACACATTGTTTTTTAGTTTTTTAGTTATATATTTTAGTTATAGAAAATTTTCTGTTTTTTAGTTATAGAAATATCTATAGAAATGTTAGAAATTTTCCTGATTTTTAGTTATAGAAATATTATAGAAATGTTAGTTATATAGAAATGTTATAAATTTTTCTGTTTTTTAGTTATAGAAATATTTATAGAAATGTTAGCAATTTTTCTGTTTTTTAGTTATAAAAATATTAGTAATGTTAGTTATATAGAAATGTTAGAAATTTTAGAATTAGTTTTAGCTAGATGAATTAGATTAATGTCAAATTGTTAGACGATGATCGATGTTTTTTTAGTTTCTTATAATTTTAGTTATAGAAAAAAAATTAGAATTTGCATATAGAATTTTAGTTATCACAATCCAATCATTTAAAAAATGTTACTTTTTGCGGGCATATAGTATTTGTTCTCGACGATGCCCGGCCCGCATCCTCGCCGTTGACCCATTCGCGATGATGTCTGGCTGACCCATGTCCGGGACTGGGCTCCGCCGGGCTGGCACCGGGAGGTGCTACCTGCAGGGGCGCGCAGCTTGGTGAGGAACCCGGCCTCGGGTCTCGTCGTCGACCCTGATCTCCTTTGGTGGCGATTGCGTGGGCCACATTCGGTGCAGAGGGAGCCGGCACGCCGGAGGTGGTGCGTCGCCTTGTCAAGGAGGAGGACGAGCACGTCCATCGCTACATGGATGCTATGGACGTCAGGTTCTCCAATACCTCGCAGGTTCGTTGGGCAGATGACCGGAGATATGATCCTGTGATGGTTCCTTCCCTTTGGTGTCCACCGCCCGCTCCCCAGGAACCACGAGTGGCCTAGATTCTTCTATAGTATTCGATCTTTATTAGCTACCTAGCCAGTGATGCATTCGATATATAATATTCGAGACGATGTATTCGAGATTATATATATTATTAGAGAAGATGTACTCAAGATTATATATTATTCGAGACGATGTATTCAAGATTATATATTATTCGAGACAATGCATATTATGTAATATGTGATTCAATTTTTGCTTATTGATTGCATCCATGCATTGTAATTTGAACACTATATTGTTTTATATTTCTTCTGGATTAGTTAAATAAAAGCTATGACGGACAATACCGGCAAAGAGGGAGAAGAGGCCCTGTTCGAGATCATACGCAGCCCTCGCAGGCCAGATGATCTGAATGAAGTAGATGATGGCTCCCAATATCTGAACAATACCAGGGAGGGTGATGATAAGATATTCGATCTCGACGACCGAGCTAATGAAGTCATGAACTATGATTATGATTATGATGACACAGACAATGTTGATCTTGAAATAACAAAGACTACCGGCGAGGTATATTTATATAAGCAGGCATCTGGTGATCATCGCATGTTTTTTTTATTTGAAGATATATTAATGAATCGATCTTTCTTCTTTCAGCCCTCCGGATCGAGCAAATCTGCTTCTACAGACAGTAGGACAAAGCGAGGCCCGACCAAAAAGTTAAAGGAGGGCGTAAAGTACAACATCGATGCCATCAAACCTGATGGCGAACCCCTCATGCCTAAGAACATTGTGAACAAGTTCGTTCATCAGTGTAGAGTTCTTGTGAAGGACCAACTCCCGATCTCCATTCAAGAATGGAAAGAGCCAAAAACTAAACGTCCAGATGTTACTTGGGTCGACGACAGAGGAAAACAAAAGCTTTGGGAATCTCTGATGGAACATTTCACTGATGCAGATGTGCAGAAAGTTAAGGACGCTGCTCTTAGGAAGATGGCAATTACATTCAACACCCACAAGAAAACTGTATGGGCCAACTACATCGCTGCAGAAAGGAAGACTCCGGAATTCAAGGGAACACTGGAGAAGCAAAGAGAACAGTGGCCCACTTTCGTGAAATTCAAGGAATCAGAATTATCTAAGGAACGGTCGAGAAAAAACAAGGCCAATGCCGCAAAAAAGATGCAGTTCCATAGGCTGGGGCCAGGTGGCTACGCGATGGCATTGCCTAAGTGGGATAAGTCTGAGTAAGAGATGGTGGATGCAGGGGTCACTCCAGTTACTAGGAGCTGCCCCCCCAGGTGCCGAAGAAAAGTTACTTGACGCAATAGAAGATGCTCGAAAGGGGGTGTTCACGCCCAACAGAGAGAACGACGAGCTTACGCACGCCCTGGGAAATCCTGAACACCCGGGAAGAACACGAGGCAAGGGCGTTATTCCCTAGTATGAGGGCTTTTTGGACTGGAACGACGACTACAGGAGCCGTGCAAGAAGGAATATGGAGGAGGAGAAGAAGAGGAAGCTGGAGGAGGAGCAGAGGAAGCAAGAAGCAGAACGCCTTCAAGGCCTAGAAGCAAAGCACGCGGACTTGGCACTGAAATTCTAGCGGCAGCAGCAGCAGATCGACTCACTTAGCCAGGAAAGGGGGTCTCAGCAGCGGCAGCAGCTAGCGGATGATCCAACATTGGATAGCACCGTCCCATCCATGCCGAGAAGCAGCGTTGGTTCCACCCCGGGCGATGCACTGCTGGATAGATACCATATGGATGACATCATAGAGAACACTAACTGTGAGCTACACCTCAAAATGAAGAACATATCCATGAAGGTGGCGGACACCGTTGCTTTTACAAATCCCCCCGAAGCAACCTTCCATTGCAACCCGATTCCAGCGGGCTATGCTCATGTCTTGGTTGATGAGGTGGTGGACCAATATTCGGGGCTAGAGCTTAACATTCCTGGAGGTGACGACGAGCACACACTGGGAGAGGCCATACATCGTATCATCCTATGGAGAAAGGATTGCATCATCTTTCAAAGGACACCGACACCATGTTAGCTGACTCCTCCTCGAAGTCTGCCATCAAGTCAGTAGACTCCCGCTCCTCCAAGTCCGCGAACGCGTGAGCTGACTCCTCCTCGAAGTACGCCACCGTGTCAGCAGACTCCCGCTCCTCCAAGTCCACGAACGCGTGAGCCGACTCCTCCTTGAAGTCCGCCACAGTGTCAGCGGACTCCCGCTCCTCCAAGTCCACAAATGCGTGAGCAGACTCCTGCTCCAACTCAGCCACGTCAGCCGTCTCCGCCGCCTCAGCAATCACAGAAGAGAGCCGCCGCAGCTATGGTGCGTAGTGGTATGAGTCGAGGTAGTACAGGAGGTACAGGCGGAGGCAAGCGGTATAAATATGGTCCAAGCCTCACTCCTCTTCCCCAGAGGGCTTATGACATGCCCGAGGAGCAAAACACAACCATAGTGCAGGCCAAACTGGACGCACATTTTGGACCAAAACCGCAACCGCCGCCAAAGGAGAAAATGCCTGAGAAAGTTATTGACCATTTTATTCATAGGCAAGAAAACCAGCTCCCAAGCCTGTTGACTCAGACTATGAGCGCCAAATTGGGAAGGCACATCGAGCACAACTACAGAAAGAAGCGAGCCCGAGCTCGAGCCAACAAGCAGCTGTCAAAAAATGCGGGAAAACCGTTCCCCAACTGAGAGAACAGGCGGCACAATCGACCCCCCCCCCCGCTTGTTATGCAAACAACATATGAGAGTACGCGCACCCAATATTATTGTGGGCAAACTGTTCCCCAGCTGGACAATCTGGTAATAACCGAGGAGCATATAATGCAGGCTGAAATGCTCGGTATCACTGTTGGACAACTCGTCGAGATCGAGCCCATGTCTCCGCTTAGAGAGGAGGAAATAAAACGAAAATATGTCCGCGCCAACCTTTGGTCAAGCCAGACGAGGTCAAGAACCTCCCAACGAGAAAGTATGAATTGCATCAGTGGTACATGAACATTACCAAGAGTTCCAATCGAGAATCCCTCATGGTGAATGTCAATGAGGAGCATTACTTCCATGAGAAAGCTCTGCCCGTTGAGTATACGGAACTATTTCAATTATTCAATCAAGACGCACTCAACAAATCTATCATCAGTTGTTATTGTCTGTAAGTCATTTCTTTCTGTAATTTAAGTCTCAAGCTAGTTGTAATGATCATTTTGATCAATCATTACCTGTAATTATCCTCATTATATTCTTTTCTGTGGTATTATGCAGGATGAAGATGTATGAAATGAAAAAAAATCTGGATGCTATGGCATTGGGTTCATTGATCCAAATACCGTTAATGAATACACATGGAAAATTCCAAGTTGTCGAGCAAGTTTAAAGGAAAGCATGCTAGAGTTCTTGAAGCGCCTCAATACCAATGAAGATATACTACTTTCTTACAACTTCCTGTGAGTCACACTGTCTTGTACTACAAATTCTGTTTTTGCTTACTAGCTAGCTAGATGTTAATAATTAAGTGTATAGGATTTATGATAGTTGATTAGTGTTATGCACATGCCCGCTTAATTAAGACATGCAAACGCGTGCGCATGCAGTTTCCACTGGATCTTGTTAGACATTAAAGTTGACAAAGGAAAAGTTGAAGTACTGGACTCACTACTTAAAAAAGAAAGTGACTACACCATCTTGAAGGGGATAGTCAATAGGTAATTTCAATCATTATTAACTATATCTCGGCCTATTTAGTTTGTCATTTCCTGATATGAACTATTTAATAACCCCTTTATTAATTTTCTTTGCCGGCGGGCAGGGCTTTGGCAAAGTTCATCAAGGTGACTCCAGGAAAATGGGCAGAAAAGCTGTTTTGGTATCGACCCAAGGTAAGTAATTAAGTAGTACTAGCTAGCTAGCTACCATCTCTTTAAATCTTGTTTCAATACCATTAATTAATTATCATGCTTGATTAATTATTACTTGATTAAATTCAATTCTTGTAAAGGCCGTGAAGCAGGCGCCGGGGACTGATGTGTGTGCATTCTACATTTGCGAGAACATTCGCATGATGGCGTCCAAAAGAAGCAGATCTGATAGACAGCAATGGGTACGTTTCACAAAACACTATTCACAATTTTTACATGATTATCGATATCTAGTCACACAACTAATACACATGCATGCATATTGGTTTCCTTCTTAATAGTTCCATGACGTGCGGGAGAAGCTCCTACCAATGGAGCGCATACGAGCACTTCAGGAGGAAATATCAGGATTTTTGCTCGACCAGGTCATAGATCCGAACGGAGAATACTATTACCCGCTACCGCCCCATGAACCACTTGTCACCGTGCTCCGAAGGCACCAAGGCAACATGTAGGAGAAATTGTATATATACCTAATTGTATAAATATATACATGCATGTGTATGTGTGAATAATGGTGTGTGAGACATTCGATGATATATATATGATCGGTTATACGATAAATTCTATTTATGTATTGATATATATATATATATATATATATATATATATATATATATATATGCATAACGTGTACAATATGTAGTATCGTAAAATACCAGCAAACAAAAAATATTAAATGGAAAAAACAAAATTAAAAGAAAAATAAAAAATAAAACCAAAACCCCCTCAAATATTGTAGTACCGGTTGGTGTTACCAACCGTACTAAAGGGCTCCCCGCCCCCGGCGCTAGCTCGTGCCACGTGGGTGCACTTTAGTGCCGGTTCGTGCCTACCCGGTACTAAGGGGGGGGGGACCTTTAGTCCCCACTCTTTAGTGCCGGTTGCAGAACCGGCACTAAAGGCCCTTACGAACCGGTGATACATCCCGGTTTTGCACTAGTGTGTCCTCGCACCAGGGACCCTCAGGATTTATCTGAAAGGTTCCGTAACCTTCTGGACATCACCAGAAGTTCCTAGGACCTTCCCGGAACCTTCCAGAACATTTTCGGAAACATCCAAAACTCTTTCAGGACTCTCTCGAAACTATTCCTTATATTTATGGAACTTCTCCGAGAATATTTTCTCATAACTCTCACTCCACTAGCACTCAACAGATCATGATTACCTTAAGCTTGTGACCCTATAGGTTCGGTAACTCACGGACATGAACGAAATCCCTTCGTTCAATGACCGACAAGGAAACCGTGGACGTCCATATCGATCCCTGTGAGCACAGGAATGACATTCGAGTGAACCTTTGGTTATCATGTGATGTTCTCTTTGCTTTGCGATACTTTCACAAAACCAGGGATGTGTCGGTATCCTCCTAAGTCATCACCATGCTCACTATACCGAAATCCTCATTACCAGTTTTGTTCTTCTTTCTCGTTATTGTGTTCTGGCCTCCGCATGACGAAGTCACTTGTGTCTGGCCAGACGATGATGGATGTCGTCACACTGAGAGGGCCCTAAGAATATCTCTCCATCGTCGAAGGAGAAAATCTCACTCTTGAGCTATCCGGCCACTTGTCAAACTTTATGATGTGCCTGGAAGTTGTCGTTATGATGATTGTGTTACAGGTGACGTTTGAGTAACGCCAAATCGCACCATATGGTAAGAAGTGACCACGATACTCTCATGGTCTAAGGAGCAAAATCACACGTTAACACTCCATGTTATTATAATTGATTACAGACGATATTAACATAATTCATAACTGAAAAGATTGGGTCAATTCAAATAATTTCAATGTTGTTTTAGGACTATTCTTTAACACTTAAACGATATCCTAAAATCCAAAAAAGGTGATCACCAGCAACACCTGAGCTAGTCCTAGAGACAAGACTAGGAACCTTTTATTTAACCGATTATCATTCTACATGTGCATATGAGTTTTTCACTGAATCACATATTCCAGGAACATAACAGTTATAACATGAAATGTAAACTCCATAATTATAAATACAGAAATATAACAATATAAATATAATTACCGAGCATATTTCCTTAAACACGGACAGTTCAGTCCTTGATGATAATGCAGGCTCGGGTATGGTACTTAGAGACCATAATGGGACTATTATCTTTGTTCCTGCCGACATCTTTTTGCATGCAATGATGTATTAGAAGCTGAACTCCTTGCAATAAGGGAGGGTGTATCACTGGCACTATAATGGAGTAACCTGCCCGTTGATGTGGAATCAGACTGTTTGGAGGTTGTCATGATGATCAAATATGGGACTGGTAACAAGTCACAATATGCTTTTATCATTAGAGAGATCATTACTTGTACGGAGGAGAGGGATTCTCTCATTGCTCATACTCGTCGGAATTGTAATATGCTGGTTAGTCACGCCTTGGCTAATTTTGTTAGGGTGCAACGCCGAACTATGGTTTGGCTAGGCTCGGGACCAGATGAGGTCATGGAAATTGTAAGAAGAGAGTGTAACTTTTGATTTGAGTAATGCAAGAATTATTTCACAAAAAAAAACTTCATAAAAAATCTGACATGTATGTATGACTGTATGTATGCGATGCGAATGAAGCAATTTCCAGGAAGTCATCTCCATGCTACATTTTGGGTTAATAAAACCGTCCTTGAAAGTAAAAGAATCATTTTCACCCCGCCATTTTTAATAGTTTGAATTGCTTACCACATGTGTTACATGGTCCACCCAACCCTTTATATCAAAGAAAAAAGGAAATCATTTTCACCCAGCCCTTTACATCAAATAAAAAAACGAAATCATCTTCACCCCACCGAGACATGTATAAATAAATTAACATGCTTGCGATAGTGTTCACGATGGCGACGTCCAAGCGGATGTGCAAGAGGATGGTAGTCGTTTTTCTGGCGAATCTTGTCCACTGAGGAGAGTCAAGTCTCAATTATGCACCAATAAGTGAGACTGTATCTTTTACACGGTGACACCAAGAAACAAGTAAATGCTGGTTTCCTTTTCTTTGGATGAAGCTCACAATAGACCACTGAGGGAAGAAAATGAGTACTCGGCTGACTGGCCGCTCTCATTTTAAGCACAACTGTAGGTGAAGTGCAAGCTCGAGTTTAAACAAGAATATGCGGGGTTCGTCGCACCCGCAAAAAATACTACTGTAGTGAAAGCTTACGGACCACTGATACTAACAGCTCCCGTTGGCGTTATCCATGGCAGAACACCACTAGCTTATGTTTAAACAGAACCCCACACAATAATGCAGATGATGCATGCAAAATGGGGGCCGGGTGGCCCCTTTGACCTGGGAAAAAAATGCATACATGCATGATTACCGACTAGCAAAAGAGGTCGTGTGTTGCAACAGGAGAAAGGCGATCTCGCCTCCTGCCGCTAGGGCGCCTTCCTGCGCCGCCGTCCTCCGGCGGCTCCCCTCCGCTGACGACCTCGGTCGTCGGTGGTGAGGGGGGTCGCCGGATCCACGCGCGTGGATTGTTTTAGGCATTAGTTTCTTAGGTTTTTGGGTTGTTCATCGTCATGGCTTCGGCAACGGCGATGACGGCGCCGACTAATAAATCTTCAGATCCTTCCCCAACGAGGCGATCCGCTTTTGGGGTGGATTTGGAAACCAGACTATTCAAGCAAGGATGATGTGGCGGCGGGGGCATTCTCGTGGTGGACCTGTATCCTCGGGCTCCGCCGTTGCGACGGCGTTTGCTCCAGCGCCGGCGTGGGGCTTGGGAGGTAGTCCAGGAGCAGATGCAGATTGTGGTCTGCATCGACGACATCTGGAAAATGGTGGATCTGGGTTCGTGGTTCGTGGCAGGCAGGTATGGTTTCCTCCTCCAACGTCTTAGTTGGGCGGGGGTGCCAGATCTGGAGTTCGATTGCGTGTCCGGGGTGTTGCCCCGGTCTGATTCATTCAACGGCAATGGCTTCGCCTTTATTGGCGAGCCACCTTGGAGGTCCGCAAAGCTGCATATCAGCGATGGAGCCGCGTCGAGCTCGGGTGTGGAGGTGATCCGTCATTTTCTCCTTTGGTGGCTGCTATGGTGGTGCCAGAGGCAGGTGACGGGCGTTGGTGTCAAGCTCAGAGGATTCTCCAGTCTTGTTTGTAATTTTACTTCTTGGCTGGTGTTCCTGTGTGCAAAGGCTAGCGTTCTGCTGTCTTTTCAGTTTTGTCAGGTCGGTATGTACGTGATTTGTATTATGATCCTTATGATATAAATGAGACATGTATTACCAAAAAAAAATAGGAGAAAAAATCATTGTCTCATTAAACAATAAGCATTGGTGACCTCTCCCTCTCGACCTCCACATCCTCTATAACCAGCTGATGCCCCGAGCGTTGTTGCGGGATTTTTTCATGAATTTTGTGTGAAAGGTCATGAACCAAATTTAAGTAAGAAACTACACAACTAACTTCACATTCCGCAGAGAAGGCAATCTACACTAAGGTAAGATAAAAAGGTGAACACACGAATCAAAGTGGAAGCTTGCAAAAAAGTGCAGATGATGTCTATACATGTAGCCCGACATCATAATATATTTGTAGTTTTATATACCGTGGCCTATACAGTTTGTTAGTCAATGACCAGAACTGCAGATATGCCACAGTGATAAAGCTAGTAACATGTTTTTTCTGAATGTACGTACTGATTTTGTATTTCAACGAATTTGTCAGTCAGTGACCAGAACTGCATATATGCTGCAACAGCACATACACGTTTGAGATCATTGGCCATGTGCATCTGTATCTCTAAACCTAATATTATGGTTAAGTTTGAGGTCTCACCTACACATCTATATTACACAATCAAGTGAGCTGGACATCTATTCATATAGCAACGCTACAACAGCTCTAAACTCCCAAGAGAAAGAGTATAATATATTTTCAGAGTAGATTGTGCAGTCAGCAACCAAAAATAGATTTGCCTGCGGCTGTGTATATTTGATAACCAATCATTTGTCCACTTTTCTCTATTTTTAGTTTGGAACATGGCACAATGATTAATTCCCTGTTTCAGTTTACACATTAGTCTGAACCCAGTGTGTATGCATGTCTGTTGTACTATATACACGCAGTCAAAATAAAAGAAGAGCAAAATAAGGATCCATGACTACCTAGTGATGAGCTAGGGAAAAAAATATCAACACAAAGACGTGATTCATGATACGAACATTGACTCTCTAAATATACTGAAGGAAAGCAGGGCGAAAACGATCAACAGGTCAAATGCATGGTAGTAATCTAACGAACAACATGGTGCAGGGAGATTGGAATGGAGGAATTGGGGAGAACCTTGTACATAGGGGATTGAAATAGGTTGCGGATGGCGTCGACGGCGCAGAGGTGACCCAACCGAGGATGTTTCCAACCTCTGGCTCGTGATTGCAAAAACAAACCGCAGAAAAAGAGGGCATTCATATAATTCCAATTCAGCATCGTTTTGCAAACAATTTTGAACAGCGACTTCGTAAAGAATTCGATGGGCTGTAGGTACGATGAGGAGGCTACTGGGGTAGCATGTACGGACAGGGGTTGTGGCGTGAGGACGCAGGTATGTCCCGGTCAACATGCAGGGCACCAACATGCGATGGATGTGGCCGAATATCCAAGGGCAAAACCCAGCGACTATCGAGCAGGGTCATGACTCATGAGCAGCTCCAGTGATTAAAGGGGAAATGTACTGCAGCGGTTACCTGGAAGAATTAAAGTTAAACACAGCTGTTTCCTTTTAGAGGAGAGCAGTGGGATTTATATGAGGCAGGAGTAGGTAAAGAGGGAGAGAGGCAGCTGTGGAGAAGACAGGAGGCAGAACATATACATACCTGAAAGCAGAAGAGCTAAAACAAAAAGGAGTTGCATCAATAAAAAATGTCCAAACCTGAACAATAGAATCGCCATGCATGTAAATAAAATAAAACCAAAACTATAGTAACTTTGAACACGAACAATAGTGCAGATAAATCATCAAAGGGGCAATCACAGCCGAACCACATAGAACTGGACAAATTGTTTAATCCCGAAACAAAACTGCCATACAACTGTCAACTGGCCAACTGGGTCGATGAATTGTGGCACGGATATGTAGCTCAAAGTCAAAGAACCCAATCTCTGTTTGAGGCATGGATATATACCGGCTGCTACTGAAAACAAATCGAGAGAGAGCAAGGAGAAGAGATGCTTAGGCATTTCTTCGGGTTGGGCTCGCGGACCTTGATGTTGACAGCTCCTCCAGCTAGAACCCGAACTACTCGTCCAGATCGGGGCCGCAACGGGGAGGTCGCCAGCGCCAGGAGAGCCCGGAGAAGAGCGACGGCTTGCGCATAGAATGATTCGGCTGCGCTGGTCAACGTTCTAGATGGGCGGCAAGGGAACCATGGCTCGGCCCACATCCCATCGCCCTGAGAGGCATCGAAGGGGAGTCATAGCGGGAGGAGTGGACTAGTGCTCATATCTGGAGGAGCGCCCTCACGCGGAGATTACCATCCAGCTGCCGCACACGCGAGGATTGGAGAAAGATTTATCATGTGGGGAAGAAACGGAAGTGGAGAAGGAAGCGGACGGACTCGCGCTTTGATGGGGAAATCAATCGGGAAGGAATCGGAAGTGCATAAGGAAGCGGTGCGGTCAGGCTAGTGGGCCTTTGGCAGAAAAAAAACATAGCGCGGCATGTGGTTAAGAAATGAAGTGGTATTTCTCATCCGAAGAAAAACAATGCTTTGGAAAAATTAAAGATGATAATGCTGATGTGGCACATATGAGGTGGATAGGCTACGTGTTAAGAGAAATAGGATAGTGGGGATGAGCTATTTAGGTATTATAGATAACACTACATCCAAACCAAGCCGCCTCTCATCTCTCTTTCCATGGCCACTTTTGCGGGTTGCAGAACTCGATGTGTGTGATGTTGGTGCCCATCTCCACCAACACCAGCCACTCGTTCCAACCTCTCAGGGATGTTGTACGTATTATTCATCGATTACTCTGTCATTTTGACCCACAATGGAATGAAAAACTGCATGCACTAAACTCGAAACACACCAAGAGGTTTAACTAATCAACTTAAGTAGCATCATGATAGCGCCGAGGCGGTGACGATCCTGCAAGCTACAGTACCTGAATAAAGTTAGTCACTATCTCGCTACCTATGGACGGTGCACTCCTCGCACTGTTGTGTGGTTAGGAGGAGGTATACTGGTGAAGGTGTTAGTCTTTGTAAGAATGATGCACCACCTTAAGTAATGAAAGATCTCCTTTCCCCCGCAAAAAGAAGTAGCATCATGATTATCTTGGAATAGGCAACACTTTTTGACAACTCACATGGCTTGCCTTCATATTCAAGGAGATCAAGATCAAATGGTGAAACAGAAAATCATATGTATGACTCAAAGTACGACTGATTTGCATATTTGACCGATAACAAAAGTGTACCGGATGCACATATACATGCTAATGAGATGAACGATATGCATAACAATTTAACCAAACACACAGAACCGAAGCAATCAATTCTAATAAAATTACTCGTCAATTCATTGGCTATTTTGTGGTTGTTGCCTCACTCAAAACAACACCAGTTTGCAGGTTGATCAAACTACTCTCATACTACAGTTTCACAAAAATTGCATCGGAAACCGTGGATCATTGACAACACATATGCAAAAAGAATGCACGAATACAATAAAATCCAAATAATCACATACTCCCTCCTTCCCAAAATCTTAGGCGTTTAAGTTTCTGCATGCAATCCCATATTCTAAGGCGCACATGCCTTCCTCTCTCAATCAGTTAAGCTAATGGTCCATATTTAATTGGAAAGAAGATCGTGGATGCCTCTCACTTCTTTCTTGAATCGTGATTGCCTCCCTGTGTACAACTTGTACGATGGGTCAAATAAAAATCCACGTACGCTAATTTTCGTGCTAAAGACTAACACGCCTAACAATCTGGGAAGGAGGGAGTACTACTGAACGAAATAAAAGGTGACAATCATCAAAAAAGAATGGACACATCAACGATTTGCTCATTGGCTCGCTGTTGGAGGAAAAAAATTCCTGTTTTTTATATTCTAAAAGTTTTGGAAATTAAAAAAAATCAAAATGTTCATGAAATGAAGAAAAATTTAAGATTCTTTTGCGTGAAAACTTTCAATCTATTCATCTTCGATCATGGAAGTAATGGACACCAGAAATAATAATAATTATATCCTGATCCATAGACCACCTAGCGACGACTGAAAGCACTGAAGCGAGCCAAAGGCGCGCCGTCGTCATCACCCCTCCCTCATCGAAACCGTGCAAAACTTGTTGTATAGACAGTTGGGAAGTCGTCGTGCTAACGCCACATAGGACTAGGGTACCAGAACAACGACCGCCGCTGATGAAGAGTTGCGTAGATCGGAAGAATCCAACCTGAAGACACATGAACATAAACGAACAAGGACCAGATACGAGTAAATCCACTAACGACAGATCCTCTAGAGACACACATCTACACGCCCATCGACGATGCTAGATGCACCACCGGGATAGGGCTAGGCGGAAAGAACTTTATTTCATCTTTAGGAGCCGCCGACATCTCGCTTTTCTGGGCAGGACACAAACCCCAAAAAACTCAAAGAAACATCTAAAAACAGATCCCTCCCACCAGTAAGGGCCCACAATACATTGTGCCTCCATGGTCCTAAGGCCATCTAAGACGAGGCAGAACGACAGCTGCGGCGGCGGGGGGAGACAGAGGAACCCCAGACTTCTTTTTTAGAGGAGACACGTGAGGCGGCGGCTAGCCCTAAAACCAAATGCTGAATTTTGTAAAGTTCACAAACCTGAAAAAAGTTCATGAATTTTTTAAAATGTTAACAACTTAAGAAAGCTCAAGAATTTGACAAATATTCATGAATTTTACAAATGTCCAGTATTTTAAAAATATTCATGAATTTTATAAATTATCCTGATCTTGAAAAATATTCACAAAGTTTAGAAAATGCCACAAATTTTAAAGTGTTTGAGAAATAAAAAATGTTCACGTTTTTGAAAAATATTTAAGAATTTGAAAAAAGGTTCATAGATTGAATAAGATGCACTAATTAAAAAACAAAAAAAGAATCATAAAAAGATTTGCAAAAAAATAACAACTAAAACCACCTGGAAAACAAAGAAAAGAAGGGAGTTCCTATGTGCCGCTCTATGCGGCAGACTATCGATCGAACGCTCGCTAAGGTTCGAACGCTAGACCCGCTGCTTCCGAGCATGCAATTCAAACCAGTTGAGCTAGCTAGCTTTTTTTTATTACAGAACAACGCAAAACCTTAAGAAACTCAAACGCCCATCCGAACATTTTCAAAAATTCAAACGCAAAACTTTTTTTTTTAAAACAAAACGTGAATGTTTTATCAAATGCGAACATTTTAATTTTAATTTACTAATTTTAAGAAAACTCGAACATTTTTCAACACGCAAACGGATTTTGGAGACGTGAACATTTTTTTAAAATGGGAACATTTTTTATACTACCCAGAAAATTGAACAGGAACAATTTTTCAAATTCCAAAAAGAAAATTTGGAAACATGAACAACTTTTGCACGCGAACATTTTTTGAAACTCCAGAACAAAATTTGAAAGCACGAACATTTTTTGAAATTCTCAAACAATTTTGGAAACGGAACATTTTTTGAAACTCCCTAACAAAACTTGGAAATATGAACAATTTTTTTAATTTGCAATCATATTTTGAAACAAGAACATTTTTGCAAACTACCAAAGAAATTTCGGAAACATGATCTTTGAAAAAGAATTGTGATTTTTTTTGAAAATGCAAACATTTTTTGAATCCCAAATAATTTTTTAGAAGTTGTGAATTTTTGAACAGGCACATAAAGAAAAAAAGAAGAAAAACAAACTAAAATAATAAATACGGAAAATAAAAAAAATAAAAAGAAACAGAAAACCAGTCAAAAACAAAAAACCCGGTTCGGAAACTCTAGAAGGTTCCTAAAACCAATAAAGACCAGGGCTGGAACCTTCCAGAAGGTTCAGAAAACCGGATGCAAATCTACACGTTAGCTAGCTCTGATGGGTCGTCCCAGTCGTTAGCTTAGGTGTCATCGCTGTATGCGTTACGTGGACAGTTTTTTTGACGGGAAAGCTTACTTTATTAATCAAAGGATGGATATATTGTCTGCCAGCAGACTTACAATGAAATCAGGCGAGGCATCAATCCAACAAGATGGATTATTAGCACGACCCATCTAGCCAGCTCATGAGCTAGATAATTTGACTCTCTAATACAATGCTCAATAGTAAACCTCCCGAAATTTATTAGATAACTATGACATTCATCAAGAATCGATGCTGCCACCATAGAATAATCTTCATTGAGTCTAAGTGCATCCATCACTGTGATATTATCCGATCTAACTACCAAGTTATTGCATCCCGTATCGATGTATGGGTTACGTGGACAGTTTGACGCAAAGAGGGTCATATAGCCATATAGTAAATTCCAGAAAAGAAAAGCCAGCCTTTAAGTATCCCAAACCGGTGCAAGCTTCAGAAAAACGATGGAAATTCTGAAAACCAGAATCGGCTGTACGTTAAAATGGGCCGGCCTTTACCCAAGTAATGGTAGGTGTACGCTCTGTACCTTTTTGTTTTATTACGAACCTTGTACGAACTAGTAGGATTTTCCCATGACGTCCGCTGGATGGAATCCCGTTAGTTTTGTCCGTTCTAATGGTTTTTGTGAACTTTTTTGTATGACTAGCAAAAGAGCTCGTACGTAGCAACGGAAGAAAAAACATAACACATACTCTTAACCCAACAACCATCACTCAATAGGTCCATCTCCTTTATATTTGCGAGGCATCATATTTGTGTTGCTGCTTATCCTCCTTCTCACCCTCACCGGCGATGGCCTCGGTGTTCACACAAAATAACAAAAAACGTGTTTGAATATGGTTAATCCTAAGACGTTTCTCTCTCCCTCTCTCCTCCCCTCCCCTCTCTCTCTCTCTCTTTCTCTCATTCTCGCGATGAGAAATCTGTTTTTCCCTGCAACATTTTTCAGAGGTATGCATGTGTAGTTATTGATGTTTTCTTTTGCCTATATGGTTATAGTGGGGTGTTTATTTGCAATCCGGATCACCGCCAGAACGAAAGAAAAACGGATCTTGCGCTAGAAATTATAGGTTTTCTTTCAAAACAACATTTTAAAAATATTTAACAGGTAAAATTAACATCATATTTAGATTCCACACATTTTTATATTAAAATTTCATATATAATATGTTAAAATCGAAGTTACGGTTTAAAAGATACGGGTAATTTAGAAAATCATTTGTTTGATTTAAGTATATTCCAAAATAATATCTTAATAGGTAAAAATAATCTCATATTCATATTCGACATATTTTTCTAATCAAATTTCATATATAACATGTTCAAATCGGAGTTACGGTTTAAAAGATATGGATGATTTAAAAAAGTATTTGTTTGACTTAAATATGATCCACGGATGAATTACCTAAAACATCAGGGGGTTTTCAAAAAACGTAAAATAACGGTTCGGATGTGACTTAAATCTGGACGGCGGGTTGATTTCAAAAAAACACAAGGACTTTTGTGTAAAATACGAAAAAAACGATTCGTTTTGACTTAAAATAGGACTGCGGGTTGAATTCTCTGAAATAGAGGGACTTTTTCTGAAAAATGCCATGACGGACGAAAGAAACCGAATTTGCTTTATTATTACTAGGAAATATGCCCGTGCGTTGCAACGGGAGAAAAAACTTATGACATGCCCATCCACTACCTATCTTACATCGACCATAACTTACATGAAAACAAACGTTGCCCACTATGAACACCACAACATCCCTGTGGCCCATGCAAGTCCTTTGACACAACGTTGAGCATGTGATGCAACCTCCACTCTACGCCCACAACCCACAGCGTCATCCAATAGCAATGCACAATGCTACTTTACAGGGATTCAAGACGCTAATAAGCTTTAATGAAACCAGGATATTAGTAGCTCTCAGTTTCTCTCTTTAGCAAAGCCTATAAAGCAGATTTAATAATTGATTTCCGATTCACCTTGCTTTCTACTGGGTAACTGGAATTTGTTACTCCAATAGGTACCAAACCACCAACTCCATCTAAAATTTTCATAGCCACACTTAAGTTATACTGGTTCCAAGTTCTATTCGGCTACCCCAAGTAATCATCAACCAAACATGCATATTATATTTTGTAAATTGGCATTTCCATTCCTGTGTAGCACAAATTTCACATACCATGTTTACGTACGGATCCTTGTAGCCACCAGTTGCCTACATGACATAAGCCACTCTACTGCTTCAGCAACCTGCAAATTCCCAACAGAGATATGGACACAGATGAGGCAGTCAGGCAATAAATTTTAGAACGTCTTAATCCAATAGTTCGATTGGATTTGGAGAAAGTTCTACTCACCAGTGCAGAGCCATGCTTGTTACAACGTTGTTATTGATGGTGGCACAAATGGATGGCTGTCTCTGTTGCTAGCATCGCCTTTTGCAGCGATAGCCACTCCATGATCGAGTAGGCCTTCCTTGGCAAACTCTCACAACCACCGCTCATCCACGGAGGTTGTCGACATCTTCTCGACGTTGCCTTCTATTAACACAGCTCCCGTGATGGTGCTCCCCTCACTGGCCACTCTGCTACCCCTCTCGCACTCCCTGACAACAACTTCTATAGTATGAATATTGGAATGATATACCTGTAACCGACAAACTGAAACACCAATGACAAAATAATGCTTGATATTCTTATTACAATAGAAAAGTTCAATATTGTCAGCTATATGATTCTATAGTACGTACAAGGACATTTGTGTGTGAGCTTAATTATATATGAGAGGACCTTCAGAGCAGTTAAAAAAACTACATGGTCGGAAAAGAAAAAAATACAACTGAATTTCATCAGCTTGATTCATGTTGTTTTGAACTCTACCAAGAGAATAAGATGTCAGTATCCACTGTCAGTAGTTGCAGTGTGGCAACTAATTAGTGGTAAGGCAATTAGTCGGATATTCATATATGTAAGCTGAGCTCCTCCTACAGCTTTATAAATGATTTATGTAGAGAAGAAAGGCATGGTACTAAGGCAGTAATAAGTAATATTGAAATCTTCTCTGCATATCATCTATAGTATTTGCAGGTTGCAGGATGGTTACATCAGATTCCCGTGAAAGGTCAAGGAGACGTAGACAATACTAACAGAAATAGCTTCAGTTCAGTTCCACTTTTTTTTCTTATCACTTCTAATTTCTAAAGGATCGTGGATACCTCTAGTAAACAACTACTGGGAACCGCAAATGATATCTTGGGTTTTAACCAGCTGATTCAAAAACCAAGGGAGACAGATTAGAGATGCTTCAGTTATGTTCCACTGTATGTTTCCTGCATACAGTTCGTATGCAGCTCTACTACCCTGTATTTTTGAGAAACACCTTGTACTACACCCCTTCTTCATGAATGAAAAGCCAATCTGGCAGTTTCATCAAAAAAAGAACTCTTGGTTTCTAAGGAAACAATCTAAATCCAGTATGTAATTTGAAGTTCGAATTTCGTTTTTACTCAACAATAGTATCCACTAAATGTACACAGTATAATTATGTTTCAAGTAATACATGCAAGCTATGTAACTGAATAAAAGATAAATAAGGTGTGCCATAATGAGAACAAATAGTCATACAACAAATAATAATATCAAACCTAACCCTCTAACTCTTGTCAGCAGCTTGTATCAAGTTGTGGAAGGCCCGTGTCTGAATTATTGGAAGATAAAACACATCAAGTCTTATTACATAAGAACATGGAATCATAAAGAGCATTTACTCGGGCATGTTCGCGTGGATCTGGAACATTGCCCGTAAGCTAATGGTGGACAGAATTTTAGTAGTGAAAGAAACAAACCAGTGTCATCCATATCCTCAAATTCCATATGAATCAAAAAGTGATAACTATCCTCGAGAACAAGCCATATACTCGTATTTAGTATCAATCAGTGAGCAGCATCATAGAAGTGTTATTTGTTTGGTTTCTGGCAGAGAGCAGCAATATATATAATGGGGTCAACGCCTTCTTCGGAACTCCCAGATATGAATGCTCATGTTCCTGCCTGCAAGGCTGCAAGTAACAAAAGACTAAGCACTTAGCTTAGAATTCAATGTAAAAAATGTAAATAAAGAACATGTAAAGGGGATAAGTACACCATTGATTATTTCTCACTGGAGCGCTACACCGGATCCATGGCATAGGAGGAAACTCTTTCATATGTATACTGCTACAGCACACAGTACTGTTGAAATGCTAGCGGAAGACAAAATTCATGGTAGAACGATTATCATTAAAATCATGAGGCCAAATGGCCAACAATTTAGTGGGCCCCTGTGATTTTGGGCCAACAGTGTTCATATATTTTCCAGTGCATATATCCCAAAGAACTTGCATCACTTTCTTGCTTTTATTGTAACACCAGTTGATTAATTGACCACAAAACTGATAAAATATTCCTAAGCAAAATTTCTTCTAGTTAGAACTGAAGCCTTTTGATGTTAGCAACTCATCTGGAGTGTCTTGCCCAACATCAAGAAATTAGGATGAGAATGAGGAATGAAGGATTCAACCTGGGCAGATAAAAGTTAATGCATTCCAAAATTGTTGTGGTGGACAGAGCAGCAGACGCAGCTTGATCTCATCCTTATTGAAGTCATTGATGAAGAGGTCCAGATTTTAACACATAGATGAGCAAACAATTCCCCTATGCATCGTTGGCTGAGAACAATGATAACAACTTTTGAGATTGATCTTAGGCTTCCTCCTCTTTGTCCACGAGCTGCAAGTCAGCCTCTGCCTCTGAATCGGTGTGCTAACGACGGGGGACAGGAGCCTGAGAGTGTGGCATGCTGCTGTAAACTGAGAAGGGGAGAGGAGGCCTACTGCCATGTTACTAACGGTGACGGGCTAGGCTGCTGTCTGCGCTCCCCCTCGCCGACGAGCATGGACCTGCAAGGTCCCTAGCAGCATACATGGCTGGAGATCCGGAGAGGCAGGGCTCGGCAAGTAGGGGCAGGGCATAGAGCGCGGCGGCCGCGGCCAGAGCATCCGCGTCCGTGTCGCCGTAACCATCGGCCGGATCCAACGCGCGCGATTCTGACACCGCCCTGCCTCCTGCGCGTCCTCCTCCTCCTCCCGGCCGTTTACCGTGGCGGCGCGGAGCGTGTTGAGCAGCCCGTCGCGGTCGGCGGCGCGTGCTCGAGCCCGCCGGTGCAGGCCCGGAGCGCGGCGGCCTGGGCCTCGGCGTCGGCGAACCACGCGAGGACTTGGACAGCGCGGGGAGGAGGGCGCGGCGGAGAGGAGGCAGGCCGGGGTGCGGGGAGGACGGCAGCACGGAGCGGGGAGGAGGGCGCGGCGGAGAGGAGGCAGGCCGGGGTGCGGGGAGGACGGCAGCACGGCGCGGCGGAGGATGCGGGCCGGCGGCGGCGAGGCAGCGGATTCAGATGGGGTGGGAGACGCAGTCGCTCGACTCGGGGGTGGGTTTTTCTTTTTCTTTTTCTTTTTCAAGCGCGTCCGTGGGGCAGACACACGAAACGTTTTCCCCACTTATTTACTGGACTGCGGGTTTATTTTCATAAAAGTCAAGGGGTTTTATGTAAAAATGCCGATGACGGACGACCAGAAGCATTAGCTGATTTATTAGTAGGTAAAGAGGTAAAGGTTAGGTAAAAATATGGAAGCGTGCCAAGAAAAAAAAACCCGAATATGGAAGCGTGCAAATTTGGAGTCAATTAAATCGAATCATACTCTTACTTGCGCACCTATACAAATTAAATTTGGAGTCCTACAAGGACTCGTTCGCCTTGTGTATACTATAAACAGGCATCAAGACCCGCCCGGCTGGTTTTGCATCCAAACAGCCGAATCGATCAGCTGCGCCGCGAGAGATCCCAATGGCAACAAGCCCAAGTTCCTTTTCTTCCGAGAAGGTGCTGGATTGCAGGTTCCGGAAAACACGGCGGCTAACGACGAGGAGCCGTCGGCAGTGAAGCCGGGCGCAACCGCCGCAGAGACGACGACGACCAAGAAGAAGAAGAAGAAGAAGATCTTGCGTGTGGTGCCAGCGAGCGAGGTGAAATATGTGATGAGTTATAAGCCGAAACCCTACACGGTAGAGTTGCCAGCAGATATGATCAGAATGTTCCCAGAGATGGCGGCAAGCTATTACATGATGAAGGCCGACACAGCCCAGGTCGCGGACAGCAATGAACGTGAGATGCTAGAGCTGCAGAAAGACTACGCGCAACAGCTGGAGGCCAAGGGCATAGTCACCTATGAGGTGGAGGTCGACGAGGACTACGACGAAGAGAAAGACTATGCTCCTTTGCATCCACCAGGGCGTAGGAGACACCGCCCTGGCGTCATGAAGAATCACCAAGGAGAGACAAGGAAGCTGAATTAAGTTAATTAGATAAAAAGCCAACTCTACCTAGCTATACTGTCATTCTTGTTTCAGGTCAATCGGTACTTGTTCCTTTGTTTGTGAACCGTGTATCAGTTATGTCTTTCGTGAAAGATAATGAGCGTTCCCTACTCCCTGGAGGGGAGCCACGGTTCTGTTTATATTGATGAGGCCGAAGCCAAGCTTGGAGTACAAGAAAGATTACAAGGAGTTTGAGTAGGAGAAGGAAAAGAGTTTGAGATGCTACGGAAACATATTCTCTAACACCCTCCCTTAATCTTAACTATCCTAGATTAAGATTACTCTTGAACTCCTCAAATGGTCTTGATGGCAATGCCTTTGTAAAGCCGTCTGCTACTTGATCCTTGGAGGGAATAAACCGTATCTCAAGTTTTTTGGCTGCAACCCTTTCTCGCACAAAGTGAAAATCAATTTCGATGTGCTTTGTCCTTGCATGAAACACAGGATTAGCAGACAAATATGTTGCTCCCAAGTTATCACACCATAAACATGAGATACGATTCTTCTTGATTCCCAATTCCTCAAGAAGTGATTCAACCCAAATGATTTCTGCAGTTGCATTTGCCAAGGACTTATATTCAGCTTCTGTGCTTGACCGTGACACGGTGGCTTGCTTTCTAGCACTCCAAGAAATAAGGTTAGACCCAAAAAATACTGCAAAGCCTCCAGCTGATCTTTTGTCTCGCATGGGGATGAAGAATTGCAAGCCAGTTCCTACACCTTTGTCTTCCTCAGAAAAACTTTCAGCATATGAAGGTGTGCCACTTCAGGAGGAGGAAAGTACAAGGTATAGGAGTACTGTGGGAGCATTACAATATTTAACTCTCACACGTCCAGATATCTCATTTGCTGTCAACAAGGTTGGTCAGCTGTCAAGAGAATTGTGAGATATGTAAAGCATACTATGGGAATAGGACTCCATTTCAAACGGTCTAATTCCTCTCTTGTGAGTGCATTCTCTGATGCTGACTGGGCAGGATGCAGTGAGATCAGAGATATATTTCTCCTGATTTAACACAATTCCATCTTGAGTTTTCTTGACCTCAATGCCTAGGAAGAAATGCAAATCACCTAGGTCTTTCAAGGCAAACTCTGAGCTCAAATCATGCAGAAGTGCATTAGTAGCATTTTGTGAAGAACTTGCAACTATGATATCATCAACATATATAAGCACAAAAATGACTACTCCAGCCTTGTTATAGATAAACAAAGATGTATCAGCTTTGGAGGCAATGAAACCAAGATATTTCAACTGTAAGCTCAATCTGGAGTACCATGCTCTGGGTGCTTGTTTTAAACCATAGAGTGCCTTGTCAAGCTTGCAAACATAATGTGGTGACTTCTTGTCCTCATAACCAGGTGGTTGTCTCATAAACACTTCCTCTTCTAGAATGCCATGCAAAAACGCATTCTGTACATCTAGCTGTCGTAGACTCCAACCCTTGGATACAGCAATGGCTAGCACAAGTCTGATAGTTGCAGCTTTAACAACGGGACTGAAAGTATCCTCATAATCAATACCATAACGTTGTTTAAAACCCTTTGCAACGAGACGTGCTTTGTACCTGTCAATGGAGCCATCTGCCTTCTTTTTAATTCTGTAAACCCATTTGCAATCGATGATATTTTTACCTTTCTGATTTGGCACAAGATGCCATGTCTTGTTCCTCATAAGTGCAGAATATTCCTCATCCATTGCCTTCTTCCACTTAGGATCATTAAGTGCACTATTCAATGTTGTTGGTTCTCCTGAAATACACAACATTCCATACGGTATAGTCCCATCTTTTCTTATTTTAGGATTTCGTATACCTTTCTGTAATCGAGTCATAACTCGTGAAGGAACTGCTGGATGGACCACAGGAGCACTCGCCGCAGAAGATCCCGAGGAAGCTGCATGTGATGACACAGGCGAATCTGGCGCCACCTGCACAGAGGATCCTGTAGCCGTTGGTGTGGCCGCCTGTGTGTCCGCCACACAGGTGCCAGCCGCCCGAGCCGGCACAACGGATCGACCGCCCGACCGCGATTGCAGGCGCACGCTGGGCGAGGGATATTCGGCCCCACGGCTGGTCCCGCCTGCTGCTGAGGTGGCGGCGTGGGAGTGGCGCGCGCTGGGCGAGGCGGATTCGGCCCCGCAGCCGACCCCGCGGCTGGTCCCGCCTGCTGCTGAGTTGGCGGCGTGGGAGTGGCGCGCGCTGGGCGAGGCGGATTCGGCCCCGCAGCCAACCCCGCGGCTGGTCCTGCCTGCTGCTGAATCAGCGCTGTGGTTGGTGGGAGCACGATCCGAGGCTGATTTGGCCGCGGGATCCGAGGTCTGCGCGCGAACAGGAGTTGCGGGCGCCACTGGATCAGCTTCGTCGTCTGTGCCAGGTTCGTCTCCTTCCTCAGCATGAAATATAAGATGATCTTGAGCTTGATTTTCGAATTTTTGATCATTTTGAGCGCCGTTTTCACCAGGGACCTGCACAGGCAACAGAGAAGAACCAATACCAGCAGGAATATCATCACTTTGGTTAGTACAACTGTCGCCCCCATGATCAAAAGACCGAAGATGTGGAGGAAGAAGAAGGATTTCCTTGCGGAGAAGTGCACCAGCATTGGGATGAAGGGAAGCAAAAGGGAACACAGACTCATTAAAAACTACATCTCTGGATATGTAGACCCTACCAGTAGGAACATCTAGACATTTAACTCCTTTATGCATGGGACTATAGCCTAAGAAGACACACTTTTTGGAGCCAAAAGCGAGTTTGCGTGTGTTGTAGGGTCTGAGGTTGGGCCAACATGCACAACCAAAAACACGAAGAGATGTGTAGTTGGGTGTGACACCGAGGAGTCGTGTAATGGGTGTTTCAAATTTGATGACTTTACTAGGAAGCAAATTGATAAGATATGTAGCGGTTAAGAATGCTTCATCCCAGAATTTGAGTGGCATGGATGCATTTGCTAGCAATGCTAGCCCCATATCAACTATGTGACGGTGCTTTCTTTCAGCAGACCCGTTTTGTTGGTGAGCATGAGGGCAAGAAACATGATGTGAAATACCAAGTTTTTGGAAGAAAGAGTTCAATTTTTCATACTCACCACCCCAGTCACTTTGCATAGCAATGATCTTGGAGTTCAGTTTGCGTTCAACAAGGTTTTGAAAATTGATGAAGACTTGGAATACATCAGACCGTTTCTTTAACAAGTAAATCCAAGTAAATTTACTATAGTCATCAATAAAGCTTACATAGTAAGAAAATCTCCCAACTGAAGTAGGGGCTGGCCCCCATACATCTGAAAATATAAGTTGTAGAGGAGCAGTAGACACACTAGTAGAGATGGGATAGGGTAATTGATGACTTTTTGCTTGTTGACACGGATCACAAACTGACTCAACACTATTCTCATAAGAGAGTTTATTTTTGCTAAGAACATATTTAACTATGACTGAAGATGGATGACCTAATCGACTATGCCACCTTGATGATGATGGCTTGGTGACAATATTTGCTTGTTTATTGGACCAGAAGATGATGATGATGATATGAGTGGATAGAGGCCTCCCACGCACCGTCCTCTAAGAATGATTCTCCTTGTGCTCGAATCCTTAACCAAGAAAAAGTAAGGATAGAATTCTATAAGAACATTATTATCAAGGGTGAATCGATGAACAGAAACAAGATTTTTGGAAGTTTGAGGAACATGCAAGACATCTTTAAGGTGCAAATTTTTCATGGGGTTTTGAACAATTGAACTACCAATGTGGGTGATATTCATACCAGAACCGCTTGCCGTGCGAATTTGGTCGCCTCCGTTGTATTTCTCCCGTACTGTCAGCTTGTCAAGTTCACCTGTGATGTGATTTGTTGCTGCACTGTTTGCGTACCAATTAGTGTCCACGCCATAGGAGACAGCATGCACTTCCTTCTCTTCTTGATCATTCTCTTCATAGCGCCACCAGCAGACACGTGCACCTCCTGGATGATGTCTATAGCATATCTGGCACTCAGGATAGTCATGCTGCTGCTCGCATACCTGCTGTTGCTGTTGCTGTCGAGGGCGTCCCCTGAATCCGCCGCCTCTATTTGCAGGAGAAGGCTGGCGGTCACCGCGGTCACCGCGGTCACCGCGGCCGCGCCCTCTTCCTCCTCGCCCACGGGATCTGCCACGGGACTGGCTGCGGCCTCTGTAGATGGTGTTGGCAGATGAATGAAAGCCGCCTGAAGACGAGTCTCCCAGCATCTCCATCCTCTGATCAAAGGCGGAGATCTGAGCGAAGAGGTCATCGGCGGTGATTGTGTTCTTGACAGGGCCGATCGCCGCCACCACGGAGTCGTAGTCGCGGTCGAGTCCTGCGAGTATGTAGTCCACCATCTCCGGATCAGAGACGGGACGACCAGCGGCAGCTAGTTCATCCCCAAGGCTCTTCATCTTCGCCATATATGCCGAGCTCGACATTGTGCCCTTCTTGGTGTTGGTGATCGCGATCCTTAGATTGGTGATCCGGGACTGTGATTGCGAGGCGAAGAGATTGTTCACCGTCGTCCAGAGCTCATAGGTGGAGTCCTTCCCGACGACTTGCGCAAGGATTTCTGGAGACATGGAATTGAGAAGATATGACAGGACCTGCTGGTCTTTGGCGATCCAGGGCCCGTACAGAGGGTTCGGCTCGAGAGCCGTCGTCTTGTCCGCCTTCGTGACCTCCACAGTCTTGGGTGGAGCGACGTCAGAGTTGTCCAGGAGCCCGGTTACCTGCGCACCTCGCAGGGCTGGGAGCACCTGGGTCTTCCAGAGGATGAAGTTTCCTCTTGCTAGCTTCTCAGATGGCGGCGATTCGAGGTTGAGGCCGACGCCGGACGAAGAAGCCATGGATACGGCGATATGTGGTTCTAGGATTTTGATTTGTGGCTAGATGTAGGAGAAGAGGTGGCTCTGATACCATGAAAGATAATGAGCGTTCCCTACTCCCTCGAGGGGAGCCACGGTTCTGTTTATATTGATGAGGCCGAAGCCAAGCTCAGAGTACAAGAAAGATTACAAGGAGTTTGAGTAGGAGAAGGAAAGGAGTTTGAGATGCTACGGAAACATATTCTCTAACATTTCGTATGATTATCTGGTCTCTATGAAGGTTTTATTTTGCCTACTTTTGACTGGGCTACGACCCATGCCAACTGTGCTATGCTAATTCCAAGAAATGTATGTTTTCTGTGGTTTTGTTCATTTACTATATTCTTTGACTGTTAAGAGTCATAATTAAGTGCGATAATACAGGAATTACAACATCATTTTGTGATCACTGGGACCCTAGAATCCCTGTGCGCTATCGGCTATGCAAATAAAATACAAGAAGATTGATTTTGTTTCTTCTGTTTTACTTCATTCTGTCATTTATATACTGCTATTAGATTGGATGGAGACTTGGAGTTGTCAAGCACGATAACAACGACAAGATTGCAACATCAATGTGATTATCTATTTATATATGAATCATCTATGGACTGAGCGTATTCCTGGTCATACGTTTCGTGTATTGATTTAGAACTCTCCTTGGGCCCTCCGGTTTCTGTTATTATAAACTAGCAGATTCTTATACAAGGCTTAAAAACGAGAAGAGAGGAGACTGACTAATGACCAATGAGGAACAGAGAGACAAGTCCAAAAGAATTCAGGGAAGCCATCGCTTAGTGTTGATTTAACTAGCAAGTAGTTGCAATAAAGAGACACCACAGACAGCTGACTTTGTAGACGCATTTTTTCTGAAAAAAACCTTTCTGATAGCCGGAAAATCATAGCAAGCTATATTTCTGCATCACCTCACTCCTCAGTCCTCACAGTATGGCAATGACATGCAAACAATAGGCGATTCACCAGACCATAGAGCTCAAAAAAGGAACCAGTACATTAATAAAGAATATTTGTGGTACGCCATAGCCATTTAACTATACATCAAAGAAGCTGTACAACTATACCGTTGCATATTTTGGCAACAACATGGCAGCTCTATAATAATGTTACAATGAAATTTTATTATTATCACTTATCAGAGAATAAGACCCATAACCTTCTGAAATCTGAAGCACACTGTCTTCTCTTCAATTTCTTGATCCTCTATTTAGCAGAGAGGCAGTGGCTCACCGTTCCACTACTTGAGGCACTCGAGCAGCACGTCGATATGTCTGCCCTGATTCATGGTGATGAACACCTTGTCCACCTCTTCACCAGGAGACTGTGTCTTCTCCCTAGTCAAGTACACAATCCCAAGCTCCTCGCGCACGAACCGGTATAGCAGGTATGACCGGCATTCGGTGACACGGTTCTGCTGGGTCGCGGTGCCGTTTTCCACGGCACTCCGGGCAGCCTCAACCTCCCTCGGCAGCACTGCTCGAATGTGGCAAGCTCGGCAAATACCGACGTCTCGACGTCGCGCTCGGCATCGCCATTGGCCAGGGCATGCTCCACGAGAACTGCACGCATCTTCTGCATCAGCGGGTATTTGGCACTGCAACGTGAACACTGCCTCGCGATCGATGGTGAGCAGCAGGTCCTTCTTGCAGAAGCGCGCATTGTGGAGATGGCCGTTGTTGCTGGTGCTCAATGTCTTCCTAGCCACTGTCTTTACACAACTCTTCACGGCGTTCTTTGACAATCGGTGATACGGTTCTTAAAGTTAAGGCACGCGCTTTGCATGCTCTCGAAAAAAGACATTCTCCTCGAGGTGGCAGATATCTATGGCCTGGCACAAGGCGACCAAGAATGTTGACGACATGAGCTTCAATATGACAAAGGCCTCGGCAGTCTTCCTGCAGAGATGAGACCGAGAGAGTTGACCACTTGATTGTGTTGCTCCGAGCTCTGGACATGGTTGGTCACCGGATTGCCTAGGAACTGGAGCTCGGAGCAGTATGAGGCCATGGCTATCTCAGCACCCTTGAGGCCATATTCCAAGCTTGGGTTGCGGCCACTAGAGAGGTTTGAAGGCAAACCGTTGTTGTAGAAGTCGTTAACCAGCTCCGAGAACTGCACAAACATGAGCTTGCCGACCGCGGCAGTGGCGAGCCTTGTGGCGCGTACCTATCTTGCTTTGGCTTCATCAATGTGTCAAGCTCGCGGAGCTTCTTCGCGAGTGCCATGTAGGAGCTGCCTTCCATGATGTGCTCCATGATGGCGGCGGCCTCAATTTTCCCGGGGTGGTGCTTTAGCTTGTGGGTCAAGTGGTCGGTGTACTCTGGCTTGCCGTTCATGACCTCACAGAAGACGGCCGACCGAACCTCGGCAAGGACGGCGAGGATGTTAGCCTCGAAAAGAACCATGGACGCGAGCCCAATGCCAGCAGCCGTGCCGTTCACATTGCAAGCCCTTCCTTGGGCTGCAGCTGAAAGAAGGCATGCTCGATGCTGGCTATCTTGAATGCCTCGGCGGCATTAACCTTGCTGCCGTCTGGAGCCGTGGCCACGAAGTTTGCCCGGCCGGTCACCAGGCCCGCGGTATAATAAAGCGGGACGAGGTCACCAGACACGGTGATCGTGCCCCGGAGCGACATACATGGCGTGACGTTGGTGTTGAGAAGTTTAGCGACCGTCCCGAGTATCTCGAAGCAAATGCCGGAGTACCCCTGGAGCAGAGTGTTGACGCAGATGAGTATCACCGCCCTCGTTGCAGCAGCTGGTAGAACGTGGCCATGGCCCCCGGTGCCAAAGGCTCCAACGTTAAGAAATTTGATGAAGAGACAAAAATAGGCAAAACAAATAAGGCTTTCATGTCTAACCCAAAGACATCACTAATTTACCGAAAAAGGTTTTCCCCCGCTTTGTATTGCAAAGCAACAAACACCATACACATAGCATTGTTGGGGCGAGCAGCACATCAAGCCCAAAAGAAAAGAAGAAATAAATGCCAATAACGGCAGCTCGACAAAGCATGAATGAACCGCCACCGCTGCGCCCTTCGGAGACAAACCACCACCGCCCGAGACTCCGATCTGCCGTGTACCAAGCGACACCTTCAAGAAGAAATGCGACGCCGACGACGCTACCGCCCGGACGAGTCCTAGGGTTTCCCCCGATACGCGGAGGGAAGTGGAGGATGGCTACCACCGACACCCTCCAAGAAGGAATGGTGGCACCCGTCGGTGTCACCGCATCGGAGCCGGCCGAACCGGCAAGGATTTCTCCCGCACACCAACCCCACCACCCAACCGGAGCCGACTAGCCAAACCACCGCCCAACACCATGCGCCATCGCGGTTGCGCCGCCACCCAAGCTGTCTCACTACGAGCACCAACACGAGGCCAAGAAGACCGGAGAGAAGAGCCAACGACAGGAGCAGCAACACCAAGGCCGGGCGGGAGGGAACCACCTCCTCCTCCGTCGTGCGAGAGGCCCGCGCCTCCGGCACAGTCGCGGTTGCCGTGCGGACACGGCAGCGGGGCAAACCAGGCCACCCCTTGCCCGGCCAGGCCCGCAACGGGCCCGCTAAGCCCCGCCGGCCATGCTGCAGCAGGCTGGCGCCGGCGCCGCCAGCACCACGCTGCTCAGCGCTGTTCCCCCGCCTCCCGGAAGTCTCGCCACGGATCCGCCCCGCCGCCGGCCCGCCCAGGACCAGATCTGGGCCGAGCGCCGCCGCCAAGACCCACCGCTGCGCCACCCCGCCGCCAACAACGCCGCCCGCCCGCGCCCCGCCAGGGAACCCCGCCGCCACCCGGTCCGTCGCTGCCTAGGAGCACCCCCCGGTGCAGCTCCGCTCCGTGCCGGAGAGCCACCAGCAGGGGAAGGTCAGGGGGCGCCGCCACCAGCAACCCCGGGGCCAGGGCGGCCGCGGGCGCCAGCGACGGCGGCAGGAGGAAGAGGAGAGGTGGGGACTGGAGGAGGGAGGCGGCGATGCCCGGCCGGTGGCCCGCGGGGGCGACGCGGTCGCGAGGAGCAGCCAATCGTGTTGTTTGATTATCCGATGTTCCACATCACTAATTTCCAAGTTGTTCAATATAATGAATTCGTACCTGATGAGCTCACGCTGGAGAGCGCCACCCTCTTGGTCCTCCGGTGAGAGGTGGCACCGAAGCCCATGGTGACACCGTAGTTGTCGGTGCCGTTTGCCAGTTCATGACCTAGTCGCTGCTCTCTTTGACGCCGCCGCGAGCAGACTCGTCGAGCTCCACCCTGGTGTCGCTGCCGGCGGGCACCGCAGCGACCATGGCGATGGTCAGGCTGGCGCCCTCCATGGTCACCACCGGCCTACGGTACTCCTCGACCATGCACTTCACAGCCTCCAGATGGCTCCCGGGCAGCTCCTCCGCCGCCTTCCCACAGTTCATAGGGTAGGCCCGTGCTGGCTGCGCGATGCACAAGCCATCGCCGTTGGCAGTGACGTGTGCTCTATTGTTGTTGGCAACGACGCACAAGAAGTTGGACAACAAGTAAACTAGAAACTGGGCAGGTGTATGTGTATTGATCTGGATGAATTCTTCTAGGCGGATTCATCAGGGAGGATAGCTCTTCTTGGGGATGAATGGTGGGAGAGGAGGTGCAGGGTGTGGGTCATCTTCTTGGGGATAGCTCTTCTGATTTGATGTAATGTTTACATTAGTAGATGACTCGGCCTCTCTTCTTCCCGCACCAACCATCTTGCGCACCTGCAACGATCAAGCGGTCAAAGCCACGCCAACCCACACATGTTTACATTAGTAGATGACTCAGCCTCTCTTCTTCCTGCACCAACCATCTTGCACACCTGCAACGATCAAGCGGTCAAAGCCACGCCAATCCACACCCTGCACCTAGCTTCGCCGCGCCCGTTGATTAGTCGCGACTATGTAGATTATGAACTAAGTAATAGAGTAATAAATAGTCATTCGCTATCAATTAAACAAAAGCAGAACTGTAGGTAAGAAGATCGAAGATGATAAAGAAGTAAATTTATTATAACCATGTGAATGCATGGACACAAACAGAACAATTAATACTGGCACACCTCTAAGAAGAACTATTTATTGAACCCATATACAGCTCACCCTACATAGTCCGCATAATTCAAAATTACGTGTTACATAGAGATACAAATACACTATGATAAAAAGTCGCAAACAATCTTTGATGGATTACATCATCCTGGTATTTCCTCTTGCAGGATTAGTGCCAGTAATAAAGTGGTATAGAGCTTTTGCAAATTCTTGGACACGTCCGATAGGTGGATATGCTCATCAAAATAAACATAGTAAACATGAACAAAATAAGAAAGGTTCAAGTGAAATTATTATCATTTATTCAAGACCCATTTAGTGACACTGTGTATTCTTCCACTAAGGATCATTTAGTAGAATAATTGCTCAGCATTAAGTGGACAATCAATGTGCCTGATGACATTTAAATATTGTCAAATGTATCATACACCCATTCAAAAGATGCCTCGACTCTAAAAGAAAGAAAGATATAACATCTATTTCGATTTTATTCAATGGTAAGTATTATGCAGAATCATTTTGGTGCTTCTCAACGGAAGCACTTTTGTGGTAGCTAGGAGTACCATTCAGAAGATGCCACGACTCTAAAAGAAGAAAGATATAACAACTATTTCGATTTTATTCAATGGTAAGTATCATGCATAATCATTTTGGTGCTTCTCAACGGAAGCACTTCTGTGGTAGGAATACATTTAGAATATAGTTCCACTCTATAAAAGAAAGAAAAAATTAACAACTAATTCGGCCTTATTCAATGGTAAGTGTTGTACAGGGCCATTTTGGTACTTCTCACTCAAAGCACTACTATGAAAGAACAATGAAAATAGCGAACCTTGTTGGACTGAGATGTTGTTTCTTGCACCCATTGTTCTCTCTGCGTGCAGTCCCAACTTCCACCAAACCATCCTCGGCTTGTATAGATGATCTTGGGCAGTTGGACGTGGCCACCTCTTCTCCATGTACAGATCCCCCAAAATATAAGCAAAATGATACAAAAGGTTTGCCAAAAAAATCGAAGAGAGACTACATCTACATGTGAAGGAGTTGCTGGCTGCACACATCCAGCGCACTGCCGGAAACACACGGCGCAAATAATGCATCGCACGGGGATAGGGCGCACGGCTAAGAGAGGGAGGCAGCCGTCGCGCGAGCGTTGTCCCGCAGTTCAGATGAAGACGGGGCAACGGGGAGCTGGAGCGCTCCCCGCGTTGTCTTCGGCAGGGCGCCGGCGTCCTGGCATGAGATCGACACGGCAGGCGCGAGCTAGAGCCGTGTTGGATATGCTCCGGGCGCCGGCAGGTTGGGCCAGCTCGAGGTCAAGAACACCGACTCCTCGTCCTCAGCGTGTACGAATTGTCGGGCCGACCCCGCGGGTGCCGGCGGCATGGTAGGCAGGATGCTAGAGGCATGTCGTTGCCAACACCCGAGATGAATCAGAGATCAAGCGAGCTATGAACACGAACAAGCGAGAGAGTTTTTGTGCCGCTGTCAACCGCGCAGCTTTTCTGTTTTCTCATTCCACACTTTATCTGTTGCAACAACCTAGCTAGCTACCTCCTGGCGGGCGCGCTATGATCCGCAATGGCCGCGCCGTCCCGCAGCCACGACTCATAGTGCATGCGCCCACCAGGAGAAGAAAACGGGAGAGGGAGAAGTGGTCAGTGCATGCTACGGCACTTGAGCCACCACCTAGCTACGTGCATGTCTGGGTCATATCATCCCGCATGCACACTTTATTACAAACAGAAAAACAGAACTACGTTGCAAGCATGAGATTAGTCTAAGCCTAACATTTCACCCCCTAATCTCACTGCTCCAAACTGATCACTCCAAGCCTTGTCTCATCTCAATGAAATGAACTCGACTGAGCGCTTTTGTTAGAGCATCAGCCAGTTGATCTTGCGTGCCCACATGATCGATCTCCACTTGCTCCTTTTCCATGCAATCTCTCACAAAATGGAACTTCACGTCAATGTGTTTGCTGCGATCATGATGTACTGGATTTTTGCTTAAAGCTATGGCAGATTTGTTGTCCACCTGGAGCCTGAACCTTGCAGGGGCAGCTCTGATTATGTCTCCCAACAGCCTGCTCAACCATAGCCCTTGACAGGTTGCTGCTGCAATGGCCACGTACTCAGCCTCACATGAAGAAAGTGCAACTATCTTCTGCTTCTGAGAGCTCCAGGTGATCAGGTTCTTGCCCAGATAGAAAACATGCCCGGAAGTGCTCTTGCGATCGCCGACATCACCGGCGTGATCGCTGTCACTGAACCCGAGCAGTTTGGCCACACCTTGACCTCTCCTGTAGCTGCATCCATAGTGCTTGGTACCCTTCACATACCTCAATATCTGCTTGACGGCAGCCCAGTGATGTGTGCTGGGCTTCTCCATGAACCGGCTGATGATCCCGACAGAATGTGCTATATCAGGTCGGGTGTTCACTAGATACCGTAGGCTTCCAATCACCCTGCGATACAGAGTGGCATCGAAGGGCTCATCGTCGTCCTCTTTCTTCAGCTTGAGGCGACACTCCATGGGCGTGTGGCAGCTCTTGCAGCCCTCCATATTTGCAATCTCCAATATCTTCTCAGCATAGCTTTTCTGACGGAGTGTGATGCCGCTGCTGTTCTGCTCCACTTCTATGCCCAGGTAGTAGCTCAGCTTGCCCAGATCACTCATCTTGAAAAGTTGCTGCATCTGCTCCTTGAACGAGGCTATGTCCGCTGCATCAGTGCCAGTGATAATCAGATCATCCACATAGACCCCCACCAGCAGGTATGAGTGATCATTGCCGCGTCTGTAGACTGCATGTTCCAAGGGACTGCGAGTGAACCCAAGAGCTGCCAGAGATTCATCTAGTTTTGCATACCAGGCGCGTGGAGCTTGGTGCAGTCCGTAAAGTGCTTTGCGAAGGCATAGCACACTCTCCTCCTTGCCAGCGACCTCGTACCCCGGCGGCTGAGCAACATAAACCTCTTCAGTGAGATCGCCATTCAGAAAGGCTGATTTCACGTCCATGTGGTGAACTTCCCAGCCGGAGTGTGCAGCCAGGGCCAGAAGAAGTCGTACTATCTCCATGCGAGCTACGGGAGCGAAAACCTCCTCAAAATCCACCCCCTGGCGCTGTACGTACCCTTTTGCCACGAGGCGAGCCTTGTGCTTGACGATGTTGCCTGTAGGATCACGCTTAACGCCATAAACCCACTTCAGCCCGATAGCTTTGTGTCCAGCAGGCAGCTGAGCAAGCTCCCAAGTCTTGTTGTCGATGATGGACTGCATCTGGACGTCCATGGCGCCCTTCCACGCCTTGCTAGCGAGTGCTTCGTCAACGTCGCGCGGCTCCTCAGCGCTGAATAGGCAAAGCACAAGGAGGCAGCGCTCAAACTACTCGCGCACCGCCTGGTCTTCTGTTTCCTCCAACACGCTCGTGAAACTCCGATAGCGCATAGGCTGCCCCGTAGGCACGTCGTGCCTGGAGTCATGGGATGGAGGTGTGCTCTCGCCACCTGACGAGTCTGTGGGCGTCGATGGCCCGGACTGCAACGAGTCCGGCGTGCTCACCACTGGCGTGGCGACAGCAGTCGTTTGCGGCGTCCCCAAAGTTGGTGTAGAGGGTGTTGCCGCTGGACGAGGCGTGACCGGCGGGGTGGACGACCCGCTATCCACCTCCTGTACACCATTCTCCGTGGTGTAGACCACAGTGAAGGTGGCTGGCGCGGTGGTGACCGCGCTCGTGCCCTGAGCGTTCCATGTCCATGGTCTATTCTCCTCGAAAACAACATCACGTGTTACCTGGACCTTCTTGGTTGCTGGGTCGTATGCTCGGTACGCCTTGGACCCTCCTCATAGCCGACAAACACCATAGGTGTCGATCGATCACTGAGCTTGGTGATGCCGGTGCCGACGCGTTTCACGTGAACCGTGCACCCGAACGTGCGCAGGTGCTGCATATTGGGTTTACGGCCGTGCCACGCCTCATAGGGCGTGACGCCCTCCAGGCTTCTGGTCGGCTCGCGGTTTAGCAGATACACTGCCGTTCTCACCGCCTCTGCCCAGAAGAGCGCCGGCATCCCCATGCTCTTCATCATGCACCGGGCCATCTCCACCACCGTCTGGTTCCGACGTTCGACGACGCCATTTTGCTGTGGCGTGTATGGCGCGGTGGTGAAATGCTTGATGCCGCTCTGCTCGCAGTACTCTCTGAACTCGATGGAGTTGAATTCGCCACCACAATCTGACCTGAACGCGCGCAGCTTGCAGTTTCCGCCAGCCTCGGCCATCACTTTGATTTTCTTGAAGCATGAGTACGCCTCATCCTTGGACCTTAGGAGTTCTAACCACATATAGCGACTGTGATCATCTACCACAAGCAAGAAATACTTGTTACCTCCCGGAGTCGTTGGAGTGATTGGCCCGCACAAGTCCGTGTGCACAAGCTCTAGGCTGCGCTCGGCTGGGTACGCCGTGGCCTGTGGGAACGGTGCTCGATGTTGCTTTCCTAGAGCGCAGCCATCACAGTATTCCGCCACGCGATCGATCACTGGCATGCCGCGCACGAGCTGCTTCGTGGACATGGTCCGGAGCGCACGGAAATGAAGATGCCCCATGCGAGCATGCCATCTCCATGTTGCATCGTCCCCCTGCGCCATCATACACGCCGGCACATCAATGGTGAGTACTCCGGTGTACAGGTGATTTCTAGAGAGCTTGATGCGCGCCAGCACTCGCCGCGCCGGGTCCAGGACGGCCATGACACCGTCAGCAATGTTGATGATGCAGCCAGCCTCGTCCTGTTGTCCCATAGAGACAATGTTCGTCCTCAGGCTGGGGATGTAGAAGACGCCGGTGAGAGCACGCTACTTGCCGCCCTGACAGCGAAACACCACACTGCCTCGCCCGCGGATGGCCACGACTGAGCCGTCGCCGAACCTCACTGAGCCGTGCACCATCTCGTCAAGTGAAGAGAAAACGTGCCGATCGCCCGTCATATGGCTGCCGGCCCTGGTGTCAAAGAACCACACCCCGTCCGGTGAGGGGACGGGCATGACCTTCTCCTCGTTGAGGTAAACATGCTGGGGCGCCGCGAGCTATGTGTTGTCCACTGCGGTGACCACAGCCATGTACAGACCTTGATCATGCTCGGCGTCAGCTTGGACAAGATTCGCCTGCTCCTGCTTGCCTTTCTGCTCCTGCTTGTTGCAATAGTGGCACTTGCCTTTCTTCTTTCCGCCGGAGCCGCCAGATCCGCTTGCGCCTGCGCTCGGTGGCATCGCCTTGCCGCCGCCCTGGAATTTGTTCTTCCCAGGCGACTTGCTTTTGTTGTTGTTGTTGCCGCCTGACGATCGGCCGCCAGAGCCGAGCTGCCGCTCGCGCGCGTCCCACTCTGCAGAGGTGTACATGAGGCGCTTGCTAGACTGCGCCGTGTCGTCCAGATCATAATGATCTTCGCATGCTGACAAACGCCTCGTGAGCTCTTCGATCGTCATGGTCTTGAGGTCGATGAGAGACTCTATCGCCATCGCCATCTGCCGGTACTTGCGCGGCACGACGCGAAGGAACTTCTGGACAGCCTTGTGCTCCGTCACCGGATCACCGTACAGATCGTGATCGGCGACGAGGCCAGAGAGCCGCAGCGCGAAATCCTCAACGGACTCGCCCTCCTTGAAGCGAAGATCCTCAAATTCCCGGCGACGCACTTGCGCCTTCGCCTCGCACGCGCGCTCACTGCCCATGCGGAGAGTTTTGATCGTCTCCCAGGCCTTCTTGGCCTAGTCCTTCGCGGCCAGGACACGGATCATCTCCGGCAGCACGCCGGTGAGGATGATCTGCAGTGCGCGCCGGTCGTCGTGCTCGTCGGCTCCGTCGTTGATCACCGCGGACCAGACGCGGGCCACCTGAAGCTTGACTTGCGTGACGAGGGACCACTCCATGTAGTTGGTGCGGGTGAGGACCATGGATGATGTAGAGGTCTCGCTCTCCCGCACTACTCGCTCGACGATGCGCAGCTCGTCGCTCCCGCCGCCCGTCAGGCGCGCCACGGGCGCCGTGGTCGGTGGCGACTTCGACGGTGATTTCGTCCCGCCCTTGCTCTGCCCTTTCTCAGAATTGGTGTCTGACATGGTACGCCGCGGATCGGACACCGCCGGCCACCGGAGAGTGGATCGAACACCACGTAGCTCTGATGCCAATTGTCGTTGCCAACACCCGAGATGAATCAGAGATCGAGCGAGCTATGAACACGAACAAGCGAGAGAGTTTTTGTGCCGCTGTCAACCGCGCAGCTTTTCTGTTTTCTCATTCCACACTTTATCTATTGCAACAACCTAGCTAGCTACCTCCCGGCGGGCGCGCTATGATCCGCAATGGCCGCGCCATCCCGCAGCCATGACTCACAGCGCATGCGCCCACCGGGAGAAGAAAACGGGAGAGGGAGAAGTGGTCAGTGCATGCTACGGCACTTGAGCCACCACCTAGCTACGTGCATGTCTGGGTCATATCATCCCGCATGCACACTTTATTACAAACAGAAAAACAGAACTACGTTGCAAGCATGAGATTAGTCTAAGCCTAACAAGGCAGTGGAGGGCAAGGCGATGTAGCGAGATGGCAGCTCGCTGACGACGACGTGGAGACGAAGGACGACTCGGGATGACAGGGGTCTGGCGACCTGGGCGAGCGCGATCATGATACTGACGGCCAGGGGAAGATCCATCAGCAGCGCCCCTCATGACCATATTTGAGACCTCTACCTAAAAACTGAATACAGGCAGAAATAACTACCGATGAGTAGATTTGAGAGAGCAGAGAAGAGGAGAGCAGCTCTCGAGGCCGAGGGCTCTTGTAGTGCCACCGCGGTCGCCGGCCTCCTCGAGGACCTCACGCCTTCCGCATAGCCCAGACGCAGGGGCTCGTCCAACTCCTACCCGCCCTTGGGGAACACCATGCATGCTTCTGTTAACTGATCACCGGCACCTCTAGCTCGACGTCGCTGTCACCTCCGTCATACACCAGATGAGGAGTATTTAACCAAAAACTATCACATTTCATCGATCTGTTCCTACAAACTACCACTTTATGAATTTGCGCCGAAAACTACCACTTTTTTGCTAATCTATGACCAAAAACTACAACATCAATTTAATGACTGACTAGCAAAAATTAAACTTGATTATGACAGGTTGGGACCACTCGCCAGGGCTGACATGGCATTCAGTTGTTTGACGGTTTGCGTTGACTGTTAAATTACATATGGACATTTTATCGAACACATGGTGTGCACCCACACCTGCCACCGCCCGCTCAGGAGGCGCTTGCCGCCGCCGGCAGGATCTCTACGGCCAAAGCAAGAGGAGCTCGGCGGGCACCCAGAAGGAGCTTTGCCGCTGCCGGCGGGTCTCTACGGCCAAGCAGGAGGAGCTCGAAAGTCATGGCGTCGCCTCTACCGCTGTTGCTGGTAGGAGCTCGCTGCTGCCGGGCAAGCTGGCCGCCGTGCTGGCCTCCGCACAACCGGGGGAACTGGTTGTCGGCTGCCTCTTGCCGTTGCCGTGGGCAGGAGCTCGCCGTCGCCGGGCAAGCGCTGGCCTCCGCGCAGCTGGGCGAGCTAGTTGCCGGCCGCCTTTAGCCGCTGCCGTGGGCAGGAGCTGGCCACCGCGCTGGCCTCCGCGCATCTGGGCGAGCTCCTGGTTGCCGGTCGCCTCTAGCCGCTGCGCCGGCAGGAGCTCGCCGCTGCGTTGGTTGGCCTCCGCGCCGACGGGCGGGCTGGCCGCAGCGCCAGGCGGTGGTAGCTTCTCCTCGCTGCCGCGCTTCTCGAGGCCAGCGTGCACTGCGTGGATCAGCTCTCTTCGTCGCCGCGTACGTCGAGGCGCTCTCCTTTCTATAGCAGCAGAGCAACGCACGCAGGACTAGCAAGCCGCCGATGGGCCAGAGCAGTGTGCGCAACACCAGCACATGATTCAACGAGGCAGGGGGACATGTATTTGTTGTGGCTGAACGACGGAAGCAGCACCAGCGACATGCCGGCGGCGCGTGATCGGACTTGGAGCAGATGTAGTAGCTGGCTGCCGCCCACGTACGAACTTAACGGTCAACCAAACAGCGTTGACTTATGATGCCATGTCAGCACTTACATGCGGGCCAAGCCTATCATAAGCGCTTTAAAACGGACGAATCAGTTGATTTATAGACATGGTAGTTTTTAGTCACAAATTAGCAAAAAAAATGGTAGTTTTCGGCAAAAATTCATAAAGTGGTAGTTTATAGGCACAGATTAACGAAATGTGGTAGTTTTTGGTTAAATACTCCCAGATGGGGCACCTCCTGCATGACGCGCTAACCAGGCCACCCAGGCACTTCACGAAGGCATGCTCCGCGGGAGCGCTGAACTCCAGTGCTTGGTCCTCCTGGGCAGAAGCAACGACGGCACCAACGCGTCGTCGGCGGTCCATCGATGGGTCTCCCCACGCTGGTGAAGCGCGTAGTCGCCATCGTGTTTTCTCGAGTCTTGTGGTTGCTTGTCCGACATTAGCATGACGGCTGCTACGGCCGGGGTTGCAGTCGATGCGGTCCTGGAGGAACTTGGTGGCCTTGCGCAGCGTCTCGCCGGAACAGCCGTTCTGTGCCTGGATGCTTCTGCCCCTGCACGGCGGCACACACCACCAGCCGGCTGAGAATCGATCGCGCCACTGCTGCCGCTATGTCAGATATCCGCCGCAGCTGCCGTCGGAGAAGGCCATGGCGGAAAGTCGACGGGCCAGGCGGGACTGGCGGTGGCCAACGGCGAGGCACGGGACGAAGGCATACGGGGTTAAAATCTATCACTAAATGCAGTCACGGACGCGCAATTGGCAGAAACCAGAATGGAAGGAGAACGGATGAGAGTGCGTGGTATTTATAGCAAGCGACGAAGCAAAAAAAATTGAAGACAACCAGCCAATGCAGAAACCAGAATGCTACGATCCCGTAGCACCTCCCTGCGTCTCGCCGGGATTTGGATCTCGAACCAAGGAGAATATCTCAGAGAGAGAGGACTTGGAGAAGGGGAAAAGTGCAGGGAGGAAAGCTTGAATAAGAAACAATAGTTGTCATTACAATTCGATGCCTCCCACACACGCCAGCCACACGCTTATAAGCCTAATCCACCCACGCCACACGGGCTGAGCCACACAGGCCCAATAACACACGGGCGGGCCTGGCCCAGGTCGTTGCACTCCCCTCCTCTTAAGGAACAGCTCGTCCTCGACTGTTCATCAACCGGCCGTTGTCGTTGCAGTCACAGCTAAAGACCATTCCCAAGTCACCATTGTAATTGGGAGTCCACGCCATGCAATCTTCCATTGCGTGCGTGTGTGTCCACCCACACGAACCAACCTTGTTTGAAGAATTTGAGCCGGTTTGGACAGTTTATCCCCCAGCAGAAATAGAGAATCCATAGTGTCTGAAGTAGGAGTTGGCGGTTCTGCCGGTTTGAGCAGCGAAACGTGCACCACGGGGTGAATCTTGCTAGTCTCTGGCAGGGCCAAACGATATGCAACCTCGCCGACACGTTCAGTGATCTGATACGGACCAAAATACTTGAAACCCAACTTGTGGTTGGAACGTCTAACAACAGTTTGTTGCACATAAGGCTGCAGCTTCAGAAATGCCCAGTCGCCAACTTGAAACTGTCGATCCGATCGATTAGTGTCTTCCTGATGTTTCATCCTGTGTTGAGCTCGCAACAGGTGTTCTCGGATCAATCCTTGCATCAGGTTCCTTTCAGCCAACCATCCAGACAGATCAGAGGACAGAGTACTCTGAAGATTGGCAATGCCCAAGTGTCGAGGTTGATACCCATAAAGTACCTGAAATGGGGTTGTTCCAAGTGCAGAGTGGTAGTTTGTATTGTACCAGTACTCAGCCTGAGATAACCAATAAGCCCACTTTTTGGGAGTTGAATGTACCAAGCATCTGAGAAAAGTTTCTAAGCATTGATTCAGTTTCTCCGTTTGACCATCAGTCTGGGGATGATTATCAGAACTCATATTCATCTTGGTGTCAGTGAGTTTGCACAATTCTTGCCAGATATTGCTGGTAAATATAGGATCTCTGTCAGTAAGCAGGACCTGGGGAAGACCATGAAGCTTATAGATGTTATCCACATATATCTGTGCGACTTGTAGAGCAGTAAAGGGGTGACATAAGGGAATGAAGTGCCCATATTTGCTGAACTTGTCGATAATCACCAGGATTGTGTCAAAGTTTTTGCTCTTGGGGAGACCTCCAATAAAATCCATGCTGACCATATTCCATGCTTCTTTAGGAATGGGCAATGGACTTAATAGTCCTGGTTTCTTAATATGCTCAGACTTTGCTTGTTTACACACCACACAAGCTTGTACATAGGCTTGGATATCCTATTTCAATGCTGGCCAAGCAGACAATCCCTTGATGCGTTGGTAAGTGCCCTGGAATCCAGAATGACCTCCAACTCCACTGTCATGCAAAGAAAGCATAATAGCTTGGTGAGCTTCTTTATTGTGGCCCAACCAAATCCTGTCTTTGTACCTTATCACTCCTTGATGTAGAGTATAACCTTTGTCATTGGAACCAGTCAGGGCCAGTTCTTGCAGTAATTCCCTATCTGCCTCGTACTGCTGGTATCCTTCTATCACAACAGCTAACCATTTGGGTGTGCAAAAGGAGATAGCAGACAACTCCATTGGGGCAGGAGATCTGGATAAGGCATCTGCAGCTGCATTATCCATGCCTTTCCTGTAGATGATGTTGTATTGCAGACCTAGCGGTTTAAGAAATGCTTTCTGTTGCATGGTACCACTGAGTTTTTGCTCTTGAAGATGTGTCAAGCTTTGATGATCTGTGGAAATAGTGAAAGGAGCATGCTGCAGATAAGATTTCCATTTTTCCACAGCAAGGAGCACAGCCAAGCACTCTTTTTCATATGTGGACAGGGCTTGGGCTTTGGGTCCCAGGGCTTTGCTAAGGTAAGCAAGTGGATGACCTTCTTGCACCAGTACAGCCCCAATGCCTTGATTACTGGCATCAGTTTCAATTGTGAAATGCTTCTTGAAATCTGGGAGTGCCAAAACTGGTGCTTGAGCTAATGCTGTCTTAAGATGTTGAAAAGCAGCTTCATTGGTTGGTGTCCACGAAAACACAGTATCTTTCTTCAGTAAATCAGATAAACTCCTACTAATAATTCCATAATTTTTGATGAATTTTCTGTAGTACCCTGTGAGATCCAGAAATCCTCTGATATCTCTAACACAGGTAGGCCTGGGCCACTGCTGCACAGGTCTGATCTTAGTAGGATCAGTTTGCACTCCTTTGCCACTGATAATATGTCCCAAGTATTCCAGCTCTGTTTGAGCAAAAGAACATTTGCTAAATTTCACAAAGAGCTGATTTTCTTGAAGTATAGTGAAAACCTGATTGAGGTGCTCAAGATGTGTTTTCAAGTCTGGGCTGTAGATTAAGATGTCATCCATGAAGATAAGCACACAATGTCTCAACAAATGGGCAAACATGGCATTCATAGCCGCTTGGAAAGTTGCAGGGGCATTGATTAAACCAAAGGGCATGACCTTAAACTCATACAGGCCATGATGAGTTTTAAAAGATGTTTTATGTTCCTCTCCTTCAACCACTCGTATTTGATGATATCCTGATCGAAGATCCAGCTTAGTGAAAAATGTAGCACCAGCCAACTCATCAAGTAACTCATCCACTACTGGCATTGGATATTTATGGGGCACTGTGACAGAGTTTAACATTCTGTAGTCCACACAAAAACGCCAAGTTCCATCTTTCTTCCTGACCAACAACACTGGAGAAGCAAAAGGACTAGTGCTCTCCTGGATGACTCCTTGCTATAACATCTGAGTTACTTGTTGTTCAATTTCAGTCTTCTGCATTGGATTGTATCTGTATGGTTTCACATTGATAGGTTTAGCTCCAGGTAGAAGAGGGATTTGGTGATCAAAGGACCTGTGGGGAGGGAGCTTGTCAGGTTCAGTGAAGACTTGTTTGTGCTTGGCCAAAATTTCTTGCACTGCAGGAGGGATGAATTGATCAGTATCAGGGGCTTCCACAATATGATTTAGTTGAATCACTTGCTCCACTGCACCAGTGTTAAGTAACCCTTGCAAATGCTTGCTAGTTATGCCTGTGCAGGAAATTACTTTCTCTCTTATTCCTCTTAGAGTGATCCTAACTCCTTGATATTTGAATCTCATGACCTTCTTTCTCCAGTCCACCCACATAGGGCTCATAGTTTCTAGCCACTGCATGCCCAAGATGATGTCATAAGTGCCCAGGGGTAGCACTTTCAGAGATGTATTGAAGGTGTTTCCTTGACAAAACCATTGCAAGTTAGGAACCTGTTTATTGCAATGTAACAATCCTCCATCAGCCACAGTAACTTTAGCCGCTGGTATTTCTTCCACTGGGCATTGTATGTGTTTCACTAGCTCTGCACTGATGAAATTTGTGGAACTACCTGAGTCAACTAAGATCAACACTTGTCTCTTACCAACCATGCCCTGTAATCGGATACTATCCTTTGAAGCAGTGCCCTGGGCTGCATGGACTGACAGTTTCATGAATGCTTCTTCTGCTGTTGCTTTATCGACCACAGGCTGTTCGGCTGGCTGTTCAGTTTCAGATTCACTTTCAGAAATTTCAGACATCTGTAGAGCCTCGATCAGTTCTTCCAGTACGTGAAGTTGGACTGTTGTGGGGCACTTGTGTCCTGGACCGTATTTCTCCCCGCACTTGAAACATTCTCCACGCGCTCGGCGTTGTGCCCTGAGGTTATCCACTTGATCTGGAGCTCTTTGATGTGTTTCCAGGGGTTTATCTTGTGCTGGTGTTGTTCCCATAATGCCCTGATGCACATAATTTTTGGCATTGGCTCTGTTTTCCCATCTTTTGCTGTATTTGGAGGTATCTTCAGCCAACAATGCTTCTTGTGTCTGTGCCAAGGAGTAAGCTAGATCCACTGAATTAGGTTGTTGCAGCTTGATCGGCCCCCGGATAGCAGGTTTCAGGCCCTCAATGAACCTGTTGATGAAAAAGGTTTCATCGTAGGAGTGGTTATACACAAGCATCTTGTGCATGTGCTCTTCAAACGCATGAGCATAATCATCGACAGACTCGGTTTGCTTGAGAGAGAAGAACACATCATTTGCTCGAGAATACTTGTTCCTGTTGAATTTAGCGAACACGGCCACACACAGAGCGGCCCAGCTATCAATAGTGTGCATTGCTTCATACGTCTCCAACCAGAGGGCTGCATTTCCTGCAAAGTGCATAGTAGCGAAATCGACCCATAATTCTGATTGAACATTGTACATCCGGAAGTATTTTTCACACTGTTTTTTCCACCACTTGGGGTTATCTCCCTCAAATCTGGGGAAATCAGAGCGAGGAATGCGTGCGGAGAATTTCCCAGGGGCAGAGTGAAACTGCGACTGCGGTGATCTCTCATAATCGTCATTGTCATCAGATAACTCGTCAGGGAAACGAGCGTGCGATCTAGACTGCTCACCTCGATTCCTCTGCTGGAATGACACGCGCAGACCTCGAGTGTCCTGTCCTGAATGGTGCTGATCAGAGCTCTGTCGCTCTGTTTGTGGCGGCTCTGTCCGCCGGCCTTGAGCTGTTGTCGTGCCTGTCGGCTGCTCCAAATTGTCGACGCGGTGTACGATCCCGTCCAGCGACTTTCGCATCTCGGCCACAGCCGCATCGAGGGAATTGTGCGCGACGAGCACCCGCCCCAGCGTCGACTCGGTGTGGGCCAGCGAGCTCGTGGTCGTCGTGGCCAGCGCATCGAAGGCCTTGGCCGAGGAGGAAGCGTACTTGTCGAGGGACTCCTGCAGCCCGTCCAGACGTTCCGCCGTCTTCGCGCCCGCCTCCGACACCGCCTTCCTCTGCACAATCGTTGCCTGGACGAGCTGCTGCAGCTCGGCGATGGTGAGCTCCGCGGCGGCCATACGCGACGAGATTTTGGGCTTGGTCGAAGCGCCGTTGGGAAGGTCCTGGATCTACTCAACCCAGCGCAGGTACACCGGAGGTGTTTTGCGCGAGATCACCCGAGGGGATCTGCACCTTTTGCTAGGAATTACAAGCCGATCGAAGGATTGATTGTGAGCTCTGGATGAAAATTTTCAGATCAGAGGAAGCGGATCGATACACGGCTCTGAGTACCAAATGCTACGATCCCGTAGCACCTCCCTGCGTCTCGCCGGGATTTGGATCTCGAACCAAGGAGAATATCTCAGAGAGAGAGGACTTGGAGAAGGGAAAAAGAGCAGGGAGGAAAGCTTGAATAAGAAACAATAGTTGTCATTACAATTCGATGCCTCCCACAAACGCCAGCCACACGCTTATAAGCCTAATCCACCCACGCCACACGGGCTGAGCCACACAGGCCCAATAACACACGGGCGGGCCTGGCCCAGGTCGTTGCACGGAAAGTCGGCGGGCCAGGCGGGACTGGTGGTGGCCAACGGCGAGGCACGGGACGAAGGCATACGGGGTTAAAATCTATCACTAAATGCAGTCACGGACGCGCAATTGGCAGAAACCAGAATGGAAGGAGAAAGGATGAGAGTGCGTGGTATTTATAGCAAGCGACGAAGCAAAAAAATTGAAGACAACCAGCCAATGCAATAAAGAAACAGGTAGAAAGATCGAGGAAAGCGGCAGCCGACTATACAGGAGGACTGAAAGGCACGGCCGAAGCAGCAGCCGCCATGAGAACAACGCATGTGGTGTACAACAAATCCAAAATGGAAATAGCCAGCAACGTGGCATTCCCCCACGACAGCAACACGCACAGGCAGACACGTACGAACTACGGAAGAAAACAAAACACTTGAAGAAGGAGAAAACAAAGCGGCAATCAAAGAGGAAGCATGCACAGCCAACCACAAAACGACAAAGACGACATAGTCAAATCGGCAACTGAATACACAAATCATGCATGCAAAACAATGAAAACTACCCGATCATGCACACACATGCAAGCCAATAGCATCCTGCAACAGGAATCCACCCGCAATCGCTATAAGCACACGGACATGCACCTGGCCAGGTCCCCCAATAAATCACGTGTCACATCTCGGTTGATCAAGTTTTCACTGATAAGAAAAAGTCAAAAAAAACCTGGTAAACCAAACCTGGCTGGATTTAGTATATTAGTAATGTGGTGGCTGCGTCCACAATGCATAAACTACTACTACTACTATAGGAAATCTTAAAAAAAAACAGCGACGGTCTTTGCATTGACAAAGTATATATGTGGGCTTGTGACCCCATATAGCGAGTGGGGCTCTGCATGCTCTGGACAACAGGAGTTGTTATCTGCTAATGATTCATGAGCAATGCTTTCACTTTCACTAGTACTAGTTGTTGGGGCCTGTCATTGCGGGCCTCTTGAGAGGAAGATGTGCGTGTATTTTTTTTCTCAGAAAAAAAATCTCAATTTTATTTTAAAATTAAAAATAAAACTTTCTCACAACATGTGAACATCACATCCATCTAAAAAAGACTAAAAAACATTCTTAAAATAAAAACGAAACAAAAGTCTCACTTTCATCTTTCAAAAAAAATCTAAAAAAAAATCTCAAAATAAAAAAGGTCTCAATTTATCTTTCAAAAAAAATTAAAAGGTTTCTTAATTTCATCTTTAAAAAATATCAAAAATTTCTTATCACGGCCAACCAACATGCGCCATATGGCGCATGTTGGTCGCCATTCTCCCCGTAGCTTAGTAGGTTTGATTTTGTGTGGTGCGACCAACCCCACATATTCTATTCGAACATCCGGTTTGCACGTGGTCTGGTCATAGCGGGCTGCATGCATGCCACCGCTTGAAAGATGCATTCACATGTTGGTAGTGCGCACTTGACTTGGCAGGCATGACTGTCCTCGGTGGAGGCAATTTCTTGGTCAGTCATCCGCCTGCACATCGTGAATGCGACCACAAGCATGCGACAGAAAATTTGGTTGCTCTGATCTGGTGGGCGGGCAGCGCGAGGAGGCATCTTCGGTGAGCTCCCTTGGCTGCTGCTGCTGCAGGTTGATTTGGTATCCCTCGTTGGTGGGCGTGCGATTGCTGGTGGTCTCTCGGGGATGTGTGTTGGCTGCCATGGTGGGGCGACACATAGGTGTGTTCGGCGGTAGAGGGATGGATGGCCTTGATGCGGTCGCGTCATCACTTGCCGGTACAGGTGTGTGCCGGTCTGGATCCGTCAGGTCCTCCTTCTCCTCCTTTCCTGGACAACGGGCGAGTTGGCGCAGGTCTACCGATGTTAGGGTGAAGCGTCTGCTGGTGGCTCCATCGATCGGGGGCTACTGGCTGGGCCAAAGCCAGGGCCTTTGTGTGGTCCCGGGGTTGTCTGGATGCAGGGCGGCGGCGGAAGGCACGGTGTTCGTCTCTCAGGTGCGTACGAGCAGCCATGACCATACGGGTGGCATTGTTGGTGGTGGACGACACACGACGTGGTGGTTTGGTGGAGATGGATGAGCGTCGGGGTGCATTACCTGCATGGTTCTTTGGCCGACCGACGATGGCCGTGTCCACAGGCGTCTTTCCCTTCCTGAAGGCTCCACCGTTGCTGCTCCCGTCTCCTCCAGTTTACTCGGGGTGAAAATTTTGACTTCTGGATCGGAATGTGGCGACACTCCAATGCCGTGCCCTTTTCGGAGTCACCGTCTTGGAGTCTTTGATACGTTCTGAATCGGCCTGACTACTTCACAGTGGCTAGCTCATAGTGAAGGTCGACGGCGTCTCCAAGCGGTCTTATTGTTATCTTTAGTGTGCTTGGTGGCGTTTGGGTGATGTGACCTTGTGCGGCACCCTTGTATCTTGTTTTGGGTGCATGTTGTGTCTGTCGGTGTTGTGTGTTAGACGGTTGATTGTATGTATGATTGTTGCTTTACATATAAAACGGGGCGAATGCTTTTCGGTAGATCATGGACAATACTTTCACTCTCAATAATAGTATTATTTCTTTTTCTATATAAAGTTAAGCTTGCACATGACCAGGGACATTCCGGTTTGCACGTGGTCATAGCGGGCTGCATGCATGCCATCGTGTGAAAGATACATTCACACTTTCGTAGAGTGGAGACGATTTCTTGGTCCGTCATCCGCCTGCACATCGTGAACGCGACCAGCATGCGACAGAAAATTTCAGGTCAACACTATGTTTAAATAACCAAACCATTTTTTGCTATGTTTTGACAGAAAATTTGGACGCAAACATTTGACTTGGAGGATATCATGTTTTTGTATATTTGCAATATACATGATCACAAGATACTAGCACTATTTTCTACTTCCTCCGTTTATAAATATAAGACCTTTTAGAGATTCAATACGGGCTACATACGAATGAATATAGACAAATTTAAGAATGTAGATGCACTCATTTTGCCTCGTATGTAGTTCGTGCTGGAATTTTGTCTATTTGGGCCTAGCCCAATAGTAGTTTCAGAAATTCCTACTAAATCCTAGAGGCCCACGCAGCCCATTCGTGCAAGGCAAGAGGTGGAACTAAAGTTTAGTCCCACCTTGCTAGTTTAGAGGGAGTTGGACCTCTTTATAAGAGAGGCTCCTTCCCCGCATGTATGAGCATGAGAACAAGAGGCACATCCACGCGCGCTCCTCCTCCGCTGCCCGCCCCACCACGCCCCGACGCGGGTTGCGGGAATGAGCCGAGCCAGAATCTCTTCCTCCTCTCGCCACAAGTTCCTGAGCACTGCGCTGCTGCTATGTTCTTCCTCATCCCGGCTTGCGGCGTGCACCGCAGGTCGGGATAGTAGGCCTCCGAGACCGCATCTTTTGAGTCCTGTACGAGAGAAGGGTGATAAGGTTTTTGGGGAGCGCTCAGCACGACGACGACTACTTCCCTAACGTCGACTACCTCCTCGACGACATGGAGGACACCGACCCCAAGTCCAGTGCCTCTGCTCTTGCTACTGTCACGTACGCGTTTCTCCCCTTTCTATTGGAGGTTCTGCTACAGTTCCTTGTTCTAGTTTTTGCCCTAGATATGTTAGACTCTATTTCATATATGCAACCTGCTGTACTGTCTGCTTTAGATATGTTTAGTTATGGTTCATATATGAACATGTTGTTTACCTTCTCTTTGTCAAATTGCATGGCTTGTTTTATCACTGCTACACTAGTCATGCCTTGTCTAGTATTTCTGTTAATAAAATCACTCGGTAAATTGCTCATATTTCCAACAATCCAAAAACCTTATTATAGGCAATTTACCCCAAGTGGTTTTGCTGCTTCCATGAGACCTCCTATGTTTGAGGGTATCCACTATAAGAGGTGGCGCATGAGAGCAGTCTTATGGTTTCAAACCATGACTTGCTATGACGCCACTCTTGGCAAACCTGAAGGAGAGCAAGATGCCCAACAGGCACAAGCTTTTCATAAAATGGATACCTTGTTTAAGGCTGCGCTCTTGAGTGTTCTTGGAGAGAACATAGTTGATGCTTATGCGTCAATTGATAATGGAAAAGATATGTGGGACGCACTCGAGGCCAAGTTTGGGGTCTCGGATGCCGGCACTGAGCTGTACATCATGGAGCAATTCTATGATTACAGGATGACTGAAGAGCGCTCCGTGGTTGAGCAGGCTCATGAGATACAGTCATTTGCTAGAGAACTTGAGCACTTCAATTGCATGCTACCGGACAAGTTTGTTGCCGAGAGTATCATCACTAAGCTTCCTCCTTCATGGAGGAACTTTGCTACCTTACTAAAACATAAGAGACAGGAGTTTTCCGTTCCGGATCTCATTGGTACTCTTGATGTGGAAGAAAAGGCGAGAGCAAAGGACACACGTGCTCGAGGTATTGAGGGAGGATCTAGTGCCAATGTGGTACAGAAGCAGAACTTCCAGCCCCACAAGTTCAAGAACAAGGGCAAGTTTGATGGTAAAGCAAAGTTTGATGGGAAGAACAAGGCTGTGCAACACACGAACTTCAAGAAGAAGAATGGCAAGAAGAAAGGTGCTTGTCATGTGTGTGGAGATCCTGATCATTGGGCTCCTAGTTGCCTTAATCGCTATGACAAGCGTCATCCTGGAAAAGGCGGCAAGACCGCTAATGTTGTCATTGGAGACACTGACATGAAGGATGCTGGGTATGGTATATTTCCCACTATTCTTTCAGTATGTCATTCTCCTGACTGGTTGATTGACACGGGTGCTAATGTGCATGTATGCGGTGATATTTCCATGTTTTCGTCTTATCAGACCGCAGGGACTTCAACCGTGCTGATGGGCAACGGTTCAAGTGCTTCTGTTCGTGGTGTTGGCACGGTCGATCTGAAGTTTACTTCGGGGAAGATCGTGCGGCTGAAGAACGTGCATTATGTCCCCTCCGTCAATAAAAATCTTGTTAGCGGATCTCTTCTGTGTAGAGATGGCTATAAGCTTGTCTTTGAGTCGAATAAATTTGTAATATACAAGTATGGAACCTTTGTTGGTAAAGGCTATGAGTCAGGAGGCCTGTTTCGTTTATCCTTATCAGACGTTTGCAATAAAGTTGTTAATCATATTTGCAACAATAGTTAATCAAATGTGTGGCATTCACGTCTTTGTCATGTTAACTTTGGTTGCATGTCGCGACTAGCGAAGTTGAACTTAATCCCTAGTTTCACCACTGTCAAGGGATCTAAGTGTCAAGTGTGTGTGCAAGCTAAGCAACCTCGTAAGTCTCACATGACTGCGGAGACAAGAAATCTTGCACCACTAGAACTTATACATTCAGATTTATGTGAAACGAATGGTGTTTTGACAAAAGGTGGGAAGAAATATTTCATGACGTTAATTGACGACTCCACTAGATACTGCCGTGTGTATCTTTTGAAATCTAAGGATGAGGCTTTGAACTTTTTCAAGATCTATAAAGCTGAAGTGGAAAACCAACTTGATTGAAAAATCAAGAGGCTTAGGTCCGACCACGGTGGAGAGTATTTTTCCAATGAATTTGATGCTTTTTTGTGCGGAACATGGTATAATCCATGAGAGGACGCCTCCCTACTCACCTCAGTCAAATGGGGTGGCCGAAAGAAAGAACCGTACTCTAACTGATTTGGTTAACACCATGTTAGACACATCGGGTCTCTCCAAGGCATGGTGGGGGGAGGCGATATTGACTGCTTGTCATGTCCTAAACCGAGTTCCCACAAAGAACAAAGAGATAACTCCATTCCAGGAATGGGAGAAGAAAAGGTTAAAGCTCTCTTATCTACGAACCTGGGGTTGTTTGCCGAAAGTCAATGTGCCAATTCCAAAGAAGCGGAAGCTGGGACCAAAAACTGTGGATTGTGTTTTCCTGGGATATGCTTTTCATAGCATTGGCTATAGATTCTTGGTTGTGAAATCTAAGGTACCTGACATGCATGTCGGTACGATCATGGAGTCGAATGATGCGACTTTCTTTGAAGATATCTTTCCCATGAAGGATATGGCTACCTCATCCAATCAGGAGATGCCTAGTTCATCGAATCAGGAACCAGTTACAATTACTGAACCTGCCATTTCGATGGAACACTTTGAAAGTCCTGTGGAGGAGAACAATGAAGTTCCTACTAGGAGCAAGAGACAGAGGACTACCAAATCTTTTGATGATGATTTTCTTGTGTATCTCATAGATGACACTCCCAGTTCTATTGCAGAGGCCTATGCATCTGAAGATGCTGACTACTGGAAGGAAGCGGTTCGTAGCGAGATGGATTCCATCTTGGCGAATGAAACTTGGGAGATAACTGATCGTCCTTATGGGTGCAAACCTATAGGATGCAAATGGGTATTCAAAAAGAAGCTTAGGCCTGATGGTACTATTGAAAAGTACAAGGCTCGGCTCGTGGCAAAGGGTTATACCCTAAAGGAAGCTAAAGACTTCTTTGATACTTACTCACCTGTGGCTCGACTGACAACTATTCGAGTTCTACTTTCACTAGCTACCTCACATGGTCTTCTCGTTCATCAAATGGATGTTAAGACTACTTTCCTAAATGGAGAGTTGGATGAGGAAATTTATATGGAACAACCAGATGGGTTTGTAATAGATGGTCAGGAAGGGGAAGTGTGCAAGTTGCTGAAGTCTTTGTATGGACTCAAGCAAGCACCCAAACAGTGGCATGAGAAATTCGAAAGAACTTTAACAGCTGCAGGCTTTGTTGTGAACGAAGCTGACAAATGTGTGTACTATCGCCATGGTGGGGGCGAGGGAGTTATGCTTTGCTTTTATGTAGATGACATACTGATTTTCGGAACAAATCTGAATGTTATTAAGGAGGTCAAGGATTTGCTATCATGCTGTTTTGAGATGAAGGATTTAGGAGTGGCTGATGTCATTCTGAACATCAAGTTGTTGAGAGATGATGATGGTGGGATTACATTGCTTCAATCTCACTATGTGGAAAAGATCTTGAGTCGCTTTTGCTATAGTGACTGCAAGCCCTCTCCAACACCATATGATGCTAGCATGCTGCTTCGAAAGAATCGAAGAATTGCTAGAGATCAATTGAAGTATTCTCAGATTATTGGCTCGCTTATGTACTTAGCAAGTGCTACAAGACCTGACATCTCTTTTGCTGTTAGCAAACTGAGTCGGTTTGTTTCAAAACCAGGAGATGTGCATTGGAAAGCTCTAGAGAGAGTTTTGCGTTATTTGAAAGGCACTGCGAATTATGGAATTCACTACACTGGGCATCCAAATGTGCTTGAAGGGTATAGTGACTCAAACTGGATCTCAGATGCTGATGAGATAAAGGTCACGAGCGGTTATGTATTCACTCATGGAGGTGGCATTGTTTCTTGGAAGTCTTGGAAGCAGACCATCTTAACGAGGTCAACAATGGAAGCAGAACTCACAGCACTAGATACAGCTATGGTCGAAGCAGATTGGCTTCGCCGGCTCTTGAATGACTTGCCGGTAGTTGAGAAACCTGTACCGGGTATCCTTATGAACTGTGACAATCAAACTATGATCACTAAAGTGAGCAGCTCAAAGGATAACATGAAGTCATCAAGACACGTTCAGAGAAGGTTAAAGTCTGTCAGAAAAAAGAAAAACTTCGGAGTTATTGCATTGGATTATATCCAAACGTCTAAAAATCTGGCAGATCCTTTTATTAAGGGTCTATCACGTAATGTGATAGATAATGCATCGGGGGAGATGGGTATGAGACCCACAATATGAGTTGTTCACAGTGGTAACCTGTTCTTTGTGATCGGAGATCCCGTGAATTAGATGTGGAAGACAAGCTGTTGGTCAACTGGGAGGAGAGTATCCCTACTATTAAAATACCACTCCATGAAGATGCAATACTCTCCTAATCTGCATGGCAGGTTGATGTATATCTTAATGTGTTCTAAGTGGCTCTTTGAAGCAGAGATGTTGTCCTGCAGAACATCTCTTGAAGAATGCACCTATATAAGTCTGATTGTTAAATGTCGCAATCTATGAGAGTAGGCCGGGTTCTCTCTAGTAAACTCATGAAAGGTCACAGAGTATGACGCATAAGCTCCACCGGCGGGGAAGACCCACGGTAGCCATGTATCAGTCAAGGCTTTATGTGAAGCTAGATTCGCAGAAAACTTGCAGTTCAAGGCCCAGTCCACTGTTCAAGTTGCTTACTAGTGTAGCATAGAGTTCTAGGTGGAAGTTCAACTTAACAACTACAGTACCGGTATATAAAACAATGTTTTGGAACCAAAGGCAAATTTTGTGTGCCTCTCGGGTCCGGTGGGGGATTGCTGGAATTTTGTCTATTTGGGCCTAGCCCAATAGTAGTTTCAGAAATTCCTAATAAATTCTAGAGGCCCACGCAGCCCATTCGTGCAAGGCAAGAGGTGGAACTAAAGTTTAGTCCCACCTTGCTAGTTTAGAGGGAGTTGGACCTCTTTATAAGGGAGGCTCCTTCCCCACTTGTATGAGCATGAGAACAAGAGGGACATCCACGCGCGCTCCTCCTCCGTCGCCCGCCTTGCCACGCCACGCCTCGCCTCGTCACGATGCGCCACGGGTTGCGGGAATGATCCGAGCCGATGTAAATTTTTGCCACGCACTACGGTTATACGAAAGGGCACGCGAAAGCTGAAACGTTTTGCTGTAGTGGAGATTGAATACGAATGGCGCACCTCTTCGCCTGCTGCCTGTTCGTTTCGTCTCCCTCGTTCTCTTCAGCTCCCAGCGCAGCCTCTCGCCTTCTTCTCTTGCGCCTATAAAAGGGAGGTCACTCCTCCCAGAGAGACGCACCAGATTCTCTTCCTCCTCTCGCCACAAGTTCCTGAGCACTGCGCTGCTGCTACATTCTTCCTTATCCCGGCTTGCGGCATGCACCGCAGGTCGGGACAGTAGGCCTTCGAGACCGCACCTTTTGAGTCATGTGAGAGAGAAGGGTGATAAAGTTTTTTGGGAGCGCTCAGCACGACTACTGGCTGCTTCATCACGGATGATCCGGTCGCTGACGACTACTTCCCCGACGACGACTACTTCCCTGACGTCGACTACCTCCTCGACGACATGGAGGACACCGACCCCAAGTCCAGTGCCTCTGCTCCTGCTACTTTTACGTACGTGTTTCTCCCCTTTCTATTGGAGGTTCTGCTACAGTTCCTTGTTCTAGTTTTTGGCCTAGATATGTTAGACTCTATTTCATATATGCAACCTGCTGTACTGTCTGCTTTAGATATGTTTAGTTATGGTTCATATATGAACATGTTGTTAACCTTCTCTTTGTCAAATTGCATGGCTTGTTTTATCACTGCTACACTAGTCATGCTTTGTCTAGTATTTCTGTTAATAAAACCACTCGGTAAATTGCTCATATTTCCAACAATCCAAAAACCTTATTATAGGCAATTTACCCCAAGTGGTTTTGCTGCTTCCATGAGACCTCCTATGTTTGAGGGTATCCACTATAAGAGGTGGCGCGTGAGAGCAGTCTTATGGTTTCAAACCATGAGTTGCTATGACGCCACTTTTGGCAAACCTGAAGGAGAGCAAGATGCCCAACAGGCACAAGCTTTTCATAAAATGGATACCTTGTTTAAGGCTACGCTCTTGAGTGTTCTTGGAGAGAACATAGTTGATGCTTATGCGTCAATTGATAATGGAAAAGATATGTGGGACGCACTCGAGGCCAAGTTTGGGGTCTCGGATGCCGGCACTGAGCTGTACATCATGGAGCAATTCTATGATTACAGGATGACTGAAGAGCGCTCCGTGGTTGAGCAGGCTCATGAGATACAGTCATTTGCTAGAGAACTTGAGCACTTCAATTGCATGCTACCGGACAAGTTTGTTGCCGAGAGTATCATCACTAAGCTTCCTCCTTCATGGAGGAACTTTGCTACCTTACTAAAACATAAGAGACAGGAGTTTTCCGTTCCGGATCTCATTGGTACTCTTGATGTGGAAGAAAAGGCGAGAGCAAAGGACACACGTGCTCGAGGTATTGAGGGAGGATCTAGTGCCAATGTGGTACAGAAGCAGAACTTCCAGCCCCACAAGTTCAAGAACAAGGGCAAGTTTGATGGTAAAGCAAAGTTTGATGGGAAGAACAAGGCTGTGCAACACACGAACTTCAAGAAGAAGAATGGCAAGAAGAAAGGTGCTTGTCATGTGTGTGGAGATCCTGATCATTGGGCTCCTAGTTGCCCTAATCGCTATGACAAGCGCCATCCTGGGAAAGGCGGCAAGACCGCTAATGTTGTCATTGGAGACACTGACATGAAGGATGCTGGGTATGGTATATTTCCCACTATTCTTTCAGTATGTCATTCTCCTGACTGGTTGATTGACACGGGTGCTAATGTGCATGTATGCGGTGATATTTCCATGTTTTCGTCTTATCAGACCGCAGGGACTTCAACTGTGCTGATGGGCAACGGTTCAAGTGCTTCTGTTCGTGGTGTTGGCACGGTCGATCTGAAGTTTACTTCGGGGAAGATCGTGCGACTGAAGAACGTGCATTATGTCCCCTCCGTCAATAAAAATCTTGTTAGCGGATCTCTTCTGTGTAGAGATGGCTATAAGCTTGTCTTTGAGTCGAATAAATTTGTAATATACAAGTATGGAACCTTTGTTGGTAAAGGCTATGAGTCAGGAGGCCTGTTTCGTTTATCCTTATCAGACGTTTGCAATAAAGTTGTTAATCATATTTGCAACAATAGTGAATCAAATGTGTGGCATTCACATCTTTGTCATGTTAACTTTGGTTGCATGTCGCGACTAGCGAAGTTGAACTTAATCCCTAGTTTCACCACTGTCAAGGGATCTAAGTGTCAAGTGTGTGTGCAAGCTAAGCAACCTCGTAAGTCTCACGTGACTGCGGAGACGAGAAATCTTGCACCACTAGAACTTATACATTCAGATTTATGTGAAAAATGAATGGTGTTTTGACAAAAGGTGGAAAGAAATATTTCATGACGTTAATTGACGACTCCACTAGATACTGTTGTGTGTATCTTCTGAAATCTAAGGATGAGGCTTTGAACTTTTTCAAGATCTATAAAGCTGAAGTGGAAAACCAGCTTGATCGAAAAATCAAGAGGCTTAGGTCCGACCGTGGTGGAGAGTATTTTTCCAATGAATTTGATGCTTTTTTGTGCGGAACATGGTATAATCCATGAGAGGACGCCTCCCTACTCACCTCAGTCAAATGGGGTGGCCGAAAGAAAGAACCGTACTCTAACTGATTTGGTTAACGCCATGTTAGACACATCGGGTCTCTCCAAGGCATGGTGGGGGAAGGCGATATTGACTGCTTGTCATGTCCTAAACCGTGTTCCCACAAAGAACAAAGAGATAACTCCATTCAAGGAATGGGAGAAGAAAAGGTTAAAGCTCTCTTATCTACAAACCTGGGGTTGTTTGGCGAAAGTCAATGTGCCAATTCCAAAGAAGCGGAAGCTAGGACCAAAAACTGTGGATTGTGTTTTCCTGGGGTATGCTTTTCATATCATTGGCTATAGATTCTTGGTTGTAAAATCTAAGGTACCTGACATGCATGTCGGTACAATCATGGAGTCGAATGATGCGACTTTATTTGAAGATATCTTTCCCATGAAGGATATGGCTACCTCATCTAATCAGGAGATGCCTAGTTCATCGAATCAAGAACCAGTTACAATTACTGAACCTACCATTTCGATGGAACACTTTGAAAGTCCTGTGGAGGAGAACAATGAAGTTCCTACTAGGAGCAAGAGACAGAGGACTGCCAAGTCTTTTGGTGATGATTTTCTTGTGTATCTCATAGATTACACTCCCAGTTCTATTGCAGAGGCCTATGCATCTGAAGATGCTCACTACTGGAAGGAAGCGGTTCGTAGCGAGATGGATTCCATCTTGGCGAATGAAACTTGGGAGATAACTGATCGTCCTTATGGGTGCAAACCTCTAGGATGCAAATGGGTATTCAAGAAGAAGCTTAGGCCTGATGGTACTATTGAAAAGTACAAGGCTCGGCTCGTGGCAAAGGGTTATACCCAAAAGGAAGGTGAAGACTTCTTTGATACTTACTCACCTGTGGCTCGACTGACAACTATTCGAGTTCTACTTTCACTAGCTGCCTCACATGGTCTTCTCGTTCATCAAATGTGAAGGAAATATGCCCTAGAGGCAATAATAAAGTTATTATTTATTTCCTTATTTCATGATAAATGTTTATTATTCATGCTAGAATTGTATTAACCGGAAACATGATACATGTGTGAATACATAGACAAACATATAGTCACTAGTATGCCTCTACTTGACTAGCTCATTAATCAAAGATGGTTATGTTTCTTAACCATAGACATGTGTTGTCATTTGATTAATGAGGTCACATCATTAGGAGAATGATGTGATTGACATGACCCATTCCGTTAGCCTAGCACTTGATCGTTTAGTATGTTGCTATTGCTTTCTTCATGACTTATACATGTTCCTGTAACTATGAGATTATGCAACTCCCGTTTACCGGAGGAACACTTTGGGTGCTACCAAACGTCACAACGTAACTGGGTGATTATAAAGGAGTACTACAGGTGTCTCCAAAGGTACATGTTGGGTTGGCATATTTCGAGATTAGGTTTTGTCACTCCGATTGTCGGAGAGGTATCTCTGGGCCCTCTCGGTAATGCACATCACTATAAGCCTTGCAAGCAATGTAGTTAATGAGTTAGTTACGAAATGATGCATTACGCAACGAGTAAAGAGACTTGCCAGTAACGAGATTGAACTAGGTATTGGATACCGACGATCGAATCTCGGGCAAGTAACATACCGATGACAAAGGGAACAACGTATGTTGTTATGCGGTTTGACCGATAAAGATCTTCGTAGAATATGTAGGAGCCAATATGAGCATCCAGGTTCCGCTATTGGTTATTGACCGAGAATAGTTCTAGGTCATGTCTACATAGTTCTCGAACCCGTAGGGTCCGCACGCTTAAGGTTTCGATGACAGTTATATTATGAGTTTATGAGTTTTGATGTACCGAAGGAGTTCGGAGTCCCGGATGAGATCGGGGACATGACAAGGAGTCTCGAAATGGTCGAGACGTAAAGATCGATATATTGGACGATTATATTCGGAGTTTGGAAACGTTCCGAGTGATTCGGGTATTTTTCGGAGTACCGGAGAGTTACGGGAATTCGCCGGGGAGTATATGGGCCTTATTGGGCCATACGGGAATAGAGGAGAGAGGCCAAAAGGAAGGAGGCGCGCAGCCCCCCTCTGGTCCGAATTGGACAAGGGGTGCGGCCTCCCTTTCCTTCCTCCTCTCCTCCTCTTTCCCCCTTTCTCCTACTCCAACAAGGAAGGAGGGAGTCCTACTCCCGGTGGGAGTAGGACTCCCCTTGGAGCGCCCCTCCTAGGCCGGCCGCCCGCTCCCCCCTTGCTCCTTTATATACGGGGGCAGGGGGGCACCTCTAGGAAGAACACAAGTTGATCTACGGATCGTTCCTTAGCCGTGTGCGGTGCCCCCCTCCACCATATTCCACCTCGGTCATATCGTCGCGGAGTTTAGGCGAAGCCCTGCGCCGGTAGAACATCATCATCGTCACCATGCCGTCGTGCTGACGGAACTCATCCCCGAAGCTTTGCTGGATCAGAGCCCGGGGATCGTCATCGAGCTAAACGTGTGCTGAATTCGGAGGTGCCGTACGTTCGGTGCTTGGATCGGTCGGATCGTGAAGACGTATGACTACATCAACCGCGTTGTCATAACGCTTCCGCTTACGGTCTACGAGGGTACGTGGACAACACTCTCCCCTCTTGTTGCTATGTCATCACCATGATCTTGCGTGTACGTAGGAAATTTTTGAAATTACTACGTTACCCAACAGTGGCATCCGAGCCTAGGTTTTATGCGTTGATGTTATATGCACGAGTAGAACACAAGTGAGTTGTGGGCAATATAAGTCATACTGCTTACCAGCATGTCATACTTTGGTTCGGCGGTATTATTAGATGAAGCGGTCCGGACCGACATTACGCGTACGCTTACGCGAGACTGGTTCTACCGACGTGCTTTGCACACAGGTGGCTGGCGGGTGTCAGTTTCTCCAACTTTAGCTGAACCGAGTGTGGCTACGCCCGGTCCTTGCGAAGGTTAAAACAGCACCAACTTGACAAACTATCGTTGTGGTTTTGATGCGTAGGTAAGAACGGTTCTTGCTAAGCCCGTAGCTGCCACGTAAAATTTGCAACAACAAAGTAGAGGACGTCTAACTTGTTTTTGCAGGGCATGTAGTGATGTGATATGGTCAAGACGTGATGAGATATAAGTTGTTGTATGAGATGATCATGTTTTGTTGAAGTTATCGGCAACTGGCAGAAGCCCTATGATTGTATCTTTATTGCATAAGATGCAAGTGCCAAATAATTGCTTCACTTTATCGCTATGCGATAGCAATAGTTGCAAGAGCAATAGTTGGCGAGACGACCATGTGATGACACATTGATATAGATCAAGATGATGAAGATCATGGTGTCATGCCGGTAACGATAGAGATCATGACAGTACTTTGGAGATGGAGATCAAAGGCGCAAGATGATCATGGCCATATCATGTCACATATTTTGATTGCATATGATGTTTATCTGTTATACATCTTATTATGTTTTGTTTGACGGTAGCATTTTAAGATGATCTCTCACTAATTATCAAGAAGTGTTCTCCCTGAGTATGCACCGTTGCCAAAGTTCGTCGTGCCCAGACACCATGTGATGATCGGGTGTGATAAGCTCTACGTCCATCTACAACGGGTGCAAGCCAGTTTTGCACACGCAGAATACTCAGGTTAAACTTGACGAGCCTAGCATATGCAGATATGGCCTCGGAACACGGAGACCGAAAGGTCGAGCGTGAATCATATAGTAGATATGATCAACATAGTGATGTTCACCATTGAAAACTACTCCGTCTCACGTGATGATCGGTTATGGTTTAGTTGATTTGGATCACGTAATCACTTAGATGACTAGAGAGATGTCTGTCTAAGTGAGAGTTCTTAAGTAATATGATTAATTGAACTTTAATTTATCATGAACTTAGTCCTGGTAGTATTTTGCAAATTATGTTGTAGATCAATAGCTTGCGTTGTTGTTTTCATATGTTTATTTTGATATGTTCCTAGAGAAAATTGTGTTGAAAGATGTTAGTGGCAATGATGCGGATTGGATCCGTGATCTGAGGTTTATCCTCATTGCTGCACAGAAGAATTATGTCCTTAATGCACCGCTAGGTGACAGACCTATTGCAGGAGCAGGTGTAGACGTTATGAACGTTTGGCTAGCTCAATATGATGACTACTTGATAGTTTAGTGCACCATGCTTAAACGGCTTAGAATCGAGACTTCAAAGACGTTTTGAACGTCATGGACCATATGAGATGTTCCAGGAGTTGAAGTTAATATTTCAAGCAAATACCCGAGTTGAGAGATATGAAGTCTCCAACAAGTTCTATTGCTAAAAGATGGAGGAGAATCGCTCAACTAGTGAGCATGTGCTCAGATTGTCTGGGTACTACAATTGCTTGAATCAAGTGGGAGTTAATCTTCTAGATAAGATAGTGATTGACAGAATTCTCTAGTCACCATCACCAAGTTAGTAGAACTTTGTGATAAACTATAGTATGCAAGGGATGACGAAAACGATTCCCAAGCTCTTCGTGATGTTGAAATCGATGAAGATAGAAATCAAGAAAGAGCATCAAGTGTTGATGGTTAACAAGATCAATAGTTTCAAGAAAAGGGCAAAGGGAAAGAAATGGAACTTCAACTAGAATGATAAGCAAGTTGTCACTCCCGCGAAGAAGCCCAAAGCTGGACCAAAGCCTGAAACTAAGTGATTATACTGCAAAGGAAATGGTCACTAGAAGCGGAAATGCCCTGAATATTTGGTGGATAAGAAGGATGGCGAAGTAAACAAGGGTATATTTGATATACAGGTTATTGATGTGTACCTTACTAGTGTTTATAGTAGCCCCTGAGTATTTGATACTTGTTCGGTTACTAAGATTAGTAACTCGAAACAAGAGTTACAGAATAAACAAAGACTAGTTGAAGGGGAAGTGACAATGAGTGTTGGAAGTGGTTCCAAGATTGATATGATCATCATCGTACACTCCCTATACTTTCGGGATTAGTGTTGAACCTAAATAAATGTTATTTGGCGTTTGCGTTGAGCATGAATATGATTTGATCATGTTTATTGCAATATGGTTATTCATTTAAAATCAGAGAATAATTGTTGTTCTGTTTAAATGAATAAAACCTTTGATGGTCATACACCCAATGAAAATAGTTTGTTGGATCTCGATCGTAGTGATACACATATTCATAATATTGATGCCAAAAGATGCAAAGTTAATAATGATAGTGCAACTTATTTGTGGCACTGCCATTTGGGTCATATCGGTGTAAAGCGCATGAACAAACTCCATAAAGATGGATTTTCGGAATCACTTGGTTATGAATCTTGATGCTTGCGAACCGTGCCTTTTGGGCAAGATGACTAAAACTCCGTTCTCCGGAACAATTGAACGAGCTACTGACTTATTGGAAATAATACATACCGATGTATGCGATCCGATGAGTGTTAAGGCTCGTGGCAAGTATCGTTATTTTCTAACCTTCACAGATGATTTGAGCAGATATGGGTATATCTACTTAATGAAACATAAGTCTGAAATAGTTGAAAGGTTCAAAGAATTTCAGAGTGAAGTGGAGAATCATCATAACAAGAAAATAAAGTTTCTACGATCTGATCGTGGAGGAGAATATTTGAGTTACGAGTTTGGCCTTCATATAAAACAATGTGAAATAGTTTTGCAACTCACGCCACCTGGAACACCACAGCTTAATGGTGGGTCCGAACATCATAACAGTACTTTATTGGATATAGTGCAATCTATGATGTCTCTTACTAATTTACCACTATTGTTTTGGTGTTATGCATTAGAGACAGTTGCATTCACTTTAAATAGGGCACCATCGAAGTCCGTTGAGACGACGCCTTATGAACTGTGGTTTGGCAAGAAACCAAAGTTGTCGTTTCTTAAATTTTGGGGTTGCGATGCTTATGTGAAAAAGTTTCAACCTGATAAGCTCGAACCCAAATCGGAGAAGTGCGTCTTCATAGAATACCCAAAGGTAACTATTGGGTACACCTTCTATCACAGATCCGAAGGCAAGTTATTCATTGCTAAAATGGATCCTTTCTAGAGAAGAAGTTTCTCTCGAAAGAAGTGAGTGGGAGGAAAGTAGAGCTTGATAAGGTAATTGTACCTTCTCCCAAATTGGAAAGTAGTTCATCACAGAAATCAGTTCCTGTGATTCCTACACCAATTAGTGAGGAAGCTAATGATGATGATCATGAAACTTCAGATCAAGTTACTACAAAACCTCGTAGGTCGTCCAAAGTACAGTCCGCACCAGAGTGGTACGGTAATCCTGTTCTGGAAGTCATGTTACTAGACCATGATGAACCTACGAACTATGAGGAAGCGATGATGAGCCCAGATTCCGCGAAATGGCTTGAGGCCATGAAATCTGAGACAGGATCCATGTATGAGAACAAAGTATGGACTTTGGTGGAGTTGCCCGATGATCGGCAAGCCATATTGTATAAATGGATCTTCAAGAGGAAGACGGACATTGATAGTAGTGTTACTATCTACAAAGCTCGACTTGTCACAAAAAGGTTTTCGACAAAGTTCAAAATGTTGACTACAATGAGATTTTCTCAACTGTAGCGATGCTTAAGTCTGTTCGAATCATGTTAGCAATTTCCACATTTAATGAAATCTGACAAATGGATGTCAAAACTGCATTCCTTAATGGATTTATTAAAGAAGAGTTGCATATGATGCAACCAAAAGGTTTTGTCAATCCTAAAGGTGCTAACAAATTGTGCAAGCTCCAGCGATCCATCTATGGACTGGTGCAAGCATCTCGGAGTTGGAATATATGCTTTGATGAGTTGATCAAAGCATATGGTTTTATACAGACTTTTGAAGAAGCCTGTATTTATAAGAAAGTGAGTGGGAGCTCTGTAGCATTTCTAATATTATATGTGGATGACATATTGTTAATTGGAAATGATATGGAAATTCTGGATAGCATGAAAGGATACTTGAATAAGAGTTTTTCAAAGCAAGACCTCGGTGAAGCTGCTTACACATTGAGCATCAAGATCTATATAGATAGATCAAGACGCTTGATAAGATTTTTCAATGAGTACATACCTTGATAAATTGTTGAAATAGTTCAAAATGGAACAGTCAAAGAAGGAGTTCTTGCCTGTGTTACAAGGTGTGAAGTTGAGTAAGACTCAAGACCCGACCATTGCAGAAAATAGAAAGAGAATGAAAAGTCATTCCCTATGCCTCAGTCATAGGTTCTATAAAGTATGCTATGCTGTGAACCAGACCTATTGTATACCTTGCTCTGTGTTTGGCAAAGGAATACAATTTTGATCTAATAGTAGATCACTGGACATGGGTCAAGAATATCCTTAGTGAATACTAAGGAGATGTTTCTCGATTATGGAGGTGATAAAAGAGCCCGTCGTAAAAGTTACAACGATGCAAGCTTTTACACCAATCCAGATGACTCTAAGTCTCAATCTGGATACATATTGAAAGTGGGAGCAATTAGCTAGAGTAGCTCCGTGCAGAGCATTATGGACATAGAATATTTGCGAAATACATACGGCTCTGAATATGACAGACCCATTGACTAAGCTTCTCTCACGAGCAAAACATGATCATACCTTAGTACTCTTTTGGGTGTTAATCACATAGAGATGTGAACTAGATTATTGACTCTAGTAAACCCTTTGGGTGTTGATCACATGATGATGTGAACTATGGGTATTAATCACATGCAGATGTGAATATTGGTGTTAAATCACATAGCGATGTGAACTAGATTATTGACTCTAGTGCAAGTGGGAGACTGAAGGAAATATGCCCTAGAGGCAATAATAAAGTTATTATTTATTTCCTTATTTCATGATAAATATTTATTATTCATGCTAGAATTGTATTAACCGGAAACATGATACATGTGTGAATACATAGACAAACATATAGTCACTAGTATGCCTCTACTTGACTAGCTCATTAATCAAAGATGGTTATGTTTCTTAACCATAGACATGTGTTGTCATTTGATTAATGAGGTCACATCATTAGGAGAATGATGTGATTGACATGACCCATTCCGTTAGCGTAGCACTTGATCGTTTAGTATGTTGCTATTGCTTTCTTCATGACTTATACATGTTCCTGTAACTATGAGCTTATGCAACTCCCGTTTACCGGAGGAACACTTTGGGTGCTACCAAACGTCACAAAGTAACTGGGTGATTATAAAGGAGTACTACAGGTGTCTCCAAAGGTACATGTTGGGTTGGCATATTTCGAGATTAGGTTTTGTCACTCCGATTGTCGGAGAGGTATCTCTGGGCCCTCTCGGTAATGCACATCACTATAAGCCTTGCAAGCAATGTAGCTAATGAGTTAGTTACGAAATGATGCATTACGCAACGAGTAAAGAGACTTGCCAGTAACGAGATTGAACTAGGTATTGGATACCGACGATCGAATCTCGGGCAAGTAACATACCGATGACAAAGGGAACAACGTATGTTGTTATGCGGTTTGACCGATAAAGATCTTCATAGAATATGTAGGAGCCAATATGAGCATCCAGGTTCCGCTATTGGTTATTAACCGAGAATAGTTCTAGGTCATGTCTACATAGTTCTCGAACCCGTACGGTCCGCACGCTTAAGGTTTCGATGACAGTTATATTATGAGTTTATGAGTTTTGATGTACCGAAGGAGTTCGGAGTCCCGGATGAGATCGGCGACATGACAAGGAGTCTCGAAATGGTCGAGACGTAAAGATCAATATATTGGACGACTATATTCGGAGTTTGGAAAGGTTCCGAGTGATTCGGGTATTTTTTGGAGTACCGGAGAGTTACGGGAATTCGCCGGGGAGTATATGGGCCTTATTGGGCCATACGGGAATAGAGGAGAGAGGCCGAAAGGAAGGAGGCGCGCAGCCCCCCTCTGGTCCAAATTGGACAAGGGGTGCGGCCCCCCTTTCCTTCCTCCTCTCCCCCTCTTTCCCAAGCTTTCTCCTACTCCAACAAGGAAGGAGGGAGTCCTACTCCCGGTGGGAGTAGGACTCCCCTTGGCGCGCCCCTCCTAGGCCGGCCGCCCCCTCCCCCTTGCTCCTTTATATACAGGGGCAGGGGAGCACCTCTAGGAAGAACACAAGTTGATCTACGGATCGTTCCTTAGCCGTGTGCGGTGCCCCCCTCCACCATATTCCACCTCGGTCATATCATCGCGGAGTTTAGGCGAAGCCCTGCGCCGGTAGAACATCATCATCGTCACCACACCGTCGTGCTGACGGAACTCATCCCCGAAGCTTTGCTGGATCGAAGCCCGGGGATCGTCATCGAGCTGAACGTGTGCTGAACTCGGAGGTGCCGTACGTTCGGTGCTTGGATCGGTCGGATCGTGAAGACGTACGACTACATCGACCGCGTTGTCATAACGCTTCCGCTTACGGTCTACGAGGGTACGTGGACAACACTCTCCCCTCTCGTTGCTATGTCATCACCATGATCTTGCGTGTACGTAGGAATTTTTTTGAAATTACTACATTACCCAACAAAATGGATGTTAAGACTGCTTTCCTAAATGGAGAGTTGGATGAGGAAATTTATATGGAACAACCAGATGGGTTTGTAATAGATGGTCAGGAACGGAAAGTGTGCAAGTTGCTGAAGTCTTTGTATGGACTCAAGCAAGCACCCAAACAGTGGCATGAGAAATTCGAAAGAACTTTAACAGCTGCAGGCTTTGTTGTGAACGAAGCTGACAAATGGGTGTACTATCGCCATGGTGGGGGCGAGGGAGTTATGCTTTGCTTGTATGTTGATGACATACTGATTTTCGAAACAAATTTGAATGTTATTAAGGAGGTCAAGGATTTGCTATCGCGCTGTTTTGAGATGAAGGATTTAGGAGTGGCTGATGTCATTCTGAACATCAAGTTGTTGAGAGATGATGATGGTGGGATTACATTGCTTCAATCTCACTATGTGGAAAAGATCTTGAGTCGCTTTGGCTATAGTGACTGCAAGCCCTCTCCAACACCATATGATGCTAGCGTGCTACTTCGAAAGAATCGAAGAATTGCTAGAGATCAATTGAAGTATTCTCAGATTATTGGCTCGCTTATGTACTTAGCAAGTGCTACAAGACCTGACATCTCTTTTGCTGTTAGCAAACTGAGTCGGTTTGTTTCAAAACCAGGAGATGTGCATTGGAAAGCTCTAGAGAGAGTTTTGCGTTATTTGAAAGGCCCTGCGAATTATGGAATTCACTACACTGGGTATCCAAAGGTGCTTGAAGGGTATAGTGACTCAAACTGGATCTCAGGTGCTGATGAGATAAAGGCCACGAGCGGTTATGTATTCACTCATGGAGGTGGCACTGTTTCTTGGAAGTCTTGCAAGCAGACCATCTTAACAAGGTCAACAATGGAAGCAGAACTCACAGCACTAGATACAGCTACAGTTGAAGCAGATTGGCTTCGCCAGCTCTTGAATGACTTGCCGGTAGTTGAGAAACCTGTACCGGGTATCCTTATGAACTGTGACAATCAAACTGTGATCACTAAAGTGAGCAGCTCAAAGGATAACATGAAGTCATCAAGACACGTTCAGAGAACGTTAAAGTCTGTCAGAAAAATGAAAAACTCCAGAGTTATTGCATTGGACTATATCCAAACGTCTAAAAATCTGGCAGATCCTTTTACTAAGGGTCTATCACGTAATGTGATAGATAATGCATCGGGGGAGATGGGTATGAGACCCACAATATGAGTTGTTCACAGTGGTAACCTATTCTTTGTGATCGGTGATCCCATGAATTAGATGTGGAAGACAAGCTGTTGGTCAACTGGGAGGAGAGTATCCCTACTGTTAAAATACCACTCCATGAAGATGCAATACTCTCCTAATCTGCATGGCAGGTTGATGTATATCTTAATGTGTTCTAAGTGGCTCTTTGAAGCAGAAATGTTGTCCTGCAGAACATCTCTTGAAGAACGCACCTATATGAGTCTAATTGTTAAACGTCGCAATTTATGAGAGTAGGGTTCTCTCTAGTAAACTCATGAAAGGTCACAGAGTATGACGCATAAGCTCCACCCGCGGGGAAGACCCACGGTAGCCACGTATCGGTCAAGGCTTTATGTGAAACTAGATTCGCAGAAAACTTGCAGTTCAAGGCCCAGTCCACTGTTCAAGTTGCTTACTAGTGTAGCATAGAGTTCTAGGTGGAAGTTCAACTTAACAGTCTCCACTGCAGTACCGGTATATAAAACAGTGTTTTGGAACCAAAGGCAAATTTTGTGTGCCTCTGGGATCTGGTGGGGGATTGCTGGAATTTTTTCTATTTGGGCCTAGCCCAATAGTAGTTTCAGAAATTCCTAATAAATCCTAGAGGCCCACGCAGCCCATTCGTGCAAGGCAAGAGGTGGAACTAAAGTTTAGTCCCACCTTGCTAGTTTAGAGGGAGTTGGACCTTTTTATAAGGGAGGCTCCTTCCCCACTTGTATGAGCATGAGAACAAGAGGGACATCCACGCGTGCTCCTCCTCCGTCGCCCGCCTCGCCACGACACGACGCGCCGCGCCGCGGGTTGCGGGAATGAGCCGAGCCGATGTAAATTTTTGCCACGCACTACGGGTATTCGAAAGGGCACGCGAAAGCTGAAATGTTTTGCTGTAGTGGAGATTGAATACGAACGGCGCACCTCTTCGCCTGCTGCCTGTTCATTTCGTCTCCCTCGTTCTCTTCAGCTCCCAGCGCAGCCTCTCGCCTTCTTCTCTTGCGCCTATAAAAGGGAGGTCGCTCCTCCCAGAGATACGCACCAGAATCTCTTCCTCCTATCGTCACAAGTTCCTGAGCACTGCGCTGCTGCTACGTTCTTCCTCATCCCGGCTTGCCGCGTGCACCGCAGGTCGGGACAGTAGGCCTCTGAGACCGCACCTTTTGAGTCCTGTACGAGAGAAGGGTGATAAGGTTTTTGGGGAGCGCTCAGCGCGACTACTGGCTGCTTCATCACGGACGATCCGGTCGCCGATGACTACTTCCCCGACGACGACTACTTCCCTGACGTCGACTACCTCCTCGACGACATGGAGGACACCGACCCCAAGTCCAGTGCCTCTACTCCTGCTACTGTCACGTACGTGTTTCTCCCCTTTCTATTGGAGGTTCTGCTACAGTTCCTTGTTCTAGTTTTTGCCCTAGATATGTTAGACTCTATTTCATATATGCAACCTGTTGTACTGTCTGCTTTAGATATGTTTAGTTATGGTTCATATATGAACATGTTGTTTACCTTCTCTTTGTCAAATTGCATGGCTTGTTTTATCACTGCTACATTAGTCATGCTTTGTCTAGTATTTCTGTTAATAAAATCACTCGGTAAATTGCTCATATTTCCAACAGTTCGCATAGGAATCTAAAAAAATCTTATATTTAGAAACGGAGGGAGTAGGAAGCAAAAGAGAGGGATTTTCTTAGAAAAAATAAAGAAATATAAAATGCTCAAGGGATAGCTTGGGCTTGACATATATCGTAGAGTATAGTTTACAAAAGATTTTACTAGTTAAGCTCATGCTCATTTGGAAATTGGAAAATTGGCTTACTATCCTTTGAATTAAATTTAGAGAGAGAAATCCAAAAACAACAAACAAAAACAACAACAAAGCCTTTAGTCCCAAACAAGTTGGGGTAGGCTAGAGATGAAACTCATAAGATCTCATGACCAACTCACGACTTCGACACATGGATATCAAGCTTCCACACACCCATGTCCATAGCTAGATCTTTGGTGGAGTCAGCGACAAGTGCAGGCGGCAACCGGCGGAGCTCGGGGGCGAGTGCAGCGACTGGCGACGAGGGCATATGGCGAGGGCGGACTGGCGACGAGGACGACCGGCGAGGTGCGATAATCAGAGAGCGTGTGACCCGTCAAGGTGAAGGGAGCGATGAGAGGCAGAGGGATTTTTGTTCGTACGCGCTGGTGAGGAAGACAACTGCATTGATCGTACGACTACAGACGACTTAAAACAGACCGCTGAAAGTGGACCGACCGAACTATTAGGCTAACGTGCCGGCGCCTATAAGTGAGTGAATTGCAGAGAACATCGACATCGAAGGCTAGGGTTGCAGGAACCACAATTCTACAGTTTTGTGACCAAACCTACTAATTCCGAGGCTATATTTTTTTTTTTACAAAAAACACTAGTTGGCAGCTTTGGTCATTTTGATGACGATTATGACAGGTGGGTCCCGCAAATGATGACATGGCGCAACGGTTCGCAGGCGACGCCGCTAGACAGAGGATTTTGCACCAACACCCTTCTTCAAAATTTAAAAACCAATCAAGCCCCTGCCCTGCTCATCTCTCCTCTCCGGAGGCCGACATGCCATGGGACCGGCGTGCCGGCTTCCCCACCGGAGCAGTAGCAGCCGCGGGCGCCGGACGGCCAGCTGCAACAGCACCTACCGCGGGTATTGGAGGGCTAAGATGCCGCAGAAGCCGGACACGGGCGCGCGGGCGGGAGTAGCGGCCGCGCCGGCCGGGCACGAGCAACAGTCGCCCCGGCGCGTCTTGTCAGTCTCGCAGTGCAGGCACGACCTCCCCTCCGCAGCCGCGGCCTCCGGCGGTCATGGCGGGTGCGGCCGGCGCCTCCTTCTTCTTGGACGGCGAGAGCACGAGAAGATGGGAGGACCACTTCCATGGCACGATGCAGGACTACTTGCTGCACGCCTCTGAGCTCACCAAGCCGCTGCCGCCGCCACCGCCACCACAAGACTGCACCGCTGCGGCGGGGGCATGCGGCACTATCTGGGAGACATCGAGGGGATGCCAGAGATGAGTTGCAGCTTGTGGAGGTCCTGGAGGAGTAGACGGAGGGGAGAGGGGCCGCTAGGCTCGCCGGTGAAGCGGCAGAGTCCATACGCTCATCCTTGTGCTTCGGGCGGCTGTGACCCGGGGCGGATCCAGACGACCTGGAGGAAAAGAGGGAGCAGAGAGTTGTCAGAGGGGCCGCTGGGCTTGCTGGCGAGTGGATGAGGGAGGCACGGCTCCGGTATGGAGCACGGCGGAGGCGGTCCGGGGAGGCAGGGGCGGCTCCGGGAGGGCATGGGACGCCGGCGGCGGAGGGGAAGGGCCGTCCTTGAGGCAAAGTTTTTTTAATTTTTTTTTGACAATGGGTGTTTTTATTTTTGAAAAAGGGAGGGAGTTTTCTGCAAAAACATACTTGTAACGACGTCTAGCATGAACAGTTGCGCCACGTCATGATTTGCGGGGCCCACCTGCCACAATCGTCATCAAAAACGACCATAGCCGTAGTGTTTTTTTGTAAAATATTAGCCTCGGAATTAATAATTTTGGGTACAAAACTGTAGACTTGTGGTTTCCGCAACCCTAGCCTTCAACATGAATGTTTTGTGCAATTCACTCCCTATCAGTTGCCTACGAAGAAACAAGTAAATGCTTCGTATTCATGTTTGATTTAGTTATATGTCCCTGATTTCTGCTTCGTATTCATGTACCCGATTCCAATCCTAATAAGAATACTAGTTCCAGATCTCTGGAGCTGTGATCCGGATGATCTTCTGCCGACTGCGGCTGCGAATCGTGGTGACAAGCCGTCGGTCGAGTCGGCAGGCAGCCCTGCAGATCCAGCACCAAAGAAGAAGAAAAAGAAGATCCTGCGTGTGGTGCCTGAGAGCGACGTGAAATATGTCATGAGTTACAAGCCGTTGCCCCGAAGGACGGAGTGGCCAGACAGCGTTATCAAGAAGTGCCCAGAGCTTGCCGCATGCTATTATGCCACCAGGGCCAATACGGATGAGGTCGTGGAGGACATGCAACGGAGGATGCTCGAGACACAGAAAGACTACAGGCAACAGCTGAAAACCAAGGGCATAGTCACCTACGAGGAGGAGGTTGATGAGGACTACGACGAAGACGAAGACTACGCTCCACTGCATCCACCGGGTCGGAGGAGGCACCGACCTGGCGTCATGAAAAATCGCCAAGGAGAGACTAGGAGGCTGAATTAAATAAAAAAATCAAGCAACTCTATCTAGCTATATCATCATGCTTCCAGCTCTTCGGGTTTTTTTTTTCTTAATTACTTTGTTTGTGAACCTGGTTCAGTTATGTCTTCCGTATGATCATCTAAGCGCCATGAAGGATTTGGTTTTGTCTTGTTTTCTTACTGGGTTATGAGTCCCATGCCAATTGTGCTTTATACAAATAAGGAATATTTGTTCCTTGCGGTTTTGTTCATTTACTGTATTCTCTGATTGTTAGAGCCTGACAACACCGGAATTGCAAATTCAATATGTGAGTATTTCTAAAGAACATCAATATGTGACACCTTGGAAGCCACAGGATAATTGTGTGCTATGCAAATCATATAACAAAGTTGGCATTGTTTCTTGTGTTTTTGTTCATTTATTTTCTATATACCGCCCCTTTATGTCTCCTTTGCATCCACCCTGGCGTCATGAAAAATCACCAAGGAGAGACGAGGAATTTTAGTTAAATTAGATCCAAACAAATCTATCTAGTTTTCTTTTTTGTTTGAGAAGTCTATCTAGCTATATTGATATAAAGTCGTGGTTCTTTCAGATCATCAGTTGTGTCTTTCCTATGAACATATAAGGCGCCTTGCCTGTTTCGACTGGACTTATGTCCCATGCTAATTGTTCTATGAAAATACCAAGAATTATATGTTCCTTGTGGATTATGGTTTTGTTCACTTTATTCTTTGATTGTCATGTGTCATAAGTAAGCCCAGTAATACTAGAACTAGAACATCATTATGTGATCTCTGAAAATCCCAAGATCCCAGTTTTCTATCCAAAGCAAATACCAGGAAGATTTTTTCTTTCTTTCTTGTGGTTTCATTCAGTTATCTATAGTGCTATTAGACTTGTGGGAGTTGTAAGCACCATAGCAAGAACAAGATTGCAAAATCATTGTGAATATCAGTTTAAATGAAAATCACCTATGGATTTAGTGTATTCCTGCTCATATGTTTACCCACATGTTGATTTTGAACTCTCTTTCAGCCCTCTTATTTCTGTGATTAGAAACTAGCAGTTTCTTACTTATGACCTTTCAGAACAGAGAGAGCCATGTCATCTGCATCAGAGCAGGATAACCAAAAGACTTTGCAATCCTTATTCCAGTACATGTCAGACTGAAATTTGTAAACAGAAAACTGAAACCAAATAAAAATTCAGAGAAGGCATTGCATCCTACGTGTTGATGTCTAGCAGCTACGAAGACACCACAGTCCAGTGACTTTGTAGGCACCATCTTTGAATTATTGATGCATCGTGTCCTCAGTCCGCACATCGTAATGGCAATGGCACGCGAACAATAGATTCTTTGGACTGTTCGGAGTTACCTCCACCAGACCATTTGACCTCAAAAAAGGAACCAGTACATTTATCAAGAATATTTACCATATATGGTACGCTTTTACCTTACATCATAGAAGTTGTATTGGTTATATACCACTTAAACCATCTAGTTGAAATATTTGGCAACAACAGCACAGCTCTGCAAGAGCAAGTTTCAAAACATAATCTTTCTTGAAAATACAATGAAAAACATTATTATCACTTGTAAACTAAGAACATCCGGAGTCTTTGAAATCTGAAGCACACTATCTTCTCTTCAATTTCTAATACGTTGTTCAGCAGATAGGTAGTGGCTCACCATTCCACTCCTTGAGGCATTCGAGCAGCGCGTCTATGTGCTTGCCCTGGTTCATGGCGATGAACACCTTGTCCACCTCTTCTCCAGGAGATCGTGTCTTCTCCCCAGTTAAGTACTCAGTCCCAAGCTCCTTGCGGACGAACCGGTAGAGCGGGTATGACCGGCACTCGGTGATACGGTTCTGTTGCGCAGCGGTGCCATTCTCCACAGCACTCCGGGCAGCCTCGACCTCCTTCGGCAGCACAACACGCAGCTCCTGCTCAAACATGGCAAGCTTAGCAAAAACCGACGTCTCCACATCGTGCTCGGCATCACCATTGGCCAGGGCGTGCTCCACAAGAACAGCTCGCATCTTCTGCATCAATGGGTAGTTGGCGCTGCAAGGGTCGTCTGCGTATGTGAATACTGCCTCGCGGTCGATTGTGAGTAGCAGGTCCTTCTCGCAGAAGCGTGCGTTGTGGAGATGGCCATTGTTGTTGGTGCTTAGTGTCTTCTTGGCCACCGTCTTCACACAGCTCTTGACCGCATCCTTGACATTTTCCTCGAGGTGGCGGAGGTCAATGGCCTGGCACAACGCGACCAAGAATGTCGAGGACATGAGCTTTAGTATGTCAATGGATTCAGCGGTCTTCCTAGCAGATATGAGACCGAGAGAGTTGACATCTTGGTTGTGTTGCTCCGCGCTCTGGACATGGTTGGTCACCGGGTTGCCTAGGAATTGGAGCTCAGAGCAGTACGAGGCCATGGCAATCTCAGCACCCTTGAGGCCATAGTCCAAGCTTGGGTTGCGGCCGCCAGAGAGGTTTGAAGGTAGACCGTTATTGTAGAAGTCGTTCACCAGCTCTGAGAACTGCGCAAACATGAGCTTGCCAATCGCGGCAATGGCAAGCCTTGTGTTGTCCATGGACACGCCGATGGGCGTGCCTTGAAAGTTTCCGCCATGGATGGCCTTGCCACGGGAGACGTCGATGAGTGGGTTGTCGTTGACGGAGTTGATCTCCCGCTCAATCGACTTCGTGGCAGCACGGATGACCTCAATTTGGGGGCCAAGCCACTGCGGCGATGTGCGAAGCGCGTACCTGTCTTGCTTTGGCTTCATCAACGGGTCGAGCTCGCCGAGCTTCTTCGCGAGTGCCATGTAGGAGCTTCCTTCAAGGATGTGCTCCATGATGGCGGCAGCCTCAATCTGCCCAGGGTGGTGCTTCAACTTGTGGGTCAAGTGATCGGTGTACTCCGGCTTGCCGTTCATGACCTCGCAGAAAACTGCCGACAGAACCTCAGCAAGGACGCCGAGGATGTTAGCCTCGAAAAGAACCATGGACGCGAGCCCCGAGCCAACAGCCGTGCCGTTCACCATGGCAAGCCCTTCCTTGGGCTGCAGCTCGAAGAAGCCATGCTGGATGCCAGCGATCTTGAACGCCTCGGCTGCGTTAACCTTGCTGCCGTCTGGAGCCGTGGCCACGGAGTTTGCCCGGCCGGTCACCAGGCCCGCAATATAGGAAAGCGGGACGAGGTCACCAGACGCGGTAATCGTGCCTCGGAGCGGCAGGCATGGTGTCACGTCGGCGTTGAGAAGTTTGGCGATCGTCTCGAGTATCTCGAAGCGGATGCCGGAGTACCCCTGGAGCAGGGTGTTGACGCGGACTAGCATCGCAGCCCTTGTCGTCGCGGCGGGGAGGACATGGTCGTGGCCACCAGTGCCGAAGGCTCCGGCATTAAGAAATCTGACGAACAGACAACAAATACATACACGAAACAAATAAGACTTCCATAACCCAGAGACGCACGTATGATAGACTAATTTGTTGTTGGTTCAGTTCAATAAATTCGTACCTGATGAGCTCCCGCTGGAGAGCGCCCCCCTCCTTGGTCCTCCGGTGAGAAGTAGCGCCGAAGCCGGTGGTGACGCCGTAGCTGTCGGTTCCGTTGGCCATGCTGTTCATGACCCAGTCACTGCTCTCCTTGACGCGGCCACGGGCAGACTCGTCGAGCTCCACCCTGGTGTCGCAGCCGGCGGCCACCGCGGCGACCATGGCGATGGTCAGGCTGGCGCCCTCCATGGTCACCACCGGCCTACGGTACTCCTCGACCATGCGCTTCACCGCGTCAAGATGGCTCCCGGACAGCTCCTCTGCCGCCTTCCCCCAGTTCAAGGGGTCGGCCCGCGCCGGCTGCGCCACGCACAAGCCATCGCCGTTGGCGGCGACGTGGGCTCTGTTCTCGCACTCCATGTGATGTGCAAAGAAGTAGGAAAACAAGTAAGCTAGAAACTGGGCAGGTCTTGTGCTGGATGAATTCTGGTAGGCAGACGTGCGCTGGAGAGAGCTCACGATGCAGATGAAGGTGAGGGAGGCTCTTCTTTGAGAGGAATGGAGGGAGAGGAGGGGTTAAGTAGGCAGGGTGGGTGCGGGTGTGGGTTGGTGTGGCTTTGACCGCTTGATGGTTGGTGCCGGGAAGAAGAGACGCCGAGTTCTCACATGCAAGTGTTCAGTGTTAATCGTGTCATCCACCATGTGCTTGTGTGTTCCTCTGCTAATCATGTGCTTGAGTAGTTGAGTTATGAAAGTGCAAATTTACTAATGTAAACATGTGTCATATTGTCGATGATATTGGAACGTTTCAAACAAGCGTGGTGGCTGCTTCCATAATACATAAACTACTACTATAGGAAATCTTAAAAAATGCGACGGTCTTTGCTTTGACAAAGCGTGTGGGCCTGTGACTCCATAGCGAGTGGGGTTCTGCATGCTCGGCACAACGGGAGTTGTAGGCGTCTCTACCTGTAAACCTCCCTTTGGATTATGGAAGCCGTCCAATGTCGACTTATATCGGTCTGTGGGATAGTCAAAACATAATTTCTCCCGCAAAACAAAGACAAAAATAAGGAATGTTTGCAGGAGTCCGGATAGGCGAAATGTACGAATTCGACACCCCAGACCCACCCAAAACCCTCCGGACCACGCGACTCCATCCTTCTCATTTTCTCTCCTTCTTTCTCTCTTGTCGTCGCCGCCGCTCCACCACCCTGGCCACCACGCCACACCCTTGCCAGAAATCTACGTCTCCATCACCTACGGTGATACA
>NC_041381.1:34250293-34252095 GCF_002162155.2 Triticum dicoccoides | reverse complement strand
TTCTCCGTTCAACCCCCTGTCCTCTGACCGCCCTACCAGGTACCATCCTCTACCATGCCCGGTAACTGGTCGATGAATCGCCGGAGCTGAAAACAGTTGTCCCTTACTGTTTTTAGCAATGGATTCCGATTTAGAGTACATATACGAGCAGTATGTTGAGTCCTCCGACGGCTCGTCGGACAAGGAGGAGTACTTTGACGAGACGGCGATGATGCAGGCGCTCCTTGAAGACGCGGAGCATGCGGAGGAGCATGTTCTCAATTTCAAGGGCTCGGTCAAAGGTCATCGAGTGCTCAACCGCAACAGGTCGCGCATACATTTGACACTGATGGCCGACTACTTTGCCCTCGATGCACTATTCGTTAACCATTTTCGCATGCATTTTTGGATGCGCAAGACTGTCTTTGATCGTTTGTACCATGGCGTCCGGTCCTACGATGACTACTTCATCCTGAAGAAGGACGTCGTGGGAACGATTGGCTTCTCTGATTACTAGAAGTGCACGGACGCACTCCAGATACTTGCATATGGCACGGCCGCTGATTCGTGGAACGAGTACCTACGGATGTCTGAGAGCACATGCGGAGATGTCATGCTCAGGTTTGCAACTACCGTCGTTGAGGTGTTCGGACCTCAGTACCTGAGAGAACCAACTGTGGCAGATACGGAGAGGCTCCTAGCAATCTAAGAAGTGAGAAGGTGGCCAGGTTTGCTTGGATCTCTTGATTGCATACATTGGAAATGAAAGAACTGCCCGAAGGATTTACAAGGGCAATATCAGGGTCATGTTAAGAAGCACACCATTATTTTTGAAGCAATTGCATCACATGATCTTTGGATTTGGCACGCTTTCTTTGGCATGTGTGGGTCTCACAATGACATCAATGTGCTGCAACGATCACCATTGTTTGCGAGGCTGACTGAAGAAAAAGCTCCTCCTTGCCACTATACTATCAATGAACATGAGTACAACATGGTCTACTATCTGGTTGATGGTATCTATCCTTTATGGGCTACCTTTTGTCAGCACCATCTCAAACCCAACTTGCCAGAAAAAGGCTCAAGCAGTTAGAAAGGATTACGAGAGGGCATTTGGAGTTCTTCGGCCCCGGGCGTGAAAAACAATGGGATCTAGAGACCTTGTGGGAGGTGATGACATGTGGTGAGATCATTCATAACATGATCATCAAGGATGAGGGTGACGATGCTGTTGTTGCTCTGGAATTTGAGAACATGGGTGATCCTATCCAACTTGCGGACCAGAATCTGGCCACATTTGAGCAGTTTATTCAAATGCATCAACAAATTCAGCATCGACCAACTCACGAGCAGCTCAAGGAAGATCTGATTGAGTATCAGTGGGCGGTGAAAGGGAACAACAATGTTGGGATGTAAATATTAGAATTTTTTTAAATTTAAACTAGTGCTGCATGCGGCTATTTGAACTTTCAATATTAGATGAGATGGACACTAACGGCGCACCAGAGAAGTAGTGCGCCACTACTATATACTAATGGCGCACCATTTGGTGATGCACCATTAGTGTTGAAGACACTAATGGCGCACCAGACAAAAGGTGCGCCACTAGTAATAATTTTTTTCCATACATACTAATGGCGCATCCGAGCAAAGTGCGCCATTACTAGTTCTAACTAGTAATGGCGCACCAGCCACATAGTGCGCCAGTACTGTATTCTTTTTTTATTCTTTTTTTTTGTAAAACTACTAATGGCGCACCGTGTCACAGTGCGCCATTACTAGTTTAAACTAATAATGGCGCACTATGACACAGTGCGCCATTA
>NC_041381.1:34246298-34249916 GCF_002162155.2 Triticum dicoccoides | reverse complement strand
AACTATTAATGGCGCACCACCTGCAGGTGGGCCACTAGTAACCAGGGTTACTAATGGCGCATTTGCAGGTGGTGCGCCATTAGTAACCTGGAACCCCAACAAGACATTTTGGATAGCCACACCTACCCACTCACTTTCCCCACTTCATTCCCTCCACCTCGTTCTCCAAGCTTGCCGGCTGCCTCCTCCTCCTCATCTTATTTGCATCATAGATTCATCAAAATTAAGTGGTGAAATTACCTTTTTTTGATAGGTAAGTAAGGGAAAAGCTATCTTCATGTTGTAGATCTACTTTTTTCTACCTAACTCGCTCCAACAACGTGCACAAGCACTTTTTGTGGCCTAGTTAGATCTATGTATGTTTGTGGTGTTGCATATGTTTGTGGTGTTGCATATATGTTTGTGTTTGCAGGTACCGGTATTTGAAATGCGATAGTTGCCAATATTTTGCCGGAATGTTGATTCATTTCCGTTTCGGTGAGAATTTTGGCACTATGCATTCTTTTTGGTCCTATTTTTAGGGAAGGTCATGCCAAAAAATTTCTTGGTTCTAAAATATCGTTTTGCTCTACTCCGTAGGTGACCATGGTCCGTACGATGACCGAAGGCATCGTGAATAGGTTTTTGAGCTCCGCGAAGACCGAGATGCTTCAAAAGAATGAGATGGAGATAAGATGTCCGTGTCGAAGATGCAAGCTGAAGAGCCTTATTGCGGACCCGGATTCCGGGCAGGTGCGGGACCACCTGCTCTTGCGTGGTTTCATTGATGGCTATCGGTGGCAAGGTGATGAAGATGACTATGAAGTCGTCCATGGGGGCCAGGCAAGAAATGAGGAAGGGCAACAAGACAACCACCGCGGCGAGGGCGGGCGAGAAGACGAAGAATCTCTAGGACATGATCACTACGGTGATGCTGTACACATTCATCATGTAGAAGATGCCGTACATGATAATGAGGAAGATCAAGACGAAGGGCATGATCATGAAGATGAAGATGCCGGAGCAGACGACGATGGAGGCTGGGTCCGAGAGAAAGCCAAGCTGGATCAACTAGAGATAGACGCGGTTACTCCATTGTATGAAGGATGCAAGCCCGAGGATACCCGCCTGAAAGTAACGCTCATGGCTCTGGAGATGAAGGTAAAACACAAAATGACCGACGCATGCTTCAACAAGAACATGTCATTCTGGCACGAACGTCTTCCCAAGGGGAACAAGTGCCCGACCAGTTTCGAGGAGGCGAAGAAAATCATGTGTCCTCTGAATTTACCCCACGTGAAATACCATGTGTGCATGAACAATTGCATCATTTATCGGGACGAGCACACGGAGTCTACCATATGTCCGGTATGCGGCGTCACTCGATACAAGAAGAGGAAGAAAGCTCCTCAAAAATCGGTGTGGTACTTTCCGATCACTCCTCGTCTACAGCAATATTTCGTGGACCCTAAGGTAGCAAAGCCTCCAAGAGCCGGGAAAGAAGCGAAAGGCGCCAGAGCCGCTACTGAATGTATGGAAAACGAGGTCTGTTTTCTGGGACTTGCCGTACTGGAAGATCCACCGTGTGCCTCACAGCCTTGATGCCATGCATATCACGAAGAACGTGTGCGAGAGTCTGCTTGGTACCCTGCTCAACATGCCAGAGACGACCAAAGATGGGCCGAAAGCAAGGGCAGACTTGAAATCAATGGGCATCAGGCAGGAGCTTCATGCTAATGATGATGATGATGATGATGATGATGATGATGAGGTGATGAGGCGAAGCAGGACACATAAATTCGCTACAAAGGCAAAAAGGCCAAGAAGACCGGAAATGACTACCATCCCGCGTGCTTCACTCTAAGTCAGGAGGAGATCGAGCAGTTTTTCACCTGCCTCGTAGGAGTAAAACTTCCTTATGGTTACGCGGGGAAGATAAGCAGATACCTAGACCCAGCGAAGCAGAACTTCAGCGGGATGAAGTCTCATGACTGTTACGTGCTGATGTCATAGATACTTCCAGTTGCAATCCATGGGATCATGGACGCACACGTCCGTGAAATGCTATTTGGCCTATGCAACTTTTTCGACGTCATCTCTCGGAAGTCGATTGGCATGAGGCAACTCAGAAGGCTACAGGAAGAGATCGTGGTGATACTATGCGAGCTTGAGATGTACTTCCCGCCCGCATTCTTCGACGTTATGGTGCATCTGCTGATCCATATCGTGGAGGATATCATCCAACTCGGGCCGACGTTCCTGCACAGCATGATGCCGTTCGAAAGGATGAATGGTGTCATCAAAGGATACGTTCGCAACATGTCACGTCCAGAGGGAAGTATAGCCAGGGGCTTTCTGACCGAAGAGTGCATCTCCTACTGCACGAATTATCTAGGCATCAAGAACCCCGTTGGTCTGCCCGTCAACAGGCACCTCGGCAGGCTCGCTGGATGGGGTCACCGTGAGGGTCGTCGCGAAATGCATGTCGACTTCGAGGGTCGACTCGCCAACTTTGAAAGAGCAAACCTAGTCGCGCTACAACACATAGACGTGGTCGGTCCTTGGGTGGTAGAGCACAAAACCTTTATTGAGAAGACGTATAATGACCGAGGCCAACAGAGGACGGACGGAGATATAATCAAAGAGCACAACTCATGTTTCACGCATTGGTTCAAGCAGAAGCTTCTGTCGTACCCTTTACATGAGGATTCTTCCGCGGAAGAACAACTCATATTCGCCTTGTCACAGGGCGCCGAGCACAACCTGACGACCTATGAGGCGTACGATATCAACGGCTACACATTCTACACCGAGAACAAGGACATGAAGAGCGATGGTTATCAGAACTCCGGGGTAACGATGTAATCCTACACCGGTAACGACAAGGATAGATACTACGGAAGGATCGAGGAGATCTGGGAGCTGAGCTACACTGGAGAGAAGGTCCCAATGTTCCGTGTCAGATGGGCCAAGAGCGTCCTAAAAGAAGACCGGTATTTCACCACCATGGTTATACCCGAAGCCAAATCCAAGACCGCGGGCGCAAACATCACCACGAAAAATGAGCCATGGGTACTGGCTTCCCAAGTGGACCAATGCTTCTTCATTACCGACCCGTCAAAGCCCAGTCGTGTTGTCGTGAGGAGAGGCAAAAGGAAGATCATCGGAATGGATGGAGTAGCCAAGGAGCAAGACTTCGACAAGTACGGTGATCCGAAGATCGAACATGACGACGATGATAAAGTAGCAGCACACACCACAAGAAGAAGCAGGACCACCCTACCTAAAGGACGTCCGTTCCACAGAAGAACTCCATTTGCTAAAAAGAAGGGCAAGAAGATTGTGAACAGATAGCTAGCTAAGATCGATTGTATTTAAATCGTAGTCTTCATTTCTCGATTGTATTTCATGGGCACTTTTTGATATCATGCATATTTTTAAATTTCATGGGCACTTTTTGAATTCATGAGGACACTCGATCTCGATCCCCCTCCATCTCGATCTCGATTCCCCCTCCATCTCGATCTCGACCCCCTCCATCTCGATCGTTATCCCCCTCCATCTTGATCTCGATCCCACCCGCACCCTCCCCCGCTAGCTCCACCGCCGCCGCCGACCCACCGCACCGTCCCCCGCTCC
>NC_041381.1:34245526-34246131 GCF_002162155.2 Triticum dicoccoides | reverse complement strand
GCACCCTCCCCCGATCCACTGCCGCCAACGGGCACCCTCCGCACTCTCCCCCGCTCCACCGCCGCCGCCGATGATATTTTCAAGTAACAAATTTGATGATATTTTTTAAAAAATTATTACTGTTTTTATAAAAAAATCATTACTAATTCATATTCATGTTCATTTTCTAAAAAATAATAATAATAAAGTGTAGACTACAATTCTTGTTAAACAACAATTATTACTGTTTTTATAAAAAAATATTACTGTTTCATATTCATATTCATTTTTAAAAAATAAAAAAACATACTAATGGCGCACCGGCGGGGGTGCGCCCTTGCTATCTAAAAAAAGATTTCTAATGGCGCACTGACGGGGGGTGTGCCATTGCTATTATAAAAAAAAGATTTCTAATGGCGCACCGACGGGTGGTGCGCCATTAGTAAGCTTCCCCCCTAGCTAATTCCTCCCTCTTCCTCGCCAGATCCCCTTCGACCTTCTCTCCCTCGCCACCAGATCCACCCGTGCGCTGCCCCGACCCACGACGCCACCGCCCCGACCCTCGCCAGACTCCACCCCCGCCGCCCCCACACCCCCGCGCCCCCACCCCCGCCGCCCCGACCCTC
>NC_041381.1:34242738-34245089 GCF_002162155.2 Triticum dicoccoides | reverse complement strand
CCTCCCCTTTCCCCCCGCCTGCGCAGCTGACGGCCCCTTCTCTGTCTTGCAGGGCAAGGTCTCCGGCGCCTCTACGACACCGACGCCTCCACCGTCTACGGCGTCTGCGCCTTCTTCCACCTCCGGCCACCGCGGCCTCACCGTCGAGTAGTCGTCAAATTCGTCTCCGTTGAACCGTCCCCGACCACGTCATCTACTCCTCTGCGACCGCTGTGAGATGCTCTTCAGTTTCCCCTGCTCCCCTTGGTGATTAATGCTCCATATGATGTTCAATTTTTGCATAAGTTGAAGAAACAATAGTTCTACTGACAAGCAGAAGAAAGGATTGGGCTCTGGTCCAAATGATGTTTAACATGAATTTAACTAAACAGGAATTTTATGTTGTTGCTGCTGAAGATGAGTAGTTGTAGGAAGATGATGCATAGTAGTTTTATGTTGTTCTAGTAGTTGTAGGATGTTATTGTAGTTGAAGTTGCAGGAGTAGATAATGGAGTACTGCCAATTTACTATTAGTAAAGATGTTGAACACACAACTGTTGTTTACTCTAGTGATAGGAGTAGTGGTGGTGGCCATCTAGTTGGACTACTACTGCTAGGACTTGCTCCAGATTTTAGGATTTCTTTTCTTTTAGGATTTATTTTCTTCTAGGACTAAGTTTTTATTATTTTTCTGTTGTGATTGTTTTTTGAGCTCTTTCTTTTTCATTTCCTACTATCCTTATCCTAATTATCTTAAATTGTTATGATGTGTATGACAGGATTAGATCTTGGATTTGCTAGTGGACTTTGGGAGTTTCTTAGCCAGCTTGGTGACTCCATATTTTTCACTATTTCAGCAAGTCTTTTGTAAGCATTAAACTTTTAGCACTACGTTTTTATCTTATGTGTACATCTGTTTGCTTCCAATTGCTATATATGTATTGTTGTTACTAAAAATGATGAAGCTCCTGTCAATTGCTATACATATATATGTGTATGATGATCCTCCTTTCCTGCAGTAGTATAGCACTTGCAGTAGTGTGGCACTTGTAGCAGTGGTGCCTACGCAAGATAAAGTTCAGATTTGATTAGTTTCGTAAATTTGTATGACCACAGATTTGTATAGTTTCAGAGATTTGTATGACCAAAGATACAGTTCAGATTTGATTAGTTCCATAAATTTGTATGACCAAATATATATTTCAGATTTGTATAGTTTCAGAGATTTGTATGACCAAAGATACAGTTCAGATTTGAATTGTTTCAGAAATTTGTATGACCAGAGATACAATTCAGATTTGAATTGTTTCACAAATTGGTATGACCAAAGATGCTATTGTATATAAATGGGCTGTTGTAGAACTGTTCTTCATCTTTACAGTGCTGTTGTATAGAAATATGCTGAATTTTCTGCTCTGATTGTTGCTCAAAGAAATTTAGCAAAAAAATGGGGTCCTGGGAGACGCAGCTGTTGCTTGAGGCCCTTGAGAGGCCCTTCGTGTCGTGATGATTTTGCAGGTATCCCGAGAGGCCCTTGAGTTTGCTAGAATGTCGATTAACTTCCATTCCGACAAATTCGGGTACTCCATATGTCCTATTTTCAGCAAAGGTCATGCTAAAATTTTTCGTGAATTTTAGCATGACTTTGCTAAAAATCGGACATATGGGGTACTTGCTACTAATGCATGGGCCAGGGTATCTTAGTACTTAATTAAGTAGGATCAACTGCCCCTTTATTCTTGCTGCCACTACTAGGAAAAGGCCTACTAATGGCGCACCAGTTTTGCCTACTAATGGCGCACTACTGATGCGCCACTAGTATTTTTTACTAATGGCGCACCAGTGGTGCGCCATTAGTATCTGGTATACTAATGGCGCACCACTGGTGCGCCATTAGTATAGGCCACGGTGCGCCATTAGTATAGGACACTGGTGCACCATTAGTATAGGCCACGGTGCGCCATTAGTATTTTTGAATTTTGAAGGCGGGAAAATAGTAGTGGCGCACCGTCTAACCCCCACCATGCGCCATTGCTATTTTCGAATTTTGAATTTGGATCTGGATCGCGATTTTTTTGCCCATTTTTTGCTCGTTTTTTTTGCTCGTTTTTTGCACAATATTATTTCAAAATTTGTTCCCGTTTCTGGATCTTGTACGTTCTTTTGCCGTGTTCTTTTGCCGGAGAGGAGTTCACCGGAGAGGAGGAGGAGGAGGTGACCGCAGAGGCGCTCGCCTACGTCGCCGGAGAGGAGGAGGACGTCGCCGGAGAGGAGTTCACCGGAGCAATAGAGAGGAGGAAGGAGAAACCATGAGGGGATGGGAGGAGAGGAGGGAGGAGGAGCTCACCGGAGAGCAGGGAGGAGGAGCTCAC
>NC_041381.1:34217651-34242141 GCF_002162155.2 Triticum dicoccoides | reverse complement strand
GAGGAGGTCGCCGGAGAGGAGGAGGAGGAGGTCGCCGGAGAGGAGGAGGGTAGTATGGTGGAGGAGAGAAGGGAAGATGGAGTGGAGGAGTGGAGGAGAGGTGGAGTGGAGGAGAAGAATGAAGAGGTAAGGAGGAGAGGATACGCCCAGCCATATATACGGCATAGTAATGGCGCACCGTGGGCAGCCATTACTATTTTTTTTATTTTTTTTATTTATTTTGAATTTTGAAGGCGGGAAGATACTAATGGCGCATCATGGGCAGGTGCGCCACTAGTAATTTTTTTTATTTTTTTTTGATTTATTTTAAATTTTGAAGGCGGGAAAATAGTAATGGCGCACCATGGGTAGGTGCGCCATTAGTAAGTTTGAATTTTTTTGCCTCTCCAGATCTTAAAAGCCCCGTATCTTTTTTTCTGTTAGGTTTTTGAGGATTTTGAAAATATTAAACGGGGTTCCCCCGGTTAAATTCGGATGTAACTTTTCGAGTAGATGATTTTTCATATAAAAAACTTTTTCATCCGAGTTCGTATGCAAAAGTTATGCCCATTTTTACAAATTCTCGAGAGATTTTGCAAAAAAGTCGAAAATTCATGTTTGTAAATTTTGCTAACAACTAGACCACATATCACATGGGAATCTTATTTTCTTTTATTTTTTTGACACTTCTATCATTTTCTTTTATTTTTTAATGGCGCACCACTCCCACGGTGCGCCATTAGTAGTTTTGAAAAGAAATGTTTTTACTAATGGCGCACCGTGGGATGTGGTGCGCCATTAGTATTTAGTAATGGCGCACCACATGTACAGTGCGCCATTAGTGTCCATCCCATCTATAGCCCTTTTCCTAGTAGTGTGCATTAAACCATAGGTGGCAATAGAGCCAAGTGATTAGGCCCAACTTAGAATTCTCCTCAACATCGATAAACCCTAGATGATAAACCCAACATAGGTGGCAATAGAGCCAAGTGATTAGTGCCAAGTGATTAGGCCCAACCTAGGGTGCCTCGGCATCGATAAACCCTAAATGATGAAAACTTAACTTAGCATTTAGGGTGCCTCGGCGTCGACAAACCCTAAATGATGAAACCTTGGCTTTTAGGGTGCCTCGGTGTCGATGAGAACCTAAATGATGTACACTTAGGCTTTTAGGGTGCCTCAGCGTCGACAAACCCTAAATGATAAAAGCTTAGCTTTTAGGATGCCTCGGTGTCGACAAACCCTAAATGATGAGACCATGATCTTGTTCCTTGACAATAACCAACTTTTGACCAAACTTTTTTCCTATTTAGAGCGAAACATGGCCCACAACGATGAGGCCGGCGGTTCGGGCGGCAAGCAATTCTGGGAGCTGTCCCAGGAGTTGGAGAAAGAACATCACCGCTATGAGGACGCCGCGGAAGACACCGATCCTGACTACACAACACCTAGTGGTGTCGGGGATGACACCACTGATGGCGCCGCCGAGGATGCCACCACTGATGATGGCGACGCACACACAGATGGCAGCCAACCGAAGAGGCAATGGAAGGACCGGCGCCCGAGCGTGCTCGGCACCGTCAGGGAGGAATTTACTGAAGTGGACTCCGACGGGAATCCGACGGCGCCCAAACAAGTAGTCAAGGGGTACTCGGTTCAGCTCGGGTGCATTCTCCGGAGCATCGTCTCGATCAACACCGAGAACCTAAGGCATAAGGACCATGGGAATTTGCGCAGCCTCCTCTTCACGAAGCTGCACGAACGATACAAGTTCCCCGTTGAGTTTGCAAACACACGCCTCTCAGGGAATAAAGTGAACAGTACCGCCCTCATGAGGATGAGCACGGCCCTGTCTACTTGGAGAAGCACGGTGAAGGCAATGATTGACAAAGGTGGTAGTTATGACAAGATCAAGGTGAAATATCCTTTGATGAGCGAAGATGAGTACAAGGAGTTCAAGATCAAGTGCGAGAGCAGCACAACCTCCAAATCAAGTCAGTGGGGGAAAGAAATGCGGAAGTTGAACTTAGGGGTCCACCAACTCGGTCCCGGCGGTTACAGAGTGGCGGAGCCTATATGGGACAAGGAGGACACGGAGCTGCCGAGCAAGGCCTACCGCCCCGCTTCGAGAAATACCGTGACAAGTAGACCAGGAACTTTCTCAGGGCCCGGTACAAGGAGGACCCGGTAACAAAGGAGCTTACCACGGATCCGAAGATCAGGGCGCTCAAGCTTGTTCTGGTAAGGAATACACCCCCGCGTAATTAGCTCCATATGGTTGCATTCTAATTAATCCCCAATATTTCTAAATGGTTCACATTCCTTCCGCAGGACACTGAAAGCAGTAGCGCGGGGTCGTCTCAGAGCTCCCCTTTCGACACCCCTTTAAACAGGCGTTGAACGTAATGAAAAACAAGGATAAGCTCAGTAAGCCGACGTCAGCTGGTCGTGTGGCGGGCAAAGGCTTGTCCACAAAATGGTCGTCATACTATACCGCTGGTGGACGAAAGGAGAAAAAGACCAGCTCGGAAAGCCAGTCGTGCGAGGTTGAAGCACTCAAGGCACAAGTGGCGCGGATTCCGGAGCTTGTCCAAGAGCAAGTGGAACAACAACTGGAAACGAAGCTCAACGCCATGGTGCCTACGTTGATTCATGGGCTGACGACGTGGATTGCGGGCGGCCAATAGGGGCCTCCCCCGGTTCCCAGCTTCATGGCCAACAACTCGCACAGCGCGCAGGCGGCGCCATTGGTGTCTCCGGAGGCGCCATTGGTGTCTCCGGCGGAGTCGGTATTCATGTCTCCGGCGCCGGCACGGGCATTGGAACTTAATGCACCCGGGTGTACACCGGCGGGCACCTCGCTAGCAAGCGGCCCCTCCGTCAGTTGCACGCCCGTCGTTGGCGGTGCCTCGACATTAGCCGAGCTCGACGGCATCATGGTAACTAAGCCTCTAGGCCGATGACTTCATCTCCTTGCCTTTGACTGGGCATCCCTGACGCCCTACATGTTTTCGCAGGGCGCCACCGACGTTCCTTGCACTCTTCTACACTTCATGGGCGGCGTGTTGGTCGATGTCGCCAAGGGCAGAATCGTTCAACCGGGCAACCCCATGTTCAACGGTAATCCGATGCCACCCACAGTGTATAGGGTTGAAGTGGTTTGGGTGCTGCCAGGCTGCGACGAGCTGTTACCTCCGATTCGACCCGCTGGGGCCGACGAAGAAGATGAGATGACCCTTAGCGCCTGCGTAAGCTGGCCCGTGCTTTGGCCGAAGAGCCAGATTCGTTTGGGGCGAGGGACACCGCCCCACAGACAAGACCGCCAGTCGTGCCGGCGCCAAGCCATGGCAAGAACGCCGCAACGCTACCGGACCTGCCGGACATCCCTATGCCGGACATCCCTATGGCACAGGATCCGGACATGCATATGGCACAGGATCCGGACGACGACGACAACGACGATGGTACATTTACCAACGTCGATAAGTACTTTGCCGAACATGGGTACGCTGACGAGTTCTGCGGGCCTCTTTCTCAAGAACCCAACCAAGACGACCGCGATCTAGCTGGCACGATGGAGAAATCCAATTGCAACAGGCGTCGTCTGGCGTTCAGTTCTTAGGAGACGCCTCCAGCTCCCGCCTTCACCGAGCCTCAGATAGCTGAGGTGCGAAATATTATCAGCCCCAACACGCTCAAGAAGGCGGTCTGTGAGCAGAACTCGGTCCCATTACAGGAGATCAAGAAGAAGGGACGGAAACGAAAGACTAACAAGGGCGCCGGTGCGAGCCAGCCGGCACCGAGTTCGATCCATGCACAGGACGGGCCACCTTCACCTAAGGATATCTCGAGGAGGGTGTATGTGGCGGGTAGGGCGATGCTACCGACAAATATGCTCAATGCTGCAACCGGTGCTATGCGGAGTCTGCACGACAGTGTTCTTTCTTTGGAGAAGCGGCGTCTCAGAGAGAATGATGTGGCATACCCGGTTTTCGTGGCCAAGGTGCCAGAGAGCACGGGCTTTGTGGATGGCGACATCGGGGGTACGATCGTCCTGCGGTTTGATGACATCTTTGCTATGTTTAACCTTCATCCGTTGCACTACACCTTCGTTCGGCTATTTTCACTGAGTATGGAGATGTGGATCATTAGAGACAAGACCCCGGACATCGTGATAGTCGACCCCTTCTACATGCGTGCCAAGCACTTGAGCAGCGCTGGGGACCGCCAAGTTGCGATTTCACACCTCGAAGGCGTCATTCTGGCAAACCCAGATAAGGATAACTTCCTTGTGGCTTACTTTCCTGAGTAAGTCATCCCTTAACCGCCCCGTAACATATGATTTCTTAGATTTTGATCGTTCTTTTTTTTCTAACATTCCGTGTTCTGTGCAGTGACACACATTGCACACTCATCCTCTTAAGCCCGAAATATTCCATGGCCACGTATTTCGACCCGAACCGTAACTCCAAGATAGACTACACAAATATCAAGAAAGTTCTTGTTGATGTTCTCCCCGGCTATGCCAAATCTGGAGGCACCTTCACCAGGGCAGTTCGTAAGTACGGCAAGAACATGTTCTCACACAATACGAAGTTCTGCTGCGTCAAGCAGCCGCCTGGCGGTCAGAAGGATGCCTACTACGTCCTCCATCACATGCTTGCGATCGTAAGGGACCATCATCACCTTCTGCTACCAGATAATGTCAAAGATTAGGCCGCGAGCTTGCCGGCAATCCAGGACGCGGACCTCAGGCAAGAATTCTTTCGCATCCAATCGGAGTTTGCGGACATCATCCATCAAGATGTCCTTCATACCTCGGGGCAGTTCTTCCTCAGATATCAACCGTCCAACAGTGAGATAGACGGAACGCTACAAATGCAGGCTGACAACGACCACGATTTCATGACCATCACGACAGACGGCGGCTTCATCCACGCTCCTGTCCGATGAGTCGAGTCGAAAGTAGTGATGTGTAGTTCTGAAACATTGATTGACTTATGTTGTAATTAAACTTTAATGAATTCGTATGTCTCTTTGGTTTGGATAGTCGTTCAACTTAGATGTAATCGATGCTATTTATTAGTAGGACCATGAATCGTGCTATTAATGTCTTGCTTTTCTCTTCCGATCCTTTTGTTGCATACTTACATATTGCTTATGTATTGTCTGTTGTTTGGCTTGTGCATAGAGATGCCGTCGTATATCGTGTACAAGGGTAATGTTCCCGGAGTCTACGACGACTAGGAGGAGTGTCGGAGACAGGTTCACCGTTTTAGCGGTAACAGTTACAAAGGGTACACCACTAGGGCGGAGGCCGAATTTAGATACGCCCGCTATCTAGCGGGAGAGAGGAGGGAGCGTTGGAGGAACCGGATGAAGACCAGTTTGATCGCGATGATGCTCATCGTGATGACCGCAGCTCTCTTCTATGTGATGTAGTTTAGATGATCGATATCGACTTGTAATGTGAAGACAAACTCGATACTCGCGGTCTTGAGACTTGTAATGTTTTATCTTTGTTCGGTCTTTTGAATTCGGAGACTAATATGATGAATTGTATTCGGAGACTAATCTTCTATTGTATTCGATGAATCTGCTGTTGTTGTGTGCTGCTGTCTATATTCTGTCCAATAATATATTTTGTAACCTGTGCAAAAATCAGAAAAGTAAAAAAAAACCTAATATTCATACTAATGGCGCATCACCTCAAGGTGCGCCATTAGTATGCCAAAGGATACTAATGACGCATCACTACAGAGTGCGCCATTAGTGTGACAAACCACATGGTTACGTATGCCCCCCTGGGAGGCATACTAATGGCGCATTTTATTCCATACTAATGACGCACTGCGTGGTACGCCATTAATATACCAGATACTAATGGCGCACCAGTGATGCGCCATTAGTAAAAAATACTAGTGACGTGATACTAATGGCGCACACAGTGCGCCATTAGTAGACAAAACTGATGCGCCATTAGTAGCCCTTTTCCTAGTAGTGTTCTGGGCCCTTTGCATGCGGCTACTTGATCATGCGGACCGGGAAAAAAATTCAAAAGGCCAGATGTATGCCGTTACGGTTGGATGGCGTCCTTCTGCATCCGTGTTCGTGGACTGGCCATCTCCTGTCCGCGGACGGATGCCGAAGGTTTTTATGTGTTGCAGTTGGAGGTGCCCTTATCTGCTAATGATTCATGGACAATACTTTCACGTTCACTAGTATTTTGTGTGGTGCGACCAACCCCACATATTCTATTTAAACTTAAGCCTGCACACGACGAGGGATACTCCGGTTTGCACGTGGTCTGGTCATAGCGGGCTGCATGCATGCCACCGCTTGAAAGATACATTCACACTTTTGTAGTGCGCACTTGACTTGGCAGGCATGACTGCCCTCAGTGGAGACGATTTCTTGGTCAGTCATCTGCGTGCACATCGTCAACGCAACCACAAGCATGCGACAGAAAATTTCAGGCCAACACTAGTTTAAATAACCAAACCATTTTTGCTACCTTTCCGACAGAAAATTTGGAAGCAAACATTTGACTTGGAGGATATCATGTTTTTGCATATTTGGAATATACATGGTCACAATATACTACCATAATTTTCTAGGAAGCAAATAATATGACTTAGGTGGTGCTCCTTCACAAAGCTGCAAAACAGAGGTATTTTCTTACAAAGATTAAGAAATAAAAAAATTGGTCAAGGGATGCTTGGGCTTGACATATATCATAGATTATAGTTTGGAAAAGATTTTACTAGTTAAGCTCATGCTCCTTTGGAAATTGAAAAATTGGCTAACCATTTGTTGAATTAAATTCAGAGAGAGAAATCCAAAGCAAAAAAGAAAAGGCAAATCAAAATCCAGAAGAAAAAAAAGAAACAGAGTCAAATTTGTGAAACTTGGTCTTTGAGAGCTGAAATACTTACTGAATGGCATTCACCACCAACTATGAAATTGGCGCCACCACAACCAACCGCGAGACCACCCCGTGCCACAACTGCGAGTTGTGTCATGGACCACCACCGCCAAAGTGATGCCATCGCCCGGAGGAGCCCGTGCAACGCCACAATGCCGGACCACACTACTACGTCAGATCCGAGAGGGATCCACGCACCGGCCACACGCCCGATGCACCTCGAGCAGCCGCCAAGTCGCTGGCAACACCGCGCCGCATCATCCCACGCCCAGATTGACTGCATAACAAAATCGATGCTCCAAAAATACTACTTTTGAAAGTAATTTGGAGCACTGATTCTTTTACACGCCTTCCACGAATGTGATCTAATGATGAAAATTTGCAAACACTTAGAACATTTGTCAACGTTTACCACAAAAAAAATCATTTTTTTGATTTTTTTAAATTTACTGTTCACAGGAGCTCATTTGAGCTTCAGCTCGGAATGGTACTTTCAGCCATAGACCAATTACTTAGCTTGGTTTGCCACTTCAACTGTTGAACTCGTCCTGCAAATGCTTCTTCACGTGTCTCACCAACCCACCAAGGGAATCCGTATGGTTGGTAATATTCTCAGCACACACTCATGCCTCTATATCTCTGACCAATGTTAGAAGTTCCTGTAGAGAAATCGACCACTAATAATAGCCCGAGTTGTTGCAATCATGGACAAAGTCAAGTATCAACCTGCTCACAAAACAAGTCGAATATATCAGACCATGCACGCCCGTTTGGTGCGCTCAATATTTCTGATAGACTGAACCTTAACTTATCAATATTTCCGATGACATGTATGTATGACTGTATGTATGTGATGCGAATGAAGCAATTTCCAGGAAATCATTTCCATGCTACATTTTGGGTTAATAAAATTCCTTTTTATATCGAGGAAAAAAGGGAAATGATTTCCACCGAGACCGAGCCATGTATAAACATGCTTGCGATCACGATGGCGATGTTCAAGCGGATGTTCAAGAGGATGGCAGCCGTTTTTCTGGGGAATCTTGTCCACTGAGCAGAGTCAAGTGTGCACCAAGAAGTGAGACTCTATCTTTCACACGGTGACACGAAGAAACAAGTAAATGCTGCTTTCCTTTTCTTTGGATGAAGCTCTTCCCACTAGTAGAAAACAGGGCTTTCGTTCGGGACAGATAAGTCTATTAGTCCCGGTTCAGTCATGAACCGGGACTAATATGAGCATTGGTCCCGGTTCATGCGGTAAAGGCATTAGTCCTGGTTTAAATGGGACCTTTAGTCCCGGTTGGTGCCACGAACCGGGACTAAAGGGTGCGATGCCCATTAGTACCGGTTCGTGTCACGAACCGGTACTAATGGGGTTTTAAGGCATTAGTACTGGTTCGTGGCACGAACCGGTACTAAAGGTCCCATTTTCAAACTCTATCCCCAGATCGCCTTTTCAGTTTTGTAAAAAGCAAAAGAAAATGATAAAAATTTCAAAAATTAAAATTCTTCGAGATGTAGTTATGTTACTACATCTACTAGTTAGGAAAATTTAAAAACTTAAATTTGGACATGTTTTGCAAAAAGTGTAGGGAAAATGTAAAACGGCTATAACTTTTGCATACTATGTCAGAAAAAAACGTATAATATATCAAAATGTTCAGCACGAAAATCCGCATCGGATTTTGACCACCTACAACCTGTTTGCAAATTTTTAGAATCCTCGAATTCTAAAAGGAAAAAAGGTTATGCTCAAATTTTATTTTATTTTTATTTTTTTATTTTTTTGTTAAATCTGGTCAAACTATGGTCAAACTACTTATTCAAGAATATTAATGTTACTAAATAATTATGTCAGTTTTTTTGAATTTTGGTCAAATCTGGTCAAATTGTGGTCAAACTGTGGTCAAACTACTTATTCAAGAAATATTAGTGTTACTAAATAATTATTTCAGTTTTTTTGAATTTTGGTCAAATCTGGTCAAACTATGGTCAAACTACTTATTCAAGAAATATTAGTGTTACTAAATAATTATCGTCTTTTAGAACAATAGTTTCAAACTCAAACAGTGAAATGTGTGACTTCATGCTCAAGCTAAATTCCTGAGGGTTAATAGGATTGACATCTTAATATTGTCAGGAAAACAACAAGTGCAGACTGAGAAATGAGGGAGAATAGACCCGGAAGTTAAGCGTGCTCAGGCTGGAGTAGTAAGAGGATGGGTGACCGTCCGGAAAGTTAGATGATTTAGAATGATGAAGGTGATTAGAGATTAGAGGTTAAATTGAGCAGTGATGAGAGGTGATTAGAGATTATAGATTAAAATAATTCAGAAATTTGAAAATAAAAAAATTCAAAAATAATAAAAAAAATAAAAAAATCATAAAATTCCCTTTAGTGCCGGTTGGTGTTATCAACTGGGACTAAAGGTGGACCTCCAGGCAGCGGTCACGTGGACGGCCTTTAGTCCCTGTTCGTGTAAGAACCGGGACTAAAGGGGGAGGCTTTAGTAACGACCCTTTAGTCCCGGTTCCAGAACCGGGACTAAAGGCCCTTATGAACCGGGACAATAGACCCTTTTTTACTAGTGTCCAATAGATCACTGAGGGAACAAAATGAGTACACGACTGACTGACCATGAAAAAATCATGCGGGACTGAGGTCTGAGGGTGGATCGTCTCATTTTAAGACAGCTGTTCGTGAAACACGCGAGGGTAATCGTCTGCCCTACTTGCATTAGAAAATGTTGGAGTGCAAGCTAGAGTTTAAATAGATATATGCGGAGTAGATATATGCAGGGTTCGCCGCACCCGTAAAAAAATACTACTTTCTCCGTCACATAATATAAAAGCGTTTTTGACATTGATATTGTAGTGAAAGCTTACGGACCACTGGCTGATAGTAACAGCTCCCATTTCGCAAAAAAATAAAATAAAACATAGTAACAGCTCCAGTTGGCGTTATCCATGACAGAACCCTACTCGCTTTGGAGAACGAAACCTAGCTTAAGTTTAAACAGAACCCCACACAATAATGCAAATGCAAATGCATGCATGCATGATTACGGATTAACAACAGTACAACACTTGGTAATCTCTCTTCCCCCGCACCAACCATCTTCTTCCGCGAAATAAGTCCAGTCAAACCCACCCTCCAAGTCCACACCAACCCACCACCCACACCCACCCTACCCAGCTGCTGCTGCCTACTTAATGGAATAAGTTCTTTTACCGGAACCGGTAGGTGTGACATCCACCGTTGACGTTGTTTTGGAGATTCGAGCCATTTTTTGGTGTATAAGAAACGGAATTGAAATACACAGAATACATGTGGGTCCTTTGCATGCTAGCTTTTGTCAGGAGAGAGAAAAAATGTTCATAGAAGACGGGTTGCATGCATGTTAAAATATTTCCCATCTCGCCATCAAAAGACTTCCATTTAATTTCATTGTGAAATTTTGGGTGATAGATATCTTTCGAGTGAAAACTCCAATTTTGAATATTTTTATATATTTGAATTCATAGCGAGAAGACCTTCAAAATAAGATCGATTATGAATACATTGAACTAGTTTCAATTTCACAGATTTCAAAAACACATTTCACTCTAATTGGAAAACAAATTCCACTCATCTCCAAAAATCATTTCAGTCAATTCAAAATAACAATTCACTCATTTAAAAAAAATACAAACTCACTCATTTCAATTGACAGATTTCATTTATTTTCTAAATATATTTTATTCATATCTTTAAGACGATTTCATTCCTTCCAGAAACCGATTTACTTGTTTCATATAACATTCACTTCTTTAAAAAATATGCATGTTTAAAAACTGACTTCACTCATTTAAAAATATAATTTCACTCAAAAACTAACTTCACTCACTTCATTCATTTATGAATATAATTTCACTCATTCCAAAAACTTGCTTCAATCATTAAGAGACCGATTTCACTCGTTTTGCAAGAACAATTATTTCAATCATTTGAAAATTTTGATTTCAATAATTTCAAAAACCAATTTCAATTAATTCTAAAAAGCATTCGCTTCATTAAACATATTTCACTCATATTGAGTTTCAAACATTGAAATAGATAGTTTCACAGGACAATGGATTTTTTTTTCATTTGTCTTATTTCCCATATTCGCTAATTTCAGAAAACGCATTTCACTCACTCAATTAAAATACTATATTTCAACTTGTTTCAAAAAACTGATTAACCTAATTACAAATGATATACTTCTGTCATTTCACTAATTTTAGAAAAACACATTACAGTCACTAAATTGAAATAACGATTTCACTTGTTTCAAAGATAGATTTCACTTATTTTTAAATTGATTGGAAATAATCAGCTTAATATTTTTTTAAATAACTAGTTTCACATTTTTTAAATAACAAGTTTCACATATTTTGCACTGAAATATGTTCAATACATGAAAAACAAAAACAAAAAAAAAACATTTCAAAAAAATTGGTTTCAGTCAATTCAAAGAACTTAATTCACTTTATTTCAGAAAACTGATTTCACTCGTTTGAAAGGTTGAAATTTAATCATGTTTAAATGTATTTAAGATTGATCTTGTTTTAAAGGTCTTGGCGCCAGGTGTTCAGATATATAAAATATTTCTAAAATGGGATTATAGTTTTCAAGATATGAATGAATGAAATTGATAAAGAGACAATATAAGGCAGGATTAGAGTTGTGTGGAGAGACAGAAAAGTTAGTGCATGCATGCGTACCTTACACTGGGAAAAGTTTTATTCTATTGTTGACAGGAACCCACTCAGCTGACACAGATTGAACTATTAACGGAGATACATGAGATAGGCCGAGTCACGTGCTCTATTTTCTTGCGTCCTCACATGCTAAGGGTTCAGTGTTAATTGTGCCATCCACCATGTGCTTGTGTGTTCAACTATGTGCATTCCTCTGCTAATCATGCGCTTGTCTACTATAATATAACATGTGTGGTATTGTCGATAACTGGAACGTTTCAAACAAGCGTGGTGGCTGCTTCCACAATGCATAAACTACTGCTACTATAGGAAATCTTAAAAAACAGCGACGGTCTTTGCTTTGACAAAGTATATATGTGGGCCTGTGACTCCATAGCCAGTGGGGTTCTGCATGCTCTGGACAACGGGAGTTGTTATCTGCTAATGATTCATGGACAATGCTTTCACTTTCACTAGCTCTCTCAATTTACAGGGCGTGTGCGTACCCCTAAATCGTCAATTTGACCAACTTAATACAAGTTGTATATTACAAAAAATATAACAATATAAACTTCAGATGTTCTATTTTCATAAGATATAATTTTTGTTTTATATAGTTTATATTAGGGTGATCAAATTGACAACATAGGTATATGCGTAGGACTTGTAAACTGAGACGGAGGGAGTACTATTTTGTGTGGTGCGACGAACCCCGCATATTCTATTTGAACTTAAAGCTTGCACATGACGCGGGACATTCACAGCGGGCTGCATGCATGCCACCGTGTGAAAGATACATTCACACTTTCATAGTGCGCACTTGACTTGGCAGACATGACTGTCCTCAGTCGAGACGATTTCTTGGTCAGTCATCCGCGGGCACATCGTTAACGCGACCACAAGCACATGCGACACAAAATTTCAGGCCAACACTCTAAGTTTAAATAACCAAACCATTTTTTGCTAGCTTTCCGACAGAAAATCTGGAAGCAAACATTTGACTTGGAGGATATCATGTTTTTGCATATTTGAAATATACATGATCACAATATACTACCATAATTTTCTAGGAAGCAAATAATCTGACTTAGATGGCGCTCCTTTACAAAGGTGCAAAACAGAGGGATTTTCTTAAAAAGAATAAGAAATATAAAAACTTAGCTTGGGCTTGGAATATATCGTAGAGTTAAGCTCATGCTCATTTGGAAATTGAAAAATTGGCTAACCATTTTCTTCAATTAAATTCATAGAGAAATCCAAAGAAAAAAAAGGCAAATGAAAATCCAGAAAAAAAAACAGGGTCAAATTTGTGAAATTTGGTCTGTGAGAGCTGAAATACCTACTGAATGACATTCACCACCACATATCAGATCGGCGCCGGCACGACCAGCCGCGAGACCACCCCGGGCCACCGCCGTGAGCTGTGTCATGGACCACCACCGCCAAAGTGTCGTCGTCGCCCGGAGGAGCCCACGCAATGCCACCATGTAGGACCACACTACCACGTCAGATTCGAGAGGGATCCACGCAGCCACCACATGCCCGACACACCCCGAGCAGCCGCCAAGCCACCGGCAACACCGCGCCGCATCGCCCCACAGCCAGGTTGACGGCAAAACAAAATCGATGCTCCGAAAATACTACTTTCAAAAGTAATTTGGAGCACTGAATTTTTTGACATGCCTTCCACGAATGTGATCTACTGATGAAAATTTGTAAATACTTAGAACATTTGCAAAAGTTCACCACAATTTTTTTAATTTTACTGTTCACGTGAGCTCATTTGAGGTCGAGCTCAAAAGGGTACTTTCGGCCATAGACAATTACTTAGCTTGGTTTGCCACTTCAACAGTTGAACTCGTCCTGCAAATGCTTCTTCACGCGTCTCACCAACCCACCAAGGGAATCCGTATGGTTGGTAAAATTCTCAGCACACACTCATGCCTCTATATCTCTGACCAATTTTAGAAGTTCCTGTAAAGAAATCGACCACTAATAACCGCCCGAGTTGTTGGCAATCATGGACAAAGTCAAGTATCAACCTGCAAACAGAACAAGTAAAATATCAGACCATGCACGCCCGTTTGGTGCGCGCAATATTTCCGATAGACAGAACCATAACTTAATCAAAAACCTGACATGTATGTATGGTTGTATGTGTGCGATGCAAATGAAGCAATTTTCAGGAAATCATTTCCATGCTACATTTTGGGTTAAAAATCACCTTTTATCAAAGAAAAAAGGGAAATCATTTCCACCAAGCCACTATGCTTGCGACTGCGCTCACGATGGCGATGTTCAAGCGGATGTTGAGGATGGCAGCCATTTTTCTGGGGAATCTTGTCCACTAGAGGCAAGGTTGCCTCTATACACTGGAGATGCTCTGAGGAGAGTCAAGTGTGCACCAAGAAGTGAGACCGGTGACACCAAGAAACAAGTAAATGCTGATTTCCTTTTCTTTGGATGAAGCTTCCAACAGATCACTGAGGGAACAAAATGAGTACACGACTGACTGACCATCTAGCCGGACTGAGGTCTGAGGCTGGATCGTCTCATTTTAAGACAACTGTTCGTGAAATACGAGGGTAGTCGTCGCACCCACACAAAAATACTACTGTAGTGAAAGCTTAGGGACAACTGGCAGATAGTAACAGCTCCCGTTGGCAGAACCCTAGCTTAAGTTTAAACAGAACCCCACACAATAATGCAGATGCATGCATGCATGCATGATTACCGATTAACAACAGCACACACAGTTGGTAATCTCTCTTCCCCCGCACCAACCATCTTCTTCCCTGGAATAAGTCCAGTCAAACCCACCCTCCAAGTCCACACCAACCCACCACCCACACCCACCCTACCCAGCTGCTGCTGCCTACTTAACGCCTCCTCCCCCTCCATTCATCTCCAAGAAGAGCCGCCCTCACCTTCATCTCCAATTTGAGCTCTCTTCAGCGCAAGTCCATCTACACCTGCCCGGTCTCCAGCTTACTCGTTTTAGAGCTTACTTGCATATCTCGATGGAGTTCGAGAACGCCAATGGCTTGTGCGTCGCTCAGCCGGCGCGGGCCGACCCGCTGAACTGGGGGAAGGCGGCGGAGGAGCTGTCGGGGAGCCATTTGGACGGGGTGAAGCGGATGGTGGAGGAGTACCGTAGGCCGGTGGTGACCATGGAGGGCGCCAGCCTGACCATTGCCATGGTTGCCGCTGTGGCCGCCGGCAGCGACACCAGGGTGGAGCTCGATGAGTCCGCCCGTGGCCGTGTCAAGGAGAGCAGTGACTGGGTCATGAACAGCATGGCCAACGGCACAGACAGCTATGGCGTCACCACTGGCTTCGGCGCCACCTCTCACAGGAGGACCAAGGAGGGTGGAGCTCTCCAGCGTGAGCTCATCAGGTACGTACCAATTGAATTAAACGACCAATATATTAGTAGGAGTAGTAGTTTATTTCACTTGTTGATCATCTGTACCTCTGAGTTCTGGAAACCTTATTATTTTCTTGCACTTCTTGTCTGTTCAGATTTCTTAATGCCGGAGCCTTCGGCACCGGTGGCCACGACCACGTTCTGCCCGCCGCAGCGACGAGGGCAGCGATGCTTGTTCGTGTCAACACTCTGCTCCAGGGGTACTCAGGCATCCGCTTTGAGATCCTTGAAACGGTCGCTGCGCTTCTCAACGCCAACGTGACACCATGCCTGCCGCTCCGGGGCACAATCACCGCCTCCGGCGACCTCGTCCCGCTTTCCTATATCGCGGGCCTGGTGACCGGTCGGGCAAACTCCGTGGCCACTGCTCCGGACGGCAGCAAGGTCAACGCAGCGGAGGCGTTCAAGATCGCCGGCATCCAGCATGGCTTCTTTGAGCTGCAGCCCAAGGAAGGGCTTGCCATGGTGAACGGCACGGCAGTGGGCTCCGGGCTTGCGTCCATGGTGCTTTTTGAGGCTAACATCCTCAGCCTCCTTGCCGAGGTTCTATCTGCTGTGTTCTGCGAGGTCATGAACGGCAAGCCGGAGTACACCGACCATTTGACCCACAAACTGAAGCACCACCCCGGGCAGATCGAGGCCGCCGCCATCATGGAGCACATCCTTGAAGGAAGCTCCTACATGGCACTCGCAAAGAAGCTCGGCGAGCTTGACCCGTTGATGAAGCCAAAGCAAGATAGGTATGCACTCCGAACATCGCCGCAATGGCTTGGCCCCCAGATAGAGGTGATACGCGCTGCCACCAAGTCAATCGAGCGGGAGATCAACTCCGTCAACGACAACCCACTCATCGACGTCTCCCGCGGCAAGGCCATCCACGGCGGGAACTTCCAGGGCACACCAATCGGCGTGTCCATGGACAACACAAGGCTCGCCATTGCTGCAATTGGCAAGCTCATGTTTGCGCAGTTCTCAGAGCTGGTAAATGACTTCTACAACAACGGTCTGCCTTCCAACCTCTCTGGCGGGCGCAACCCGAGTTTGGACTATGGGTTCAAGGGTGCTGAGATTGCCATGGCCTCATACTGCTCCGAGCTCCAGTTCTTAGGCAACCCGGTGACCAACCATGTCCAGAGCGCTGAGCAACACAACCAAGATGTCAACTCTCTTGGTCTCATCTCCTCCAGGAAGACCGCCGAGGCCATTGACATACTCAAGCTCATGTCCTCTACATTCATGGTCGCCTTGTGCCAGGCCATCGACCTCCGTCATCTCGAGGAGAATATCAAGGATGCCGTCAAGAGCTGTGTGAAGATGGCAGCCAGGAAGACACTCAGCACCAACCACAATGGACATCTCCACAACGCACGCTTCTGCGAGAAGGACTTACTGCTCACGATCGACCGTGAGGCGGTGTTCGCGTACGCAGATGACCCTTGCAGCTCCAACTACCCACTGATGCAAAAGATGCGTGCAGTTCTCGTCGAGCACGCCTTGGCCAACGGTGAGGCCGAGCGCGATTTGGATACGTCGGTGTTTGCCAAGCTTGCCGCGTTCGAGCAGGAGCTCCATGCAGTTCTACCAAGGGAGGTCGAGGCTGCACGGACCTCAGTGGAGAACGGCACCGCCGCGCAACAGAACCGTATCTCCGAATGCCGGTCGTACCCACTCTACCGGTTTGTGCGCAAGGAGCTTGGGACTGAGTACTTGACTGGAGAGAAGACGCGGTCTCCTGGGGAAGAGGTGGACAAGGTGTTCGTCGCCATGAACCAGGGCAAGCACATCGACGCGCTGCTTGAGTGCCTCAAAGAGTGGAACGGTGAGCCCTTGCCTATCTGCTGAACAGAGGATCAAGAAACTGAAGAGAAGACAGTGTGCTTCAGATTTCAGAAGGCTATGGATCTTCTTAGCTGAAGTGATAGTATTTTTTTCAATTGTTTGGTAAAATGGAACATTCTTACAGAGCCGCCATGTTCTTGCCAAAAACTGCAACTGCCTGACTTGTACAACTTATATGATGTAAGCTAAAAGAGTACAGTGTATGATAAAAAAATTGTGATACTTATAGCGGTCCTTTTTTTAGATCAATCGTCTGGTGCAGACAACACCGAACATCTACCGCCATAAGGTGTGAGGAAGGAGGACATGATGCCTACAAATTAAGTCACTGTTCTGTGGTCTTTCTGTAGTTGCTATTTATATCAAAATGATGCGATGCCTTCTATGCATTCTTATTCTATTTCAGTTTTCTGTTGACCGATTCTAGTCTGACATGTAATGGAAGCAGGATTGTAAAATGTGTTGGTTTGGTTTTACGCCTCTAATGCAGATGACTTGTCTCTCTCTGAGTCTCTGTCCCTGAATGGTTATAAGTCTAGACAGATATAGCCTGGCGCCTTTTTCTCTTTACGTTTTGTAAACCTTGTAAGAAAATAAAATTCCATTATAGGAGATCTTTCACAGTATCCTTAAATGAAATCGGCCAAAGTACTTAAATCCAAATAATCTATTCCATTTATGCTAATTAGAAAAATAATGCAATCCCTGTTTTGATGTTTTCTTAAGATTATCACATACTCCATGCATAGATAAACTATTTATAACAACATGTTTATAATCAGATGAAACTGGAAAGAACTGAAAATGCTATCCTATATATGTTCCCCGAATTCACCACTTTTGCTTCAGGGAGTTGTACGTGTGAACAAGAATCAATGATGGGTATCGCATGGTCAATGTTGCTTTTCACATGGGAGTATTAAAATAAGATATTTGTAGTTCTTACCTGAAATTGCTGAGAGAGGGCTCGAAAACTTCCCATGATATTTCCCAAGTCTCTGGATGTCTCCTTTGGATTTTCTCTACATTCTGATGAGCCAAAGGCTCCATGAACATCTCACCATAGGTGGACTTGTATCGAAAAAGGCTTTCGTCCCGCTTTATAAATAAAGCAAACCGCCAAAGAGCACACATACATAGTCAAGTCCACACACACACACCCAGGTCTCACGACAGAGTACATAGGTTCTGCTGAGGGCACAACTCAACAAGCCCAGAAAAAAAAACAGAACACGCCGGACGAAGACAGCGCCTAGTCTGGTTCCAGAGGTTGCGGCGGGGGCGGCGGCGACAGGCGGACGGCCATCGAGCGGAGGTCGGCGATGAAGGATGAGATGGCGTCGCGATCCAGGGGGCGGCTAAGCGGCGGCCAAAGCTGCAGGAAACCCGAGAGTTTGAAAAGAGCGTCAGTAGCCCATCGAAGAAGAGTGCGCTGAATCACAAGCTTATTGCGGACAGTCCAGAGGGTCCAGGCGAGAACCCCAATATCAAGCCACCTAATGTGGCGAGAAGTCACGGGGGGACATCTGGAGTTCGGCAAATAGGTGCGGGAAGTTGGTGTGGCACCAATTTCCACCGACCGCTTTGCGAAAGCAGCTCCAAAGGAACTGTGCGGAAACGCAGGAGAAGAAAATGTGGTTCGAGTCTTCGGGGACACCATAGAGCGGGTAGATGCCAGTGCCCGGGCCATTTCGCTTGCGCACCTCCACCCCGGACGGGACCCGACCGCGAATCCATTGCCACATGAAGATACGGATCTTCAGGGGCAAGCGGATGGACCAAACCATCGATAGGGGGAGGGGGGCGGAAGATGGGGCGATGGCCAGGTATAGTGACTTGGTGGAGAATTGACCCGAAGGTTCAAGGCGCCAGAGCACCAGGTCCGGGCCACCATCCACCATTGGCTCGTGGAGAGCAACACGGTCATGCAACTCATGCCAGGCGGCGGATTCCAAGGGACCAAAAGGCCGGCGGAAGGCAAGGCGCCCTAAGTCAAGAAGGGCCCTATCAACAGAAATCACAGGATCGACGGAGATAGAGAAGAGGCAGGGAAAGCGAGCCGCAAAGGGAGTGTCCCCAGCCCAGCGATCAAACCAGAAGAGTGTCGATACTCCGGATCCCACCGAAATGGAGGTCCCGATGCGGAGGATCGAGAGAAGCTGGACAATCGACTGCCAGAACTGAGACCCGCCAGACTTCTGGCAGAACGCGAGGGGCTGGCCGCGCAAGTATTTATTCCGGATTATGTCAAGCCAGAGGCCACCGTGACCCTGCCAGATGCGCCGGAGCCAACGGGAGAGAAGGGCGATATTCATCCGTTTAGAGCACATGATGCCCAGGCCACCTTGCTCCCTGGGCTTGCAGATGTTAGGCCAGCTGACCATATGGTACTTCTTCCTGTCATTGTTGCCCGCCCAGTAAAAGCAAGACTGGATCTTGGCGATCTCTAGGTGAAGGGTCTCGTGGAGACTGTAGAAGCTCATGAGAAACAAGAGGAGGCTCGAGAGGGAGGAGTTGATGAGAATAGTCCGGGCCGCCTTGGACAGCCACCTCCCCTGCCAGGGCTCGATGCGCGTTTGGAGCTTCGCCACGGAGGGGCGCAAGTCCGCGACGGTGAGCCGGGAGTCACTAATGGGCGTCCCCAGGTAAGTAGTGTGGAAGGAGCCCAGGCGGCAATTAAGTCTATTAGCAATGACCAAAGATTCTGAGGGGGAGTACCCCATCACCATAACATTACTCTTGTCGAAGTTGATCTTGAGGCCTGACATCTGTTGGAAGCATAGAAGGAGGAACTTGAGGTTGGAGATGTCCGTCTCCGAGCCTTCGACAATGATGATAGTGTCGTCAGCATACTGGAGGATGGAGATCCCGGAACCACCGACAAGGTGGGGAGTAATCCCACGAATATGGCCAGCGGCTTTCGCGTTATCAAGAATGGAGGCAAGCGCGTCCACGACCATATTGAACAAGAACGGGGAGAAGGGGTCGCCTTGTCGAACCCCACAAAGCGTGGGGAAGAAAGGGCCCATCTCACCGTTGATGTTCACGGCCGTGCGACCGCAAGAGACCATTTGCATGACTCTAGTAACCACCGGTCGTCGAAGCCCTTCCGAAGAAGGACCTCCCGGAGGAAGGACCAGCTAACCGTATCGTAGGCCTTGTGGAAGTCAATCTTCAGAAAAACCGCCTTGAGGTGTTTGACGCGGACCTCAGGGAGGACTTCATGGAGAACAAGGACCCCATCAAGAATGTAACGGCCCTTAATGAAGGCCGACTGGTTGGGGTGAGTCACACGGTCTGCCAGCAGGGTCACCCTATTGGCGTACCCTTTGGCCAGGATCCGGAAGATCACATTAATAACCGTGATCGGGCGAAACTGGCGGATGTCGGATGCCCCAGGGACCTTGGGAATGAGAGAGATGATCCCGTAATTGAGATGCCCGAGATCAATGGAGCCAACGTAGAACTCGTCGAAGATGGCCATGACCTCCGGTTTAATCATGTTCCAGAAGGTCTGGAAAAATTTAACCGGGAGGCCATCCGGGCCCGGCGTCAAGGATGGGTTCATGCCCTTGATGGCATCCCAGACCTCATGCTCGGAGAAGGGGGCCATAAGGGCCGCGTTCTCCGAGGCATACACCAACTGGGGACCCGACTAGCAATCGGGGGCGAGAGAGATGTCGCCTCTAAGAGCGGCAGAGAATAAGGATCTATAGAAACCGTCGACCTGGGCCCGAATGTCGCGAGGGTCCTGGAGGAGAGTCTCACCATCCCACAAGAGAGGGATGGTGTTGCGTCTACGGCGACCATTGGCGATGGCCTGGAAGTATGCCGTATTCGCGTCGCCTTTCAAGACCCATTTCTGGGCACCACGGAGGCGCCAATAGGCCTCCTCATCGGTGTAGATCACGGAGAGCTGGTCTTCCAGGTCATAACGGGAGAGCCACTCGTCCGAAGAAAGACCCATCGTGTCAGCACGCAAGTCAAGGGCTTGGATCACGGATAACAATGCCTTCTTGCGCTCCCGGAGGTCGTGACCCAGATTAGCGCTCCATCCCTTCATGAACTGCCACCCATGTTTCATGCAGAAGTGCCACGAGTCAATGGCCGAAGGGGGGCGGGGTGGGGGTGGGCGCGAGCCTCGATCCACCGAGTGCCCACGACCTCGATAAACCCGGTCTGGGAGAGCCAGAAGGTCTCAAACCAGAATTGAGGGGTGACTGGCGGACGCTCGTTAGCAGAGGAGAGGAGAAGGGGCACATGATCCGAGCCAATCCTCGTGATGGCGCGAAGGGAGGCTAAGGGGCAGTGGATGTCCCAATCCGGGGACACTAGGACCTGGTCCAGGACAGACTGGGTTGGGGAGGCTTGCCGGTTGGTCCAGGTGAACCTGGCACCAATACTATCGATCTCCCGAAGACCGAGATCAGCAATGAAGTCATTGAACATTTGCATCCGCTCAAAGCGGACATTATCATTGCTCTTGTCTTCCGCCATGCGTAGGAGGTTAAAATTGCCTCCCACCACCACCGGAAGGGAGGCAGCAGAGATCTTCCGGTGGAGGTCCTCTAGGAAGGCTGCCGACCGACTATGGTCAGCAGGCCCGTAGACGATGATGACCTCCCACTTGAAGTTTAGAGATCTCTCGAACAGCTCCATGCTAACAAAGAACTCCCCTTGATCCATGCTACCCACCTCAAAGGTGGCATCCTTCACACCTAAGAGGATGCCACCCGAGTGACAGCGCTCCCACTAGAAGGGAGCCAATGCCACGCAAAGAGGTGGGAGCTCAGACGGTGAAGCTCAAGGAGCGAGAATTCGAGACGCATGGTTTCTTGAATGGCAACTATGTCAATGTGATCCTCCCGCATGTACTCCACAAGTTGGCGGCGTCGGCCATCATGGCCAAAACCGCGGATGTTCCAGAATAATGCACGCATTAAGGCGCCATCGGTGGGCTGCTTAACCCAAGGACACGAGAGGCGCTTTGATCACGGAGGGCCGCGGTGCAGGAGCGGGTGCAACCACGGATCTCCACCCCCACCGAGGGGGGGGGAGCAGTCAGCCGCGGCGCGGCCGAGGGAGGTTGCTCACCAGCTGCAGGTGGGACGGGAGGTAAAAGGAAGGCCGCACGGGCCTCCGCCAACCTCCCGTCAAGAATCTCGCGAGCTCTAATAGTCGTGATCTGGACTAGGGGTGGACCAGCTTCCCCCTAAAGATGATTACGGAGTCAGAGGCAACATTAGCGAGGTTGCCGAGAGGAATGGACTCGAGCGCAGAAAAGGAGCAAGAAGAAGCCAAAGGGGGAATGGCAGGCATACCTGGCTCCAGGTTCTGAGCAGCAGTGTGGAGCTCCGCCCGCTCAGGGATGGGCAGAGCTATACTACCCTCGGGGTGAGCAGCGTCCAGACGAGCACTCCGATGGGAAGCAATCACCGGGGAGGAGGTCGACCGACCGCGACGAGAGTAGGCGGCAGAGCGTGGAGGGGGGGCTGGGCAGCCATCAGGGGGGGTCACCCTAGCCTCCCCATCCAAGGTCAGGGCCTTCGCGGGGGAAGCCAGAGGAGCAGTCCTGGAGCAGCCGAGGAGGAGCAGAGACGGAGACGAGGTCGCGGATGAGATTAGCATCGGCGGAGGGAGCCACGCATCCCGCAGCAGAAGCCACCGGCGGGGGCGATGGGGGAGGCGGCACCTCGGTCGAGGTGGGCAGAGCGGCCGAGGGTGGCGACACCGGAGGGGGGAGATCACCGCAGGGGGGGTCACCCCCGTCAGGAGGGGCCATGGAGGTCGCAAGAGGCAGCCTAGGGACCGGAACCATTGGGTCCATCTCGACGGGAGCAGACGAGGAAGGGGAGCGAGGTGAAGATGCTGGGCAGACGACCAGGCCAACGCTGGAGATGTCGCTCGCCTCGGAGGACGTCACCACAAAGACAGATGGACCGCCGAGGAGCATGCAGGGTGCGGCCTGGCGACCCTTGCCCCCCGCGGCAGGGGGAGGGGGGACGGGGACGGGGAGCGGGAGTCCTCCAAACCCCCTCCTCATCCGAGCGGTGGGAGTGCGCATGGTGACGACCGTAGTAGTCCCCGTCAGTAGGGCTGGACCAAAAGCTCGTAGCTTGCGCTTAATGAGCGCTCGATAGTTCGGCTCGTTAAGCTCGTAGCTCGCTTCTTAATGAACAGAGCCAATCATTGACTTTAGCTTGTTAAGCTTAATGAGCTTAACGAGTGAGGTAACGAGTTTCACGAGTAGCTCGTTAAGCTCGTTAGTAACAACATAACATATATTTTCATATTACGTGACAAACTTTTTGTAGCACCTCAGCCCATCTATTCAATCTACTCGACATATGAGGCAACATACTACTTCATTTCTTTTTGTAGTCACAATATTTTATCTTGAAAAACATACCTACACATTCATCATGTATATCGTAACACATTATAATCTGTTAACGAGCGCTCGCGAGCGCTCACGAGCTTAACGAGCTTCAAACGAGCCGAGCCGAGCAGGGTCTTCTGCTCATTAATCCTAACGAGCTTAACGAGCCGAGCCTTAACGAGCACGAGTTTAACGAGCCGAGCTGCTCGTTAGTCCAGCCCTAGTCGTCAGTCCCCGGGTTGCCACCCAGGAGGCCGACGTCGAAGGAGCGGGGGCGGCCGACGTGGTTGGGGGGCTCGGGGGCGATCCTGAGGTCGAAGCCCTGGTCGTTGAAGAAAACGCGGACGGTGGTGTGAAGCTTGGAGGAGTCGAAACACTTGACCTTGACCCGGACCTCCTCCTCCTTGCATAGAGAGAGCTCATGCACCATCACCACCTTGCCCAAGAGGCGGGACATCTGGCGGATGACGAGCTCAGACCGTGCACTGTCAGGGAGGCCGGAAACAAGGATCCAAGCGGTGTTGAGGACGGCCACGGCTTGAGCATCGAGGATCGGCTCGGAGATGTCAACAACCAGCTGGTTGAGCGCGAGCGTGATCCGGCGACTACACGTCGCGTAGCCATAGATGACGGAGTCGGGGAAGACGACGGTGAAGATGTGGCCAGCAGTGGGGTGACCACCCAGTCCTACTGACGGCGGTAGAGGTGGTTGAGCTCGACCTCAATCATCTCCGGGGATGCCACCCCGTCGACCACCGTGACGACCGCCTGGAGGGAGGGGGAGGGTGGCGGGACGTCGGGGGCCTCAAGGTGGAAGAAGCCCAGCCCCTCAATACCGTGTCCATACAACATGAGCTCCGACACGACCGGTCTATCCGGGCATAAGAGAGCGGGGTGGCCCGCATCCTTGCAGAGGTAGCAGCATTGGGGATTGACACAGTTGACTTGCGAGTGTCCCCCCACCCCGCAGTTGAAACAGGGGGGGGGGGGCGAGGGAGACCAGAGACGGGCCCGGGCGTGGCAGAAGATCCTGGGGCCGTTGAGGGGGGCATGGGCGGAGCACCGCGGACACCCCAACGCTTCTTCTTCTTGGCCGACCCCGTGCGGCCGCAAGCGGTGCCACCACCCGGAGCAGGAGCCGAAGCCGTGGCCGAGGGGGCGGAGGCATGGGGCGGAACGTAGCATCGGGGAGTCGGTGTCGGAAGGATCCCATCCCGGG
>NC_041381.1:34215998-34216879 GCF_002162155.2 Triticum dicoccoides | reverse complement strand
GGGGGCGGGGGCGGTGGGGGAGGCGAGGGGGACGATGGCGGGTCAGTCTGGTAGGGCGAGGGAGGTGCTGGAATCAGAGCAGGGGGGAAGCGATGGGCAGGGGGAACGAGATGAAATGGCGGCGCAGGGGAGGGGGTCGAGGAAGGCCGCAGGGTATCCAAATGGAAGGGGCCATCGCCCTGGGCCTAGGACAACCCGGCGCCCAGCATAAGTGGGCCGGCCCAGGGGGAAGGGGAGCCACCCGGCACGGCATTGAGGCGGCCCGACAGGCGGGACGGGCCGGGGCCCAGCAGCCCAGGGACACCAGCAGCCTGGCCCAGGCGACGGGGGGGCATAAGGGCGCGCAGGGTTCCCTCCCAGGGGCGAGCGCCGCCGCTACCGCCGGCGCGGCTCCGGCGCAGGCGGCCAGGCCGGAGGAAGCTCGACGAACCGGGCCGTACCAGAGGTTGGAGGACCCAAAAGTCGCGATGAAAGGCCTATATTGGGAGGAATGCACGAACGGGGTCGGGGAGGAGCACGTGGAGCGCGACGCCAAGGGAGAAGGGAAGGCAGCCGGCCGGCACACCGCAGCCGGGGGGCACCAAGAGGAGCGGGCGGCGCCCCGGGCGGAGCGGCCAGCCACGCCCCATGAGCGACCGCGCCGGCGGCGAGCAGAGCCACCAGCCAAGCTCGCACCTTGGAACTCCTTCGCCCGAGACGGGCTCGAGGGCGTCGCCGGCGGCGATTGTGGAGCACGCGGTCCCGCAGCAGAACCCTCACACGGGGGGCTGAGCTGCCAGCCCGGCGCAACAGCGCGGCGCGACGGGAGGCGGCGGCGAGCGAGGAGGCGGGGACGACGGGAGGCGGGAATGGCTCGTCGTCGACAAAGTCAGCCCAACGGA
>NC_041381.1:34195554-34215662 GCF_002162155.2 Triticum dicoccoides | reverse complement strand
GAGCTGCAGGGGAGGAGGGAAGAGGCGCGGCCACCGGCGCGGGGGACTCGCTGGAGGGGGCGGCAGGAGCAGAGGCGGGAGGCGCCACCGGCGACGGGAGCTCGCCGTCGCAGGCGCCAGAGTCGCCCGAGCTCGGGAGCGCCAGGTGGACTTGTAGAAGATATATGGCTCTTCATTATTCCCTCCCAAATCACCCTATGTCTCTTTTGATTTGTCTCTTCATTCTGGCTAAAGGTTGGCTTTTCATAGTCATAGATCACAAATCTATAGTCCTGCACAAAATCATATAACGTCAATTTGGTACAAAGCATAAATATCATGCATAGAAACCTTATATTGAATTAAGAAAATATGGTCATGCAATATGTCAAGTTGTACATATTTTTTTAAACATCAAGGAACTTAAATTTGCATCGGAATGAATTGAAAAGGGTAAGCATAGTCAGTTGTACCTCTCTGGCTTCATTTTTTTTAGAACGAAGGCTCAAGGAGGAGCCCGGCTTTGAATTAACGAAGCCATCAACCGGCCAGGATTACACAAGGCCACCAAGCGATAGCGACCGAAAGATACACTGGAGCTTAGTGAATAGCTAACAAAGCAACACACACTAGAGCAGAAAGAAAATACATGGAGAGCCCAGCTAGTAGTGTCGAAGCCTACTGCACCTAGTCAACAGAGGGAGGAGCAGCAGAGAAGCCGCGATGATCAGTCGAAGGCCAGAGAAAGGTGTGAACTGTCTGAACCCAAGGGCAAGGGAAGAACATCGCTCCCAACACCGAAGAGGAACCCTTTCCTCTCGCCTAGGCTCGAAGGTGCCGCACCGTCGGATGGTTGGTGCTCACCCGAGAACTAGAGCAGATGCCAGCCGGATCCCCATCGCAGACAAGTTGCACAGCCCTCGCCACGCCGCAGGCACACACCACAGCTGTACTACCACCTCTCCTGAACAATCGAGAGCAAAAGGATAGCCGTCGGGAGGTCGCCGAAGAAGAAAGCTGCCGAGTCCAAGGGGCGGAGCAGGGGAGCACCAGGTCCCGATCCATGGCCGCAAGAAGGACTCTTGCGGGAACGAGCACCCTCCACGGAAAAACACAAACTTGACCTCGCAACCGACGGACGCCCACCAACCACTGCATCTCTCTCCCGAAGAACCAGACACCCAAGACGGCGCCTCCAACAAGGACACGGCGCACAAGGCGCCATCGCCGGCCAACCCGAGACGAGTCTTGGGTTTTGACCCGGGGTCTGGGACGGGGGTGAAGAGGAGAGCCCTTGACGGCGCCTCCAGCGAAGAACGCGATGCACACACATGCCGTCGCCGTCGTGACCGGAGGACCGGCCAAGGGTTTCCCCCGGGCTCGAACCTGAGCACCCGCACCCCACCAGCACCGGATCTGGCGACCAGAGTCGCAGAAGGGTACGAACGGCGGGGAGGAGAGAGCAGGGGAGGAGGGCGCCTGACCTTCAGATCTGGGGCAGAGGGACTCCACGCCACGACCGCCCGCCGGATCCTCGCTGCCCGGCCAGCCGAGGATGCCGGACACCTCTTCCTGCGCGCGCCACCGGTCGCGGAAGCAATGCCACCTCGCCGTCCGGGGCCGCCTCCCAGGCTTCTAGGTCCTTCACGGGGGCACAAAGCAACGCAGCACCTCACCGCCACCTTCATCGATGACCCAGCAGGCTTGCCTGTCGATCCCCTCAGGTGGCGGCGAGGAGGGGCTGCGATTGAGGGGGTGGCGGCGCGGGGGAAACCCTAGTCGCCCCCGAGTCGCCCTCTCTGGCTTCATGGTCATGTTTCTCATAAATATATTCTTCCTTCTATGATTTCTTACTAGTCCAGTGTTGTGATAGTAGTCACTCTCACCCATTGTAGTCAAGGGTGGGGTCGATGAAGTCAATAGCAAAAAAGAACACAAAAAAAGGGACACACATGGGGATATTCTCTCTGCTTGAAAAAGTATGGCAAATAAGAACACACACACAAAAGGCACATATGGGGAAAACATCTGCTACGAATGGGGAAATGGAAAATAAAACCTCCTAATCTCTGCTGATCGAAACTAGTTTTTGAGTACTGAATAAAAAGAAACTATTAAAGAGAAGGGGGCATTGGTCCAGGCCGTGTCAGCCCATTAGTTCCGGTTCAATCCAGAACCGGGACCAATGGGGGCATTGGACCCGGTTCGTGCGCCCCGGGGGCCGGCCGGGCCACGTGGGCCATTGGTCCCGGTTCGTCTGGACCTTTTGGTCCCGGTTGGTGGGACGAACCGGGAACAATGTGCCTTGCTCCTGGCCCACCACCATTGGTCCCAGTTGGAGGCATGAACCGGGACCAAAGGACGCCCATTAGTCCCGGTTCATACCACCAACCGGGACTAAAGTGTTGGTCCTCGTTGCGGCCAGAGTTTAGTCCCACCTCGCCAACCGAAGGGGGCTCACATCGGTTTATAAGCCCCTCCCTCTCTGCCTTGTTGAGCTCCTCTCAAAATGAAAATAGATGCCCTTATACAAGAAATTTGACCTAAATTCATACTGAATTTCTCTGAAGTTAGTAGAAATTTATTATGAATTTAGGTTAAATTTTCTCTATAAGCGCATCTATGCTCATTTTTAAGGAAAGTTAATCACAACTATTTTTTCTTCTATTTATTTCTGAGTAGTTATTTATATAGTTTTTTTCTTTTCTGCTATATTTATTTTTTCTATTTATTTCTTTGTGGTAATAAGTCATTAAAAATAAGCATCTATGTTCATTTTTTTTAGTAAAGTTAATCATAACTATTTTTTCTTCTATTTATTTCTAAGTAATTTTTTATATTTTTTTTTATTTTTTGCTATATTTATTTTTTTCTATTTTTTTCTGTGTGGTAATAAGTCATTAAAAATAAAAAAGATTTTAGTAAAGTTAATCACAACTATTTTTTCTTATATTTATTTCTTAGTAGTTTTTTATATAGTTTTTTTTCTTTTCTGCTATATTTATTTTTTTCTATTTATTTCTGTGTGGTAATAAGTCACTAAAAATAAAAAAGAGGCACAATGCTAGTTAATTCGCTTCAAGCCTTTCAGAATAGTGTAAACTGCACTGCACATAGCTCCGTGCAGTGTACCCTATTCCTCAAGGATTGAAGCGAACCAACGTGCAGGTAAGCATTGAGCCTCTTCTTCATCGTCTCTGCACTCAGGGCTTATAAACAGCTGCGAGTGCCTCTCGCTTGGCGAGGTGGGACTAAAAAAACAGCTACAGAAAGAATCAACTAAAAAACATCTGCAGAAAATAAATAAGTAATTAGACGGGTACATTGGTATCGGTTGGTGGCTCCAAACGGGACCAATGCCCCTCTTTAGTCCCGGCACATAATGCTTTAATGTCTTATGGTTCGGCCCTCGTGATACCATGCCAACTTTCAACTTTCAACTTTCAACTTTTTCAGAGTTCATTTAAAATGCTTTAATGCAGAAAACAAAAGAAAATAAATAATGTAGAAAACAAAACAAAAAAACTGGAAATAAAATAAAATAGCAACAATAAGTATTTTGTTGTAAGTAGAAACAAAATAAAATAAATAAAGCAAAAAGAAAACAAAAAAAGTGTATTCAAATTGGAAAACTAATGGCACTAACAGAAAGTTTATAATTTTTCTAAAACTAAAAGCAAAAAGAATTTAAAAATAAAGCAAAAAAACAAAAGAAAATAAATAATGCAGAAAACAAAACAAAAAATCTGAGAAAAAAATAAAAATAGCAACAATAAGTATTTTGTTGTAAGTAGAAACAAAATAAAATAAATAAAGCACAAAACAAAACAAAAAAACAAAAAAAGTGTTTTCAAATTTGAGAACTAATGGCACTAACAGAAAGTTTATAATTTTTCTAAAACTAAAAGCAAAAATAATTAAAAAATAAAGCAAAAAAACAAAAGAAAATAAATAATGCAGAAAATAAAACAAAAAATCTAGGAAAAAAATAAAAATATCTACAATAAGTAAAGAAAAAAAAGTGCCTCCTACTGGGTCCCCACGGCCTGAATACGACTAGAAACCCACCATGGGCCAGGATTCAGGCCCGCAGGTGGCCCAGTAGGCCCATCAGGCAAAGCAGTAGTAAGTAGGCCCGTAAGCCTGCAGTGGAGAGGAGCTCGAGAGGGGTGCGGCAGTGGGGCTTATAAACCACTGCGCGCCCCTCTCAGCTAGCGAGGTGGGACTAAACTTTCATGCCGCACCATGCCAGCACACGACCATTGGTTCCGGTTCGTGGCACCAACCGGGACCAATGCCCACCCTTTAGTCCTGGTTGGTGGCACCAATCGGGACCAAAGCCCTCTGCTTCTCGCCCTTTGGGCTGCTGAAAAGAGGCCTTTGGTCCCGGTTGGTGCTACCAACCGGGACTAAAGGGTGCATTGGTCCCGGTTGGAGCCACCAACCGGGACCAAAGACTTTGCTATATAAGGAAAATTTCAGAACCGCATCCCCACTTCGATCTCTCCTCCTCCTCGATCTCCCGACGCCGCGCGCCGGCGCCTGCCGCCACCTCGCCGTCGCCGCCCCGCCCCGACATCGCTGCCCCGACGCCGTCGCCGTCGCCGTCGACCTCGCCGTGAGCAACTTTTTATGATTTTTGTTAGATTTTTTGTAGTTTATAGTTTTTTGTTAGATTAGATGTTTAGTAATTTAGATATGTAGTTCATAGGATGTTAATTTAGATTGTGTAATTAATTTGTTCATATTGTGTTAGATTTTTTTTCTGTTAATAGATTTTTTTGGTGTAATTAATTTGTTTATATTGTGTTAGATTTTTTTCTGTTAATAGATTTTTTTTCTATTAATTTGTTCATAGTATGTTTGGTGATATTATTGTTAATAGATTTTTTTGGTAATATAATTAGTTCAAAAAATATTAGTTAGTTAGAAAAATATTAGTTTATTTTTAGTAAGTACTATTTTATTTTATTTATAGTAAGTGCTTCATACATAGTTGAACTAGCTAGTTGATTTAATAAACTAATTTATTTTACTATATATAGAAGTAGTTTGTATTAAGTGCTACTTTATTTATTTATAGTAAGTGCTACTTTATTTATTTATAGTAAGTGCTACGGAAAATTCGAATCTGAGCCTAAGCTCATCTGCACCTGCGCCCACGAAAAAAAATCAAAATAAATATTAGAAAAATTCGAAAAATTCTGAAAAAAATTCTGGTGGTGGATAATTTGATGCGTGAGGTATGCTCCAATTTTCAAAATATTTGGACTTCTGTGCAGCTCTCAGCAAAAAAGACAAATCGGAGGTCTGTAAAAATGTGTACTGTTCATATATTGTTCTGGTGTGATTTGTCTTTTTTGCTAAGAGCTGCACAGAAGTCCAATGTTTTGAAAATTGGAGCGTACCTCACGCATCAAATTGTCTACCACCCAATGTTTTTTTGGAATTTTGTGAATTTTTTTGAATCTTTTACGATTTTTTTTTGACCGGGTGCAGATGCACCCACTACTAGGGAAAACGCTATACACAGAGGTATAGCAGTAGCGTTGGTCAAAACTCGGCGCTAGCGCTACTTAGTAGTAGCGCTTGTTGCAAAACCACGCTACAATCATTATTTTAGCAGTAGCGCGTCTCCACAGAAAAGCGCTACTACTAAAATTCTCTCACTGGTGCGGGTAGGCTAGGAATAGTAGCAGCGCTTCTCGCAGAAGCACGCTACTGCTAAAAACATTGTAGCAGCGCGTTTCTTCTTTACAACGCTACTGCTATGGAAAAGAAAATAAATAGAAAAATAAGTAGAAAAGTAAATGAAAATGAAAGAAATAGAAAAAGGAGAAATGAGCAAAAGAAAATGTAAAGAAAACAAAAGAAAAAGAGAAAGAAAACAGAAAGGGTTAGCTGCAGCACGTTTCTCTGGAACACGCTATAGCTATCTTAGCTATAGCGCGTTTCGTAGAAACGCGCTGCTGCTAGTTTGACTCAAATCCCGGCGGCCCTGGCGCAAAATTTCGCTAGGTCCTTCCCCCCCTCTCTACTCCCCCCTGTCCCCCAACTGCTCCATCGTCGCCGTTGCCCTGCCGCGCGCCTTCGACCACACCGCCACCGCCGGAGGCCGCCTTCGACCACACCGCCGCCGCCCGCCGCCTTCGACCACACCGCCGCCGCCTGAGGCCGCCCCCTCGACCTCACCGCCGCCGCCCGAGGCCGTCGTCGTCGACCTCACTGTCGCCTCCCTCGAGCTCGCCGCCGCCACCCTCGACCTCACCGCCGCTGCCCGAGCCAGAGCCTTCCCTCGCCACCGACCGTAAGGGTATGCCTCTCCTGTCCCTACCCTCCTATTTCTCTCTGTTAGGGCAATTATATATATATATGTGTTGATACTGTGTTGATGTTCATACGAACCCTAGATTTTTTTAGGGCAGTAGGCATTTTATAGCATTTAGTAAAAATGATTTGCAATTTTTTTAGGAAATTAGCTAGGGCAATTTTTATGAAAATTCCTAAACAGTAATTCCATTTAGCTTTAAACTAATAGAGGGTATATAAATAATAGTAGCATTTAGATTTAAATTAATAGAGGGTATAAACAAAAAACACTTAGCTATAAAAAATATTTTGACTACGAATTTGTTCCAAATTTCATTCAAATGAAATTTGAATTATTTGGACTATGGACCTGAATATTTTTGAAGAAATTGGGTGTAGGTACTAAGGTCTTGTTGTGGAAATTCTGGTGAGGTCAAAAGGGTTAGAGAAAATGTAGTTCCTAGACTTTTAGCTTTAGACAAAAAACAAAAGTATTTAGCTATAAATAAAAAACAGTAGCTTTAGCATTTAGCTATAAACAAAAAACAGAATTGTTTTTCTTTTCAAAAACTTGGTCAAACAGAATATATGTCATTGATTTTCATTTGCGTATTCCATTATTGTTGATTATATCTTTTCATTGAAGTGGCCATGTTATATAGTGTTTGCTCATGTTATATCTTTTATTGAAGTTGTTCGATTGTGCCCAAGTGGCTTTGTTGTTTCCAGGGAATGATGCTGAGTGGCCTATGTTTTGCCGGAATGTTGATTCATTTCTGTTCCGGCAAATTTCAGGTTCTCGATTTGTCCACTTTTTAGCAAAGGTCATGCCGAAATTTTCCGTGAATTTCGGCATGACTTGTCCTACAAACTAGGACATATCGAGTGCCCGGGATTTGCCGCACCAGGAAGGAGTCAACATTCCTGCAAAACAATAGTCCTTTTTTATGTCATTATTCATTTTATTAGGTCTAGAATTAATTGACTAGATTTAATCATAGGAAACATGGCTAGCAACGATGAAGGACAGGGTTCTGGTGATTGCGACGACGTCTACCTGGCGGCAGACGAATATTTTGGCCTTACCGACGATCAACCGATGTTGTTGCTGGGCCCACCGGTGGCATTGGGGACTGAGACCGACACGCAGACCGGTGCTGAGACTGAGACCAGCGCTGAGATTCAGACCGGCATCGAGACCGGCACTGAGACCGGTGCTGCCTCGGGGAGCGGAGCCGGTGTAGAACCGAAAGCAAAGAGGCAACGACTTCCTAACAAACTCAGGACTAGGCTGGTGCTCACGGAGGTGGACAACGGCATTTTTGAGCCAAAGGCACCCGAGGAAGCTCGCTCGTGCTACGGCAATCAAATAGGCTGCATCGTACGGACAACCGCGACCATCAACGATGAGAAACTACAGAAGATAGAAAATATGAGGAGCTCCCTCCTAAAGAAGTTTCACCAGATATTCTTGTTCCCTGGCCGGAATGAGAAGGATTATGAAGATCCAGACGAGGACCCGACAATGAAGAAGATAAAAAAACATGCCATGACCAAGTTCAGCGACGTGTTGGCCTCCTGGAAACTCGAGTGAAATCAAGGATCATCGATAAGAAGGAACCCTACTCCGAGATTGTAAAGGATAACCCGACAATCACGGAAGACCAGTTTCAAATATTCAAGGAGGCTTGCGAGGCCGAAGCTGCCAAAAACAAGTCTAAGTACATGAAGGGGCTTCAACAGAGGAACATTGGGAGCCACCACCTCGGAAGCCGTGGTTACGGCGGAAAGAGGTCCAAATGGGCCAAGGAGGACGCAGAAGCCGCGAGTCTGGGCATCCCAGACCCCTTGGTGGATTTCACTGTCCCGTAGGAGCGTGACGTCCTGAGGGCCCGACACCGTTGGGACCCAGTGAAGAAGGTTTACGAGACAACACCGGTCATTACGGAGTTCATGAGACTGCTGATAATTTTAGTTTCTGATCAATTCGACTGCACACGTTAGTCATATTTGTAAACGATCCTTGTGCCTTTTGCAGAGAGAGCAACACCGGATTGCGGCCGAAAGCGACTCGCCGTCTGAGGCATTGGCGAGGCCCAAGTGGGACACTCCATTCAACCGGGCGTTGAACATATTGAAACAACAACCGGTGGATACTCGACCGTCGTATGGACGCGTGCACGGTGTCGGAGACGGCGCCACGTGGAAGAAGTACTACCGTGAGACCACGGAGGAGAGAAAGGAAAGACGGAGGTTAACTGAAGAAAACATCGACAAGAAGGTTGAGATTGCGGTTGAGAAGAAATCATCTCAGACAGTTGCAACAGCGGTAGCTACCGCAAATCAGGCAGTTGCAGATTTGTCTACTTCCTTGGTGATGGGCGTTATCACTTGGACAAGGAAAAATCTAGAAAACAATGCAGAGGACTTTCCCCTTGCTGACTTCTTGGGAGCACCTGCTCCCGCACCAGCTCCCGCACCTGCTCCCGCACCGGCTCCCGCACCTGCTCCCGCACCGGACGTGCTCGGCGGTGCTTCGTCTTTGGCTGAGCTCGACGCCCTCACGGTATCTGTCACACTGGCCCCCTTCAATATAAATGTATAATCTCCCGTTTTCGTTGCCTTTCGGATGTCTCACATCGCAGACTTTTCTTTGCAGGCCGACGAAACCCCGTGCACCATATTGTACACCATCGGCGACCAGAAGGTGGCTGTGGGGAAGGCGACGATAATGAAGCCGAAGGAACCATTGTTCCACAGCCGGCCGATCCCCCCGAACGTCTTCAAGGTTTCCATGGCCAGTGTCGAACCGGGCCATGAGAATTTGCCTCCTCCAACACTACTGGTGGATGACGAGGAGACACCGCGGCGGCTTGGTGATTGTGGCAATGGGTGGGTCCTGTTGTGGCCAAAGAGTCTGCTTCGTCTGGAGGCGGCCGGGAGCACACCCACGAGCACGCAGCCTCAGCAAGGTATGAACATCAACACCCCACCTACCCAATTAGCGTCGGGTGTCGGGTTGGGTGATAGCGGACGGGGTAAGGAGGAGGCTCCATTAGTCGCTGATGACGTCGCCATGGATGAGGATGAGGATGACGATGGCGCTGAACAGTATGTCTATACTGGCGCCTCCTCAGGGTTTGAGTGTCATGAGTCGGTGCCTAAATTACCGTCTCAACGTGTTATTGACGACCTTCCGGTAGTAAAGAAGTCTAGGAAGAGAGCGAGGAAAGGCAAAAAAGCTGATTCTATGATCCAGCCGCCTCAGCGGCCTCGGCTTCAGGACCGTATAGATATCCCCGATGCGGATAAATGGCATATCCCTGGTCAACCAATCCTACCTGCAACAGCGCTACGGGCCAGATTCGGCGATCTAAGGAGACTTCATGACGATGTGCTGCGGGTAGAGAAATGCCTCATCGCCTCGAAAGATCCAGGATACCCACTCTACGTGGTTAACGTTCCGCGGCAAATGTAGTACGTCGACAGCTTCCCTGCGGATAAGTTCTTCCTCTGATTCGATTACATATTCGACATGTTTCACGTGAAGAAGCTGGATTTTACGTTTGTCCGCCTTTATGCCTTGCACATGAACTACATCATTGGGGTTGAGCAGATACGTCATATCTGTGTCGCTGACCCGTACTACATGCACGAGAGCTTCTTGGGAGTCTGTGCAGAGCAGCATGAATACGCGACGGATTACATCGTCAGTTTCATGCTCGCCAATAAGGACAAGGAGGCGATTCTCGTGCCTTATCATCCCGTGTAAGTCATCCGCGCTGCTATCCTTCCTTCGATTTCAATAATTCATTTGCACGGTGGAGGCTAATTAATTTGAGGTGTACTTATTTTGCGCAGCGGCGGGCGCGCCGTCCTCATCATCCTCTACCCCCGATTCTCCCACGCTCTTTACTTGGACTCGTCGAAGAACATTCACAAAAAGGATTACACCCACATCAAAGATGTTCTCGACAGTGCTATGTTTTATTACCAAGCAAGGGGTGGAGAGGTTAGGGACAAGAAGAGAAGGGGCGGCAGGGCCGCCATCAGCCATAAGACCGACTTCTGCTGCATCCAGCAACCGAACGATTCTCTTAATGATGGATTCTATGTCCTACACCACATGCTGGAGTACAGACGGGATCACCAGAACCTTCACATGTCACCTAGATCTGGCGATTCCCATATTCTGCAATGGGCAAAGGACATAGGTGATATCGAGGATCATCGACTTCGAGCTGAGTTCTATAACATCCAACGCAAACTTGCCCAAATCATCATGAAAGAGGTCGTTGGAAAAACAGGGATGTTCTACGGAGGACAAATGTCGCGGGAAGACGTCCGAACATGCATAGCCTCTCATCGTCTCGACATGAAGCCTTTCACTAAGCTCGGGGACTATCTCCCTGACCTCGATGGATGGCACGACATGTTTGAGTGATTGTCGATATATGACAATGTGTCTGTTTAGTCCATACTTTCTGTATGACAAAACTTTGAGTTATGCGCAGTGAAACTTTATTTGTGATGTAATTAAACCGTCCTCCTCTTCGACTAGCGAAGATCACTCTAGTTAGGGCATTTTGGTTACGATGAACTTTGTTATTTATGCTTATGATATGTTATTTCTATTTTTCTCAAGTATGTCTCTTTCTGTTGCTCAACTATATATGTTGCATATCATCTACTCATGTGACAGGTGCATAGATCATCGATGGCGAAGAAGTGCTACGCCAGGAGTATATATACGATGAGTGGCCGGAGTGTCAGGCCCAGGTGTTGCCGGTTTCCGGTTTCCGAGCGACAGGCAGTAGTTAGTTTAGGTTCACGCTAATGCGAGAGAGGGATACGAACTCATGTACTCAAAGTGATAGCTCTTTTCGCGTATACCATTGTTTAGATGGATGACGATGTATTTGCAAGTAATCAAGGACTTGTATCGCTATTTTCGAGATGATGACGAGAGACCACTTTGTGTTGGATGATGATTATGATGAGACTATTTGTATGTATATGCTATGGTTATATTCGTGGTCTCGCAGGCATTTGTATGTGTATCATGATGACATTTCTTTGTGCTAAAGATTCTTCTATAAAGCCTGTTCAAATACAAAACAAATATGCCCAAAAAAATAAAAAACCTGTTAAATTAGCAGTAGCGAGTGTATAGAAGTTAGCAGCAGCGCCTCTATAGTAGTAGCGCGTTGCTGCAAAGGGCGCTAGAGCTACTAGCAGTAGCGTGCTCCCAGTAAGAGCGTTGCTGCTACACTTGTGTAGTAGTAGCGCCGGTGACAACGTGCAACTGCTATACATTAGATGTAGCGCCTTATTAGTAGCGCCCCACCCCGCGCTACTGATACACCTAAAACCCGTGCTGCTGCTAGCCTTTTCCCTAGTAGTGACCCGGGCACCGAAACGCCATTCTCAAGTGCTACTTTGTTTTTAGTAAGTACTACTTTATTTATTTATAGTAAGTGCTTAGTAGTTGAACTATATAGTTGATTTAATTAATAAAACTACTTTATTTAACTATATATAGAAGTAGTTTGTAGTAAGTGCTACTTTATTTATTTATAGTAAGTGCTACTTTATTTATTTATAGTAAGTGCTACTTTATTTATTTATAGTAAGTGCTTAGTAGTTGAACTAGATAGTTGATTTAATTAATAAAACGACTTTATTTAACTATATATAGAAGTACGTAGTTCCCGCATCGACGTCGGCGATGCCTATCCCGCATCCTCGTCGTCGTCGACTCGGCGGTGGAGGCCTGCTTGATCAGGGCCATGTTCGGGACTGGGCTCCGCCGGGCTGGTATTGGGAGGTGCTACCTTCTAGGGGACGTATGTTGGTGAGGAGGCAGCCCGTTGTTGACCCAATCCTTGTTTGGTGGCGGTCGCGTGGGCCAGTGATGGTGCCGAGGCTTCCGGACACCGCGGAGGTGGTACGTCACCGTGTCAGCGAGGACGAGCACGTCCGTCGCTACATGGTTGCGTTGGAGGGCAGGTTCGACAATACCTGGCAGGTTCTTCAGGGATCTCACTGGAGCTATGATCCTGTGATTGTTCCTTATCTTTGGGTGTCCACCGCCCGCGATGATGAAGTCATGTACCTAGGGTAGGGTCATGGACCTATCTAGGATACCCTACCCAAGGACATCCTTAGAAGAAGCTACCTTCCAGTCGACCAAGAGGGACTTCACTCGACGAACTCAAGGACACTCGATGATGAAGATAGCCACTCGACCATGAAGCTAACCACTCGACGGCCAGGAGACCTAAAGTCACTCAGCACGTAGCGGTCTGTCATTAAGTAGCTTTAATAGTCTTCATGGCGCTTTATGAGGGCGTTACCAGTAACCCCCTATCTTAATGTACTTTAAACCCTGCATAACTGAGGGCCGGAGGGGTTTGGCGAACTCTATATAAGCCACCCCCCTCCTTAGTGTAAAGGGTTCGCACCCCTGTAACTCATATACACAGAAACCAGTCGACCGCCTCCGGGCTCCGAAACGTAGGGCTGTTACTTCCTCCGAGAAGGGCCTGAACTCGTAAATACCTTGCGTATACAACTACTCCATAGCTAGGATCTTGCCTCTCCATACCTACCCCCCATTCTACTGTCAGACTTAGAACCATGACAGTTGGCGCCCACCATGGGGCAGGTGTCTTAGCGACTTTTTGGAGAAGTTGCAATTTGTCCAATTGCCTTCATCATGGTTTCTGGCGGAGCTCTGGTCGAGGGCCGCGAGATCCGTCTCGGTGTGCTCGCTTTCATTGCCGACGACTCCGCTTGGCTCCAGGAGGCGCCACTCGACATCGACGCGCTCCCCATCCACGGGGCAACGCACTTTCGGGCATGTGTTCGCGACGTCCTGCTGCGGCAGCCGTCGACCCCATACCGGTCGACTCCTGTGCCGTCCTCCCTCCCTGTCTCCCGCCAGCGCAAGCGCTCCGGTCGGTCGAGGCTTCAGCGATGGGTGAGACACGCAGTGGCTCGCCAATCGGCCACCACCCAAGTCGCGACAATTGAGCCCGACGAATCTCTCTACGGCCTGTTCGATCTGTCGACTGGCTCCGTAGAGACTGCATCCGAGTGCGACAGCAGTGATCCAGCGGCGGAGGTCCTGATGGTCAACGGGCCTCGTAGCCCTCCCGGTTTCCCCCGCATCGACGGGATGGACGATGGAGGCGACCCCGCTCAGGCCCATGAAGAATATTAACCCGAGCCACTCACTTCTCAGCAAAGAGAAGATCTTCGCCGCCGGAACATGGATGCCCTGCATACTCCCATCGCAGGAGAAACTCTTGAGGCTCGTGCCTTGGAACAGGCGCGTTTGGCCAACTTGGCTGAACGCACTCGACTGAGAACCTCCAGCGAGCACTCGACGAGCGTGCACATCAACGAGTACCTGACTCCAGCCGACATCAGCTCTTTCCGCAACCGACTCAGGTATATCGAACCCCGATTTAGAATTTGGCAGCTGCAGCCCGTATAGCGGAGTCAATTCAGCCCTCTCAGTCGAAGGCTGGAAGAGGCTTGATGCAGATTAGGGATTTGCTTCGGGCGGCAGGAGATCAGAATTTAGTTGTGTCACGGTCGCGCAACAGGATTCACAGCCGATCCGTCGCTGTGAATACTGTTCAGTCGGCTCACAGCCCAAGGTCACCTTCAAGGCATGTGGGACGTGAAGTCCGGCGGGACCACTATGATGACCGATTTGATCGAGACGATAGGCGTTGAGTGCCCACTCCTCCCCCGAGTCTAACGCCCATCGGCAGCAAGATGACAGGCGCCAGCTCAGTGTTGGGCGGGGAGCTCCGATCGACCCCAGAGAACCAGGCTTTGACGCGAGATCCATCATCGTGCAAGGTTTGGTCGGTCGGAACAGAGCTCATAGAGGTGGCCATGACAGAGATGTGCCCACTAGCAGCCGAGTCCATGTTTCAGGTCCAGAATGCTTTAGCAGAGCCATCAGAGCCGCAGTGATACCCCCCAACTTCAGGTTGGCGACTAGGGTAAGTAAGTTCACCGGAGAGTCCAAGCCTGAAACTTGGCTTGAAGACTACCGAGTGGCGGTACAGATTGGTGGTGGTAATGATGAGGTGGCCATGAAGCATTTGCCACTCATGCTAGAGGGTTCGGCCAGGGCGTGGTTGAATCAGTTAGCTCCTAGCAGCATTTACACCTGGGAAGATCTTTCCCGAGTGTTCGTCAGGATATTCGAGGGAACTTGCAAGCGACCGGCCGGATTGACAGAGCTCCAAGTCTGCGTACAAAAGTCGAGTGAGACATTGAGAGATTACATCCAGAGATGGATCACTTTGCATCATACGGTGGAGAATGTGTCGGACCATCAAGCGGTCTGCGCCTTCAAGGATGGTGTTAAGAACAGAGAGTTGAGCCTGAAGTTTGGTCGAACCGGAGATATGACCCTGAGTCGAATGATGGAGATTGCCACCAAATACGCTAACGGTGAAGAAGAGGACAGGCTCCGGAGTGGCAAGTATAAGCCGAGTCAATCGGAAAAAGGAAACTCCAGTCGGAAGCAGAAGCGGAAGGCCGAGCCAGCTGCTCCTGGAGAGGCTCTGGCCGTGACTCAGGGCAAATTCAAAGGGAAGCCAAAAGGATCTTGGAACCCCAACAAGGTAAAGGATAAAGAAGGAAATGACTTGATGGATCTACTGTGTCACATCCACACGAAGAAAGACGAAGAGGGTAACTTCATCTACCCGAAACATACCACTCGCCAGTGCCGGCTCTTAATCCAGCAGTTTCAAGGAAAACAGCCCAAGGACAAAGAGAAGGAGTCGGACAAGGCCGAGGACAAGGAGGACAGTGATGGAGGGTACCCTCATGTCAATTCCACCCTGATGATTTTTGCTGATGTAGAGAGCAAAAGTCGACTGAAAGTGATCAACCGAGAGGTAAATATGGTCGCCCCGGCGACACCAAGCTATCTGAAATGGTCGCAAACTCCCATTACGTTCGACCAGTCCGATCACCCTACTCACATTGCCACCCCTGGGAGGCAAGCGCTGGTGGTCGACCCAGTCGTCGAAGGCACTCGACTGACGAAGGTATTGATGGATGGTTGCAGTGGGTTGAATATACTGTATGCAGAGACGCTCAAGGGAATGGGCATTCCGATGTCCAGGCTCAGCTCCAGCAACATGAGTTTTCACGGAGTCATTCCTGGAAAGAAGGCCGAGTGACTCGGTCAAATAGCTCTGGATGTAGTGTTCGGCGACTCGAAGCATTTCCGCAAAGAGAAGCTCACATTTGAAGTCATGGATTTCCAGAGCGCTTACCACGCTATTTTGGGAAGACCAGCCTATGCCCGCTTCATGGCTCGACCATGTTATGTGTACCTCAAATTAAAGATGCCTGGCCCCAAAGGAGTGATCACTATTACTGGCAGTCGGAAGAAGGCAGAAGAGTGTTTCCAGAAAGGCTCGAAGATTGCGGATGCCCAGATAACAGTGGTAGAGCTGGAAGGATACAAGAAAAATGCAGATCCGAGTGATTTGCTGCGGGCCAAGAAGCCCGCCACAGAGTCAGCGTTCCAGTCGTCAGGGGAGACGAAGCCAGTTCATATCCACCCGACTGACCCCAACGTAGCTCCGACCCATATTTCCACAACACTCGACTCTAAATAGGAAGAAGCGCTCATACAGTTCCTCCGTGAGAACTGGGACATCTTTGCATGGAAGCCAGCTGACATGCCGGGTGTTTCCAGGGGGCTGGCTGAGCATCGCCTTAGAGTCGACTCAAAAGCGAAACCTGTTAAAGAACATCTTCGACGGTCCGCCGTTCAGAAGAAAAAAGCCATTGGCGAGGAGGTGGCTCAACTCCTTGCAGCAGAGTTTATCCGAGAGATATACCACTCCGAGTGGCTCGCCAATGTTGTCATGGTTCCCAAGAAGGACAACTCACTTCACATGTGCATTGATTTCAAACATATCAATCGGGCCTGCCCAAAAGATCATTTTCCTCTCCCTCCCATCGACCAAATTGTCGAGTCGACTGCGGGATGCGAGAGATTGTCTTTTTAGACGCCTATTCCGGGTATCATCAGATCCGTCTATATGGACCTGACGAAATCAAAACAGCTTTCATCACTCCATTCGGGTGCTTCTGCTATATCACCATGCCATTCGGTCTCAAGAATGCCGGAGCCACGTTCATGAGAATGATTCAAAAGTGTTTACTCACTCAAATCAGTCGGAATGTGGAAGCATACATGGATGATATCGTGGTCAAGTCACGAAAGGGTTCCGACCTGTTGACTGACCTAGCTGAAACATTTGCCAATCTCAGGAGATATGATATCAAGCTTAATCCATCAAAGTGAACATTCGGAGTACCTGGCGGAAAGTTACTCGGTTTTCTCGTTTCAGACCGAGGAATCGATGCTAACCAAGAAAAAGTTGGCACCATACTCCGAATGAAACGCCCTGTGCGTGTGCACGATGTCCAGAAGCTTACTGGATGCTTGGCCGCGTTAAGTCGATTCATCTCTCGCCTCGGTGAAAAGGCGTTGCCTCTTTACCGACTGATGAAGAAGGCAAACAAGTTCGAGTGGACTCCAGAAGCTGATGCAGCGTTTGCCGAGCTAAAAGCTCTGCTCTCCGCCCAGCCGGTGCTTGCTGCTCCAATCAGCAAAGAGCCTCTGTTGCTTTACATTGCAGCCACAGGACAGGTCGTCAGTACAGTACTTACGGTCGAGCGGGAAGAGGAAGGTAAAACCTTCAAAGTTCAGCACCCAGTGTATTATCTCTCTGAAGTTTTGACCCCATCGAAGCAAAGATATCCTCATTATCAGAAGCTTGCTACATGACCATGAAGAAGGTTTCTCATTATTTCTCTGATCATGACATTACAGTCGTCAGCGACGCACCATTGTCAGAGATTCTGCACAACAGAGATGCAACTGGTCGAGTGGCTAAATGGGCGATTGAACTCCTTCCCCTTGATATCAAATTTGAGGCAAAGAAAGCCATTAAGTCCCAGGCTATAGCAGATTTCCTTGCCGAGTGGATTGAACAACAGCAGCCGACTCAAGTTCACTCGGAGCATTGGACCATGTTCTTTGATGGCTCTAAGATGTTAAATGGTTCTGGTGCTAGGGTAGTTTTGGTTTCTCCCCGAGGAGATAAGCTCAGATATGTGCTCTAGATCCACTTTGATTCCTCCAACAATGAAGCAGAATATGAAGCACTTTTGTATGGGTTGCGCATGGCCATTTCACTCGGCGTCTGTCGCCTTATGGTTTATGGCGACTCAGATTTGGTGGTCAATCAGGTGATGAAGGAGTGGGACGTTAGAAGCCCATCCATGACTGGATACTGCAATGCAGTGAGGAAGCTCGAAAAGAAATTCCAAGGGTTAGAGCTCCACCATATACCCCGACTGGAAAATCAAGCGGCTGATGATTTGGCGAAGATAGGATCCAAGAGAGAAGCCATCCCCAGTGATGTGTTCTTGGAGCATATCCATACTCCATCAGTCATAGAAGATCCTTTTACCGACGAAGCCCCGCAACCTAAGAGTGTTACGGATCCGACTGAGGTTGAAGTTCCAGCAGTGGTCGACCTGATCATGGAAGCTTTGGTGATCACTCCCGATTGGACAGTACTGTATATCGCGTATATCTTGAGGAAAGAGCTCCCGGAGGACGAAGAAGAGGCTCGATAGATCGTCCGCCGATCTAAAGCCTTTACTGTGATAAGGGGGCAGCTGTACAGAGAAAGCGCGACTGGAGTTGGTCAGAAATGCATAACGCCAGAGGAAGGTCAAATAATCCTTGACGACATCCACTCGGGGACCTGTGGCCATCATGCGTGTTCTCGGACCATTGTGGCCAAAGCATACCGAGCCGGATTTTATTGGCCAAGAGCGAATGAAATGGCAAAGGAGATAGTCGACAAGTGTGAGGGATGTCAATTTTACTCCAATATGTCACACAAGCCCGCCTCGGCTTTAAAGACCATACCACTTGTTTGGCCCTTTGCAGAATGGGGGTTGGATATGGTCGGCCCTTTGAGAACAGGCAGAAGCGGTTTCACCCATGTGCTGGTAGCAGTCGACAAGTTCACCAAGTGGATTGAGGCCAAACCCATCAAGAACCTCGATGCCGGTACTGCTGTCAGCTTTATCATAGAATTAATATTCAGATATGGAGTCCCACACAGCATCATCACTGACAACGGGTCAAACTTTGATTCCGAAGAATTCAGAGCTTTCTGCACGTCTCAAGGCACACGAGTCGACTATGCTTCAGTCGCCCATCCACAGTCGAATGGACAGGCAGAACAAGCCAACGGCTTGATTCTCAAAGGGTTGAAACCCCGTTTGATGCATGATCTCAAGCATGCGGCTGGTGCATGGGTCGACGAACTTCCCTCGGTGCTTTGGGGGTTAAGGACCACGCCCAACCGGTCGACTGGAAGAACTTCGTTCTTCTTGGTCTACGGAGCTAAAGCAGTCTTGCCGAGTGACCTTCTCCACAATGCTCCTCGGGTCGAGCTCTACACCGAAGCTGAAGCAGAACAAGCACGGCAAGATGCAGTCGACCTTTTAGAGGAAGAAAGGGAGATGGCCCTGATCCGATCGACCATTTATCAACAAGACTTGCATCACTTCCACGCCAAAAACATGAAGAGTCGAGCCTTCCAGGAAGGAGATTTGGTTCTCCGAGTGGATCAGCAGAAACCACACAAGCTTGCTCCTTCTTGGGAAGGTCCCTTCATCGTCACCAAGGTTCTCCACAATGGAGCATACCGTCTCTACAATGTCGAGCATCAGATCGATGAGCCCCGAGCTTGGAACGCGGAGCTTCTCCGCCCCTTTTACACTTAAGTATTCACTCGGATGAGTTGTAATAAAAGTACTTCTGTAGTTTATTTATCAAAGACAAGAGCTTTATGATTTTCCCAGTAATTGTTATTACTTTTGTCCACATAAAGCAATCCCCCAGTGCGTGGCTTGGCTGTGAATCTGATTCCCCTAAGTCTGTAAAAAAAATCCTAACCGAGTGGTGAGCCAGCCTCCCACTCGAAGGCTTAGCTGCGAAATCCGTTTCGCCTAAGTTAAACAAAATCCTACCGAGTGGTAAGCCAGCCTTCCACTCGGAGGCTTAGCTGCAGTCCAAGTACTCGCCTAAGTTTTTGAAAATCCTACCGAGTGGTAAGTCAGCCTTCCACTCGGAGGCTTAGCTGCAGTCCAAGTACTCGCCTAAGTTTTTGAAAATCCTACCGAGTGGTAAGTCAGCCTTCCACTCGGAGGCTTAGCTGCAGTCAAAGTACTCGCCTAAGTTTTTGAAAATCCTACTGAGTGGTAAGTCAGCCTTCCACTCGGAGGCTTAGCTGCAGTCCAACTACTCGCCTAAGTTTTTGAAAATCCTACTGAGTGGTAAGCCAACCTTCCATTAGGAGGCTTAGCTGCAGCACTAGGCTCGCCTAAGTTCAAATACAACATGCGCTCTGCAAGGAGGACGAGGTGTAGGTCGACTGCTACCTCCTTCTCCAGAGGTACGCCTTGCAAATCCTACCGAGTGAAGAGCAGACCTCCCACTCGGGGGCTTAGCTGCAGCCCAGTGCTCGCCTAAGTTTTTTAAAATCCTACCGAGTGGAGAGCAACCTCCCACTCGGAGGCTTAGCTGCAGCCCAGTGCTCGCCTAAGTTTTTGAAAATCCTACCGAGTGGAGAGCAACCTCCCACTCGGAGGCTTAGCTGCAGCCCAGTGCTCGCCTAAGTTCTTGAAAAACCTACCGAGTGGAGAGCAAACCTCCCACTCGGGGGCTTAGCTGCAGCCGA